>NC_056730.1:1099432881-1099750381 GCF_019279795.1 Protopterus annectens
ATCTGTAACTAAACGAAGCAGCTCTTCTGACCAATGAATGGAACAGGTTAAATAATCCTTGGGTCTCCCTAAGTGAACAAATTGCCCATGACTGTATTGATCTGTTTTTTACTTTTTGACCTAGACACTGGCCTGGTGCTTAGCAATTATATATTTTTTCCCAAAAGAGGTGTTGTGCTAACTCATTGACTTGAAAGGCCCTTGTGTACAGCTATGTGAATGTTGTCACCCAAATGGCAATTTCATGGAACTTAGAACCTGTTGTTTGGACTCTTCCTGTTATGGTTCTGAACAGATCTTTGCTTATTGACTTCTGTGGTTCTGATTTGGCTCCCTTATTGACTTCTTTGGGTTTGATCTGGCTACTTTGATGTTGACTCACCCTTTAACAATTCTAATGGCTAACCAATGGTGGTTAAGATTGCTTAGCCAACCATGGCAAAGCGGCCAAATGTAACTTGCAAGTACTGGCAGCTGCCCAAAAAGCTTCTTTGTAAAAATATTGCATTATGAGAGCCACTGACCACTTTCTATCCTCAGTGGGTAGGCTAATGTATAAACCATAAAAAGAGTAAACTACTGAGGAATATACCCTCCTGGTGTTAGGAGCCCATGAGTGAGCCACTACCTCCAATGCTGATCTTGACCAATCAGCCACAGTTCTATTGATGTCAAGGTGGAATCTTGTTATGTTTCTGGTACCAATTCTTGGAATCTGGAAATGTGCAAATAAAAATAAGCTAATGACAATGGCATCATACTTGCCAGGAATTTATCTAGTGAAAATGAGAAGTTAATCTGTAACCTTAATGGTACCAGCAATCTCAGGATTGTTGATTGCAAGTGGGAGTGAGAAGACCTATTTTGTAAGGCTGCCAATATTGACTTATCTGAGCAAAAAAAATACTCTGCTGTTTCTGAACTGCTCTTTCCACAGTAGCATGGCAACCCAGATGGGGAATATTTCTAGGAAGGTGATGTCTGTTTTTCTTAGATTCCTGCAAAGAGAAAGGTCATGTTAGTGTGAGCTGTTGACTGTGAAACCTTGCTTATACCAGTACCAATGCCATTGCTGCAGTATCCAAAAACATACTCCTTTAAAATGTGCCAGGAAAGTCTTCCATAGTTGAATATCCTTCTTGACTCTGTAATCCAAACCACTGGTGTTTGGCCATGCCACCCTTCAGCAGATTTGAAATAGTCCATAAAAATGTTTGTATGGGGTATCTATTCTTCAGGCAGAATTAAAATTCCCATGCAACTCCATGATTCTACGACTCTAGGCTATTTTAATGGACAGAAGCTCCTCAATTAATAGCCACATATGGCAGACACTGTCCTCAGGTAACTTGAAATCCTAAGTCGCCATGACACTGTCAATCCTCAAAAAATTTGAGTTTCTTGAATGGGCCTTGGTCTTGTCTTCAGCTAATCAGAACTTTAACTTTTGTCATAATGAAATTAAATTAGTCATCCCTTCAGCGGCATCCTCTTCCCACTCCCAAATTATCAAAAAAATCATCTGGATAGTGCATTGCTCAGTGATTCTGAGACCTCCCAACACCAATGCTGTACTGAAGACCTCAAATATGGCACATGCAGAACAGCCCATTGACCTCGCTTTATTGAAATAATGTTTTCCTTGAAAGTAATAAGCTTACAATGGAAAAACCTGTTTGTAAATCGGGATTAAGCAAAAAGCTGATTGAATGTCTAATTTCACTAACTATGGGTCAATGAATTTCTTGACTAATGAGGCAGTTTTATCTAAGGAAATGTAATGAACTTGGGATAACTGTTTGTCAATTAAACCATTAACTGATGACCTTGCTGGAAAGGAGAGATGATAGATTAGATGAAACGTATCTGGTTTCTTTTTTGGCACCAGGCTTCCCATGGGGGGGGGGGGGTAACAAATGGACCTGCCAATCTACTGTTTTCTAGGTCTTTGATGATGAGTTTCTGAACAGTGTTTTCCCTCCCTGACTTCCTCACCCTAATGGACCACAGGTTTCTATTGACTTTGCTAAGGGGTCACTTGATCCTATAGAGAGACCGCTGGGAAAAACCCTGGATGAAAAACAATTAGATGAATTTGTTCAGGTAGCCTCAGAGCACCTGTTAGAGTGCTTCAAGTTAACAGGTGAATGAGTGGTGCTACAGCCTGGGCTGATTACAAAGGGAGCTAGCACCTCTTTCTCCATGAAAGGATCACCTCACCTTGAAACTGAACTCTTGTTTTTCAGCGTATCTATCCACAGGTTGTGACTCAATCACTGGTATCTGTTGCCCCAGTTTTGTCCAACACTTTGAAGCTGGGTGATTCTTGGTGCAGTGTGAACACTCATGTAAATTTGCATGATGACCAGGTGCATTTTCCAGTGTTAAAAGCTTATCAATATTTATTTTTAGGAATAGGAATAGGGTTCAGCTTATGTGGAGGAACTAGACAAGACTGATTTATTCAGCATCAAGCTTAGTCAAATATCAGAGTGATGCTGCTCTCACCTTAATGGTTTATCTGTCACCTTTAACTTTCTGAAGCTCTAGTCATGCTGTCACCTCAAATGTGATAAGCTTCTCTGAGGTTTAGAACATAAACCAGTAGCAGAAAAGCTTGCAGGGGATCATTCTTGATTAAAATTGCCATGAAAACTGCAAATCTGGCCTCTGAGATGTCCCAAGTTTTTGCTATTGACTTGAAAAAAGTTTTCTTCCTCAAAGCAAGATCTGCTTTAAGGTCTTTAGTCCCAGTTTTTTCATTATACAAAAGTCACTGGATGCCTTCAGCATCTGCCAAGTCAAAAACATTTATGTACTCACCCTTAATGACCTCGTCTCTAATAGTGCTGGTATTGTAAACTGATATATGTGAACCCGAGGTAATAGAGGCACCTAAAGGACTTTGGCATACCTGTCATCTAACCAGATTTTTGCAGAATGTACAGATTGTTGCCTGATATTTTTGGTCTGCTCCCCCCAAAAATTGTGGTTTTGTGGCAAATTATTGGGATTGAAGTTACTAAATAATGACAGACATTTAAATTCAGACTTCATATCTTTCAGAAAATGCATGCTAATGCAAAAGCTATTATTCTAGTAGTGTTTTAAGTTTACAACTGCAATATTTAAAATCTATCCCTGATTTTGAGCCTTTGCCCCCATTATTTTTGGCTTTGATCTGATTTCTTGCTCTAAGAGGTTCAGAAGTAGGTATGAACTTTGGCTAGAAGTGGCAGATGACATAGGGCAAGAAATTGGGTAATCCTTATCTCTTCCTGTTGACTGGAAGTCATTCCCTTCAAATTAGTGGATTCTAAGCCTCAAGTATTGATACAACCCCCTTGTTCATTTCTAATGTAGCTTATTTTGAATGAGCAATGTCAACTCCCCTAGATGTGCTTTGCTTAGCCCAGAAACCCTGCTATAAATCCATGTCAAATAATATGGATCTACCTTCTTTATGTAAGTCATTTAAAAATTCCTCAAGATATTCCTCAGCAGATTGCCTATTAACCCCAAATACATCTGCATCCTCATTGCTTTCATCTCCTTGACTTGAACCATGGTCGTAGGAACTGGCAGTGTCCCTTCGTCATCCTCCCTTCTGGATTTCTGACTAGCCTTTTGGCCAGAACTTTGGAAATAGAAGATTCCTCATCAGCACACATTTGACTATGTCTTCTCAAACCAGCAGTCTTTGGCTGAACCTGATCTACTTCAGTCTTCAATAACAGCTCCTCAGCATCTGCCATCATTCTCGCCCATTTTGATTTCAGCATCTGTATTACTGATGACCCTAAGATAAAGAAAATTGTTTTTAATAACTTATAAATAAGCACTTTAAAGATGCCCATGTGCTACAAGACTTGGCACTACTCTTGCAATCCCTACTTAGCTATATACTACCAGCTTCTTGAGATCCTTATCATACCTCTCAACTGTCTCTGATTTTTAGGGGTGACCTGGATTTTGTCTCAAATTTTTGTTCTGTTCCTCTTAATCTCTCCTAAAACTGGAGACTTTTGGAAAAAGTTGGTGAATTACACTTAATAAATGATAATTAGAGGCTTTTTACTTCAAAAATGTATATTCAGTTATAGTCTCTCATACAATTCATGTCTGCAGTTAATAGCACTAATCTTTTAAAAGTGCCCCTAACCGTCCCTGATTATTTCTGTATTAGTCAAGATTTATCCCTGATTCATTGAGAGCTATGACCGTTACTGCTGCAAGGTTTTAAAAATACAAACATGCACTTACTATGTAAAGAACAAACTTTCATTAACCCTATGATCTGTCTCTTCGCATACCCATAATTCTTGAGTGTTGCAACAGAATCAACTGGAAAAAAGCCCTATCAAAGATTAGAACACTAGTCTCCCATCAAGTGTCAAGACCTTGCCCACTGAACTAATTATTGGCTTAACTGAAAAAAGTGGTAATTGAAAATATTCTCTAATGTGACTGAACTGACTGAAATTCCTGTCACTGTTTGTGCTTCTGTAGTAACGGTGTGTGATTTGTTAGGGGGAGGTCAGAAACAAAATGATAGCCTGAGTGTAATTGTCTCTCACAAACTTCAGTCTTCACTGGTTAACAAATGAAAATACACCATTTCTACCCTCTGTAACACATGTGCTCTGGCCCAGCAATCAAGGAGCCTCAATCCTCACCACTAGCACCAGAGAGGGCATCTCATATATGAGGAAAGGATAACAAATACAAACAGTAAAGTGCAATTTCCCTTAAGAGCACACAGAGATCACAGTCAGTCTGGGGATGGTTGCTCCCTTGCTCTCCAGGTCCCCAATAAGACTCTCCGCTTGCACAGCTATAGGGTCCAGATCTCAGCCAGCTGGGCAAGCTAAATTCTCCAGCACCCTCTCTGTCCAACCAGTGCTTGGTGTCCCTGCCCAAGTTGCTGACACATACACACTTTGAGATAAGTTTATACAACCACACAGGCACTCCAGGGAAAGGCTGGCACAGGTTCTTCAGCTGTGCCCCTTTTATCCAGACTATACGTTCGTAATCCTGCCATCACCTAGCTAATATTTATTATCTACTCAAAGGCCCTTAAACGGGTGTCCAATTATTACTGTGCAATATTAATATCCAATTGGTAGTATACCCCAGGGGTAAAGCTGTTAGAGTGGCCTTGTACAGTTTTACCAATGGCATGCAAGTACTCTTTAACAGCTTAAATTATCTCTACACAAACCAGCCACAGCTAAAAAGTTTTAAAATATTTAATAATAAATAATTAAAACCACAAGACAATACTTTCTACTATACAGTGCTAGACAAAAGTTCCGCGATCACACAGAAACACTTATAATTCAGTAGTACAGTTCTGACATCACAGAAAAAAACACTTGGTCTAATCTTTCTAGTTTCTAGCTATCTGTAAAAGAAAACACAAGTCTAAGATAACTTACTTAAAGAAAACAGGCAGAGTGCTGTGAGTTGGATGATCAAGACAAAAATGCTCAATGCCTTCTGATTCTCTCTCTTTAAATTTAAACTGCAGTTCTGATAAACATTACATCATTCTTCACCCTTTCTGGAGTTCCCAGGCTACACATTAACTACATTTACATTTTTAACATCTCCATTTTGTTATCTTGCAGCTGGTCATGAGCAGAACAATAAAAATACATTTGTATGTTTAAATCTAGCAACTTAACCCTTGGTTAAAACAATAGAAGGAATTTCTTCATCTAGATGGACTGGAGCCAACTTTAGATCAAAGGGTCACAACATGTTTTTACTGGGTCAGTAGAGAGCACTGTTGCCACATTTTTCTAACAGCATTTTTTTCATTTAAGACAACAAGCCTGTAATTCACATTCTTATTTACAAATGAAAGAATTATGTATAAAATTCTATCTGGCTAGGCTGGCAGCCTTCACATCTTCCCCCCGGGGAATTCAAGCTAGTTTTTCAAGTGACCCTTGAGAAACACCGCTTGAGAGGGTTAGGTCTATTTGAGTGTACCTACCCCATTCCCTGTCTTGAGATCCCATCTGCACTGGCATTGCTAACCCCACTGCGGTGCTGCACTGACATATATGCTTGCAACCCCAGGCTCCATCTTAGCAACTTGGCATTTTGCTGGCTGGCTCTGTGTAACCATGTTAGGGGGCTGTGATCTGTCATAACAGTGAATTTTCTTCCATACAGATAAGGCTGAAGTTTCTGCAGTGCCCACACTATGGCTAGACATTCCTTTTCTACAGCTGCATAGCATTCCTTCCTGGGTTGGAGCCTATGACTGAGATAAACCACTGGGTGCTCTTCCCCCTCTGAAGAAATCTGGCTAAGTACAGACCCCACCCCGTGGTTTGAAGCATCCACCTGCACAACAAATTCTTTGCTGTAATCTGGACTGGCTAACACAGGGGGTCCTCCCAAAGCTTCTTTAAGCTTCTGGAATGCCTGTTCACATGCTGAGGTCCACTCAACTTTATCTGACCTGTTCTTCATTGTCAGGTCTGTGAGGGGAACAGCTATGGTATTATAACTGGGGATGATCTTTCTGTAGTACCCTGCTGTCCCTAAAAATGGCCTCACCTACTTTATGGTAACAGGTGCAGGCCATGTCTGAATGACTTCCACTTTGGCAGGTTCTGGCCTTGTCTTACCACTCCCCACTCTATGTCCTAGGTAGGAGACCTCTGCTATACCCACCTGACATTTGCTCAGCTTAATGGTCAACCCTGCCCTCTGTAGTCTGCCCAGCACCTCCCCAACATGCTGAAGGTGCTCTGGCCAGGAATGGCTGTAGATGACAACATCATCAAGGTAAGCAAGGGCAAACCCTCCTACTTCTGCTAGGATACAATTTACCAGCCTTTGGAAAGTCGCTGAGGCATTCTTCATCTCAAATGGCATCTTTGTGAACTCATACAAGCCAAAAAGTGTCACAAAGGCTGACCTCCCTAGCACTGGGAGTCAAGGGCACCTGTCTGTAACCCTTGGTAAGATCAATGGTTGTAAGATACTTAGCCCCACCCAGCTGCTCTAGGGTTTCATCTGCCCTAGGCATGGGGTAAGCATCCGACTCTGTGTGACTATTTAATTTCCTGTAGTCCACACAGAACTTGGTGCTGCCATCCTTCTTTGGCACCAGCACCACTGGGGAGGCCCAGGGACTGTTGGACTCTTGAATCACCCCTAGTTCTAACATTTCCTGTACCTCCTCCCTCAGAGTCTGTTTGACTCTGTCAGGCACTCTATAAGGGGCCTGCCTAATAGGCCTATGGGGTCCTGTATCCACCTGGTGCTGCACCAGGTGGGTGCACCCTGGTTTCCCAGTGAACATGTCCCCAAATTCCTGCAACACTGCTGGGATTTCTCAAACCTGGGTAGGAGATAGCTGCTGGGACATTGCTATCCCTTCCACTGAGGTGTCAGCCCGAGCCTCACTGAGGAGAGCAGTCTCTAGATCTCCCTCAGACTCTTCCTGCAATCCACTGCAAATGCTCAGCACAAGGGCCTCCCTATCATGGTAAGATTTCATCATGTTAATATGGTACAATTTGTGCCCTCACCTTCTGCCTAGCAGTTCCACCATGTAGTTAATATCACTTATCTTTCTTACCACCTTGTAGGGTCCCTCCCAAGCTGCTTGCAGCTTGTTGTGCCTGACAGGAATGAGAACCATTACCTGTTGCCCCACAGCATACTCTCTAGCTCGAGCATTCTTATCATACCACACCTTTTTCCTGTTGTTGGGGTTCTGCCAGGTTCTCCTGGGCTAAGCCCATGAGTTCCTGAACCTTGTCCTGAGGTTTAGGATGTATGCCACAACAGACGCCTTGTGAGACCTGCACTCACCTACCCACTCATCTCAAATTAAATCTAGAGGTCTCTTCACCCTATGCCCATACAGCAACTCAAAGGGTGAAAACGCTGTGGATTCCTGGGGATCCTCTCTGTAACCAAACAAGAGATGGGGCATATATTTGTCCCACTCCCTCTTAAACTGGTCTACAAATGCCCGTAGCATGGACTTGATTGTAGAGTTTAACCTCTCAACAAGACCATTAGTCTGGGGATGGTAGGGGGTGGTCTTCATGTACTTCACCCACAGGACTTCCACAGACAAGCCAGCAGGTCTAACATGAAATTGATACCTCTGTCAGTCAGTATTTCTTTTGGGAAACCTACCCTGCTGAAAATCTCTGACAAAACATTTGCCACCTTCTCTTCCTCAGTGGAGGACAAAGCCACTGCCTCAGGGTATAGTGTAGCATAATCCACTACAACTAGGCTGTACATTTTCCTTGTGGAATTGAGTAACTCAGAGGGCCCACAGTATCCATAGCTACCCTCTTAAATGGCTCCTCAATCACAGGCAAAGGCATCAAAGGAGCTCTCACCTTGTCTCTTGCCTTGCCTACCTTTCGGCACTGCTCACAGGTCCTGCAGTACCCTATTACATCTCTGGAAATTCCAGGCCAATAGAAGTTCTGCATAATTTGTATGTTTTATACCCATATGACCTGCAAAGGGAATATCATGGTCTATGGCTAGAAGTGCCAGATGGTAGGCTCTAGGCACTACCAACTGCTGTACTCTCATCTTCTAGCCCTCCCTCAGGGGTCCACTCTCTGTCTAGTAACCCTTTGTCCCAGTATACAAATTCCCCCTTTTCTTGAGAATCAGGTGCCTCCCTAGCTACCTGCCTCAGGCCTTGCAATGTAGGGTCTGAGAGCTGAGCCTGTCTCAACTCTCTCCTTGTAACCCTTCCCAGCTCCCTTTCCACAGGAAGTCTGGCATCCTCTAACAGTGGTGCCTCACTGTCAGCCTGGGTACTACTACTCACCTCTACCTTTGCAGTCACTCTGTCCATGAGGCCATCAGTACCCCCAAGCAGCTGTGGCTCACCTTCAGTCTCACTTCTACAGGGTAGCTCCCTCCCTGAAGTAACCACCTCACCAGTCCTGGCTGCAAGTATGCAGTCTGGGTCTCCCTCGTACTACCAGAACCACATGCTTGTCTTTTAGCCTGACTTTGTGTAACTGCATAAGCGCATAGTACTGCTTCATCTGAATCCTTCCCTCTCAGGACATCTGCAGGATGGTAGTTTAGTACCCCTGTTGTCTCAAGACAACCTACTATTGGCATTTTGTCTTCCCCACTTACTGGCTCTCTCACCTTTTGTTCCCCACCTTGCTTCCATGGACACCAGTATGCCACATGGCCCCACTGGTTGCATTAAAAACATTTAACCCTAGCTCCTGGGCATGTACCTGGACTAGTGGCTTCCCCTGCTACTGGCAGATTCTGTTGTGGCAGTCTGTGCAGCCCAACATGGGTTCCTTTAGACCCATGAGCAGTACTGGGGGTCCCCTTTCTGTGCAGGGCTGCCTTGCTGGCCAGGTATAGGTCTCCCTTCTTCCCCAACTCATCTGAAGTAGCATATTGTCTATCAGCTAACCAGATCCTCATGTACTCAGGCAAAGTGCTTAGGGCTTGTTCCCTCACCAAATGGTCTGCCAGCCCTTCAAAAGTGGTGACCTGACATCCACTCACCCATCTATGGAAATAAGTGTGCAATTCAGCAACATATTCACACACACTTTCATCTGCCTTGCGTCTATGCTCACAAAACCTTTTCCTATACATTTCAGGTGTTAGCTTAAACAGTAATAAAAGACTATTTTTTACAGCATTATAATCAAAACATGCAATGTCAAACATTTTGGACAGAACAGTTACAGCTTTACCATGGAGTTAAGGGGGTCAGGAACCGTACCCAAAGCCCTTGGTCAGCTTCATACTACTTACATACCCTCTCAAACATATAAATGAAACTATCAAAATTATGCCCCCTCTTTAAACTGTGGAAGAAATTTACTGACCTTTTGTGCTTCTGGGGTCCAGTTACTCCCTTCCCCATTACCTCCATGACTCTGGCATCTCTTTCTCATGCTGCCTGTGCCTCTGTCATTCTTCAGCTTGCAGACGTTGCAGTCTCTCATTTGCTTCTATTTCCACATGCCTGGTTTCCAACTCAAGTCTCTTTAGCTCCAGCTGGATTTTTAAGTCCAGTGCAGAAAGGTTGAGCTGTCCATTCTCTGAGGGAGTTATATCTCCACTGCCAGTCTGATTGTCCTCCTGGTTGCTGTTTTCTGATGCAGCTGTAACCAAGGCTGCAATTAGGTCTGCCTTAGTCAGGTTTCCATGCACCAGTCCCCTAGCCTGACACATCTCCGCCAGCTGGCTCCTTGTCAGCTTTCCATACTCCTGCTGACATGCTGCCTGCTCACCCTGACTAACTAAGCTAACAAAAGAAATGAAACAATTGTGATCTGAACTCTGAGTATTCACTGCATGGTGGTTTTAGAGTACAAAAACACCTTTTAAGCTCACTGCACACAAGCTACAGGGTTCACTCTACCCACACCACTACAAGCCAATTAGTATTTTGCCAACTAATTAATATGCGATGTGGATATCCCACCGCTGCCAAGGACACCCTCTGCTTCACATACTTACACAATTGTAAATAAAAATGTTATGATGCATCTGTGTCTCACACAGTGTTATTGCCTAAATTAGAAAGCATAATCCAAATTCACGGCAACAACTGACATCTTTTGCCCACTGACGTCAGTTGACAGTGAGTGGGAAAATTAGGCCTGACTGACAGGTACATGATAAGAGATTAAGAAAATCCCCAAGCAGTCCATCAACAAAAAACTATTTGCAAGATGTCAATCCCTGTCAGTTGAATATAAGCGCAAACTTCATAATCCCATTGAATAGAGCATAGGGAACAAAGACAAACCTGAAAAAGGTAGTGTTAACAGAACTAAGGGACCTATTACAGGATAAATACTCCAGTTTCTCAACAAAAAAGCCAGTGTGCAAAATAAATGGTCCCTTCTGAACATTATGCCATCAGCCATCTGACTGATACCTGGACTGTGATCTCTAAATGAACAGTAGTTACAAGGTTAGAATATGATGCTCCTCTCAAGGCAAAACAGGCATGAAGTAAATGACTTATTAAGACTATAATCAGCTGTAGCATTTCACAGTCTTTACCTTCTAGCCAGATAAAGAAAATCCCATAGCTTATTATATTAAACATTTTTTTTTAAGGAATAGGGAAACACCTCTGATTCAGTACAGGATAACAGTCAGTCTTCCACTTATAAAATGGAAACCTACTGAAATGATCATTGTGAGATGGTTCCATGACAAGTATCCAGGAGAGGCTGACCAACTGGCAGAACTGGAACTGGTGATGTTTTACATTTAAAGATCCACTCTCCTTTCATGACTCTGTGGCAACGAGATGTTTGCCTAATAAACTGCTCATGTAACACAGAATTTGAAACAAGAAAATCAAACCGAAATCTGGCCAGGAAATGTCAGAAATGTCAGAATTGTTAATCAGTTGAGTAGCAGTGTAATGTAAGGACTCTTCAATAGTTCAAAGCACTGAGTCTGAATAACTTAAAGCCTCCTATTTACAAGTTGTGTACTTAAGTTGACATTGAGACATAAATTGCTTACAAATGCAAAAATAAACTCAAGCTTTATTTTCAAATAGTTTGAGTAGAAACACCATGTGTAATTGAGTCATTTGATTTGTCAGAAAGTTGGGGTAGTGACAAGTTCATAACATATATTTAAAGAGTGAGGGCCTGCTTTGTGAGCATATTAATTTCTTTGCTTGTCTGGATTGTTTATCAGAACATTATTGTATATAAATAGATCTTGACATTGTACAGTGTGTGTGTGTGTGTGTGTGTGTCTTTCTAAGAAAAGTTCTAGTAGCTCTGATGAGTGGAACCGAAATGAATAAGAACAAAATTGAGAGCTAGGGTGTGATTAAGGAACAAAATCATCTTGCTGATCAGGAGAAAGTTAGCTACTTTTGTGAAGCCTACAAAATTTGTATATGCATAGATTCAGAAGACAGTAATACAGCTATAAAGAGGGAACATTACTACTTTGTGCAATTGAAAAATTAGTTTCTACTATGCCAAGTGCAAAGTTTGCCTGTACTTAATAACTAGGACTTTTAGCAAATTAAGCTTGATGGAAACAGTTCTAAGCTGTTTTCATTTAATTCACTTGTAGGAAGATAACCATTTTCTCAGTTGTCACTTTGGTATTTTATCAGCAACTGAAGTGTTTGAGTGCCACAAATAATTGAGAGTTGAAAACATTGTTGCTGTTGAGGATGATATACCAGTATGGGATATAACATGAGGGAAAAAAGACCGAGTCAATTACTGAATAGAAAAAGATTGTATAACTTCAAAACAAACAAGTGTAGGTATAAAATCACACTTGCATGGTTGAGATAAATGGGTCTTGTTATTCTTAAAGACAGCTTGACACCAGGTGATGAGTAAGTCAGAACTGAATTTTAAATGACTAATACCATGGAAAAGCATGCACATATGAGATGTATTGGTAAGATGCAAGGAAAACTGCATGTAGTTATCTCTTTACATTATAATTTTTAATGCCATGATTTACTGGAATGAGTCCTCAAATAGGTTCTACCCAGAAGAGTGAGTGCTGAATGGCTGGATAGGGCAGTCGACTAACATAAGTAATTGAAACGTGTATTTTTCTGTCTAAACCTATTTTCTTAACTGATCTTTTGTTACAGATGTTTTGCCAGTGCACGTATTGTTGACGGTTGTCTTCATGTTGTGATCAATAACATACCAGTCACCTCCTTCTGCACATATAATTTCCAAGCCATCAGGTAAAGTGTTTCTTCATTCTGTACATCTTGTGTTTAAGGATCCTATCCCTTTGCTGTCTTTATATTGTGATTCTTGAAGTGCACAATGCCTTTTCTCAGCCAGGTGTTAAAATCCCAATGTGCAGATGTCATCAAAGCTGAGAAGAGGGATCATTGATCAAACTTTTTAATAACTCCCTGCACCTTATCACAGTGTGACAGACACTATTTGTAGTTTTTGACTGACTCCATTGTTAAGAGTTGCCATACTGTTACTCTTGTGTTGTGATCATTGATTTGAGATATTCACTAAGTACTGCAACCCGTGCTTCTATGCAGTTATATAGTCTTAACCCATCTGATCTCATGAACTCTTGAACTGACAAGTCTACAAGTTGTGAGAGTATACTGAATTGGATTCAAACATCACGGAAGCATTACCTCTGCTGTGTTATGGTTGAATCTTTTAGTGACCATTTGCCCATGTTTGCGCTAGGAGGCCAGAAGAGTACAGAAGGTGTAGCTGTTATATTTCTCTACAAAGATGAGTAAATATTTTACTGATGCTTAGTTTTATTAGCCATGCTCCACAATGCATGCTCCCTGTTGCTGATGCTACAAATTGCTTTACTTAAGGGGTTCAGAGTTGTATACTAGGCTAACAACCATTAGGGCCCTTATCAGCCTAGCCATGCAACCCAAATCTGACCCACAAATTTGATTTATATAGGGGGTGATTTATTGACTGCTTCATACCATCAGAGTCATAGGTTCCAGACCATGGGTGAATTTCCAGATAGCTTTCCATTGGTCTAAGTTGTATTTAAATAGGGCTGAGGAGAAACTCTGCTTCACATGGATGGAGAGCCTGACCCAGAGAATGGGAATTTTCTGGGCAACATGTGTGTCTCTCCAACATGCCCTATTTATATTGCTGTTTGTTTTATGGATGTGCAAAAGGTTCATCAAAACAGGGTCCAGGAATGTCTTTTATGCCAGGTACAGAGACAGATCTGTAGGGTGATTAGAACAGGACGTTGTGTTTACTCTTATTCTTTTTGTAAGGAACCTTTGTGTAAGTTCCAGTTGCTGCATGCGTCTGGTCGGGTACATTCTGAGGGAGCATTATAAGTTTTTAATTTCTCCAAGTCTTTTAGGTTTCTAATACCATGACATGAATGGACCTCATTCTTAAGTCAGAGTGTGATTAAAGTTTACGAAATTAGTATTGTTTCTGTCTTTGATGTTAGCCAGAAGTGCTCTTCGCAGCACCCATATTGTGCCCAGCAATGATTCCTCTTGCAATTCATACTGAGTTACATGTATCAGTAATATCTAAGTACAATTGTAAATTCTTTTTTTATAAGATCCATTGCTCCTATTACTATTGGAAATGTATATGTATCCTTCCACATTGCCCTCATTTCTGCCTGCAAATCCTGGTATTTTATAACTTTGTCTCTCTCTATACATAAGACATTGTAGTCACCAAGTGTAGCAATTTCAGTGATCCATGCTACTTTTGTCTTCTTTTCATGGACTACTATATCTGGTTTTCTCAGATCTGTTTTTTGAAGTGTTGGTAATGAATGATCTCATGTGATATAATCTTCGTCATTTTTTGTAACGTTTTGTGGCTCATGTTTCCAGTGCTTTTCAGTTGCCTCAATATTATAATGTTTGCACAGTCCCCAGTGCAATAGTCTTGCTGCATTATTGCATCTTTCAGTATACAATCTTTCTGCCATTAGTATATCACAACCAGCAACAAGGTGTGCAACTGTTTCCAATTATGTTTTACAAAACCTTCATTTGTCTGTTTCTCCCACATGTTCAATGGACTTTTTAAACCATTGTGTATGTAGTCCACTGTCTTGGACCACCAATATTAACCTTTCATCTTTTGGTTTAAAGTCACCTCTCCTTAAACATTCCTGTGTTCAATCCTGATCAACATTTGGGTGTTCCAATAGTTTTCTGTACTTTCAACTGTATTTATGCATTTTCCACATTTCTTACCTTCTCATCTGATTCTTCACTTTATATTCTTTCTTTTGTTTTCAGGCACATTCGGTTTCTGCCTAATTTTTATCTACTTCTGGTTTAGTTTCCAATCCCACTTGACACAGATATGCTTCTGCTAAACTAAGCAGGGAAGTCATCTTAGACTTATTCTCCTCATGTTTTAAAGCATTCAATACATTTGCATCTTGTGAGATCAGCATATATGTATGCAGTCCTACGATTGCAGATCTATACATGTAATCAATTTTGAGGAGGCCCATACCTCCTTCAGAACAGGGAATATATAGTCTTGGTACACACTGATTTTTATAAATCATTTGATGAGCATGAAGCATCCTTCTTTGTTTCCTGCCCAGCTGATCCAACACATTTTGGTGCCAGTCAATCACTCCAAAGCTGTAAGTTAGGATGGGAAGAGCAAATTGGTTTATAGCTTGGACTTTGTTCCTAGATGTAAACTCTGTTTTCATTATTAATTTTAGCCTTCTAAAATATTCCTTACTAAGTTTTATTCTTATTTGTTCATGCTTTATTGTTCGTCAATTCTCAAATATTTATGCACTCCCTCTTTCTCAAAATCTTTTATATCACATTCCTGTCCCAGACTGATATTTTTCATGGTGCTGCAACTTTCCTGCTTTAATGATTGCTTTTGCATATTTATCAATTCTAAATGACATTCTTATATCATGAGAAAAAGTTTTGACCACTTGCATTTGTGCTTTCTGTTCCTCATCTGAGGAACTATGCAGTTTTAAATCATGAAGTAAACAGCTTAATGGGTTAAGGGCAAGACAAAAAGGCGGTGACAAAGTCACCTTGGAATATCCCCCTTTGAATTTTTATCCCTGGAATAATAATTTGTCCTTTATCATGACTTAACTGCAAAGTGGTTTGCCACTGTTTCATGATCACTGTAGTATCAGTATAGGGTGTATCTTATAAGTTTGTAAGTACTCTTTTATCCATGAATGCGGGATAATATCAAATGCTTTTTTTGTAGTCTATCCATGCCATACTTAGATTCTTCCCCTTTTTACAGTTCTCCATTATGACTTTAACAACAAATCATCCTTTGTTTCATATGACTTTCTTTTTCTACCCTTTTGTTCTATTGCCATGATTGAGTTTTCTTCTAAATGATTATAAACTCTGTTGGCATCAATTCCAGTGTATATTTTATACATCATCAGAAGGCAAGCTATTGGTCTATAGTTTTTAGGATTGCTTGCAGGTTTGCTCTTAAATAAGACTATTGCTTTTCCTGTTGTAAACCAGGTTGGTGTCTGTTCGGGGGCTTACATATAAATAGTTCTTACTCATAGATAAATCTTCATGTAAAGATGTTAATACTTTTAGCCAGAAGTTAGGTGTTGCATCTGGGCCTGGGGTTTCCGAATTAGGAGCTTTTCTTAACTTTATTTCAATCTCTCTGGCCCTTACTTCATCCCATTTCATACCCTGAACATTTGAACATCTTGTTCTTTCTTTTACTTTTTATATCCATTTAGCATCTTTGTTATGTTCCACAAGATCTTCATAGATATTTCTCCAAAATATATCTATTTTTTCTTCTTTTTTTTTTGGTGGAGTTTCAATTCCTTTTGCCTTGTTTCCCAATTCTCTATAAAACTTTTTTGGGTCATCAATAAATTTCTTATTTTGTACTATTCCTTTATATTTATCTGCATATCTTTTAAGTTTTTCTGCCTGTGCTATTTTTAGTTTATTATATGAGATAGTGCACGATAGATCCTGATCTGTTCTGATACTACACATTGCTTTTATCTCATCTATCTTTTTGAGTATTTTTGTTGATTTGTTCCATATTCTGTACTCTTCTAACAATGATGCTTCTTATCTTTAATTGCTTTATTGTTTTCTCTATTCGATACTTATATGGTGGCACTTGATTTCTCCACTTCCTTTCCCTGACTGCCCTGTGTTTTTGTGGTAAGACTATCTGTTATTAATTTAGCTGCACAGTAATATATCCTTTTTACTTCTGTTATATCATGTGAATCTCTATGAACAGTCCTAATTATCGTGTTAATTTGTTTTATCAGACTTCGAACTTTTGGGGTTTTATTGACTTTCTGTAGTCTACTAATTTCATTGATCTTAATATGTTTGTCCTGTCCTTCTTTATTAAATCAAGCAACTCTTTTCTTAGATCATTTTCTTTTAAACTGAGGGCACATTCTTTGTTCTCCATTTCTTGCAGGCATTCTACAGAAAGTTCCAGAGCATCTTCCTATGCCACATTCTCTTCAGTTTCATCCTGTGTTGGTTGCTGTTTCATATGGGAACTCACTGGCCTATCACTTCGCAACATTGACTGTGTCAGAGTTGCCACAGTTTCCTGTTCCTTCCCTTGCTGTGCAACTCCAGCTGAACTTTTGTACTGGTTTTCTATGGACGACTCCAAAGTATCCTCATATGGCAACTGACCAGATGTTTCTTGCTGCACTGGTTTTCTCCTTAATTTGGGAATCCGTTGCGCTATCCTGCTGTGATGTTATCAGAGTTACAATTTCTACAGTAAATCCTTCACTTTGCAGGTACTCCATAACCTCAGTTTCTATTTCTTTAACTTCTCCATTACTAATCTTTTCCACTTTTTTTTTTATTTTTTGTATTGTAAGATTTTCCATATCTGGATGCTGTCTTTGTTTTTATTTCTCTTCAAATATCGTTGGTGCTGCTTTTTTGTATTGATTGGTTTTGCTTTCTCCTTTGCACCATGTTATATTATATTATATTATATTATATTATATTATATTATATTATATTATATCTTTATCTCTCCTATGTCCATAGTTCTTATTTAGATGTCTCCTGTTCCTCCTGTTTTTCTTTACTTGGGGAACTCGTTCCATCATGCTGTGATATAACCTGCTTTAGACTTTCTACACTAAATTCTTCACTTTGCAGGTATTTCATAACTTCATCTTCTATTTTTTAACTTCTACTTTCCTAATCTTCTGTTCTGTGTTCCCTCTTTGTGATCTGATTTTTTGTATTATGAAATTTTCCATATCTAGATGCATTTGCCTGTATTTCTCTTTGAATGTCTTTGGGGCTGCCTTTTTTGTATTGATTAATTTGGCTTTCTCCTTTGCATAAATATCGTATCATATCAGATCTCTCTTTCTTTCCCATGTCCATATTTCTTTTTTTACCTTTCAAAAATCTGTAGATTTTGTTCTTTATATTTTTCACTTCCTCGGTCGCTTCTTTTTCCAAATGGCCCAAGGTTTTTTGGTCTATATAATGTTTTTCATAAGTCTATTGTATTAATAAAAACACATTTTTATTTGAAGCTTCTGACAGTTTTTCTTGTTCAGATATTTTTCTTTCCTCTAATTTTTCTCTCAATCTTTTTGTATACCTTTTGTCTGGAAATTCTGGGATTCTTGCATAATAGTAACTGCATAATTTATTTCTTATACTCAATAGTCCACTCTATCGTCTTTATGGCTCTTTTTTGGCTTATCAGTTTTTGTGATCTTTGTGGACTACTCCTTCCTTCTACAACAGGGGGCCATCCTCCCCTGGACATGGCCAAGCCCCATTGTAGGAATGTTTCCATGTCTTGAGGATTCTACACTGTCATTTTTTCTAGTCCTGGCATCAGTGTGCCTACCAGGATTGGACACTATTTTATCCTGCGTCTTGTGCACCTAGCTATCTTTTTTTATTTTAACCTGGTTCTGTCCATTATATAAACTATATAAAATACAGTCTATATATCAGTGTTGTCGGTGAGATTTTGTGAAAAACATGCTCCACCTTGTGAAGGTATGTACCAAGACTTGAGGATGAATTAATTTCCAGCAATACTATGCTTCTTTGCTTGCTGATTTATCATCTCTCCAGTTGGACTCCATTCTACTCCGTGATGGGTCTGATGAGGGCCGAGTACAGTGGTATTATGACCTCTCTGGACCTAGATGCCATTCACCTGCTTATAAGTTGAGCAACATAGAAAGATTTTCTTACTACCTTGGACACATGTTGGTGAAAGGGTAGGTTACACGAGTTCCCATATCTCTGACTACTGAATTAACTTTTAGGGGTGTTTTATTGATGATGTATTACTCAGTGTGATGAACATCCAAAAGGAACTATAATACCTTTCTTGGTATTGACTTTAAAGCCATGCCTTTGGCTCAGATGTTTATCTGTGTTCGACTTTCCTGAAGAGTGTTCTTATCTTGGAGGATTCAGTGACTGCTTCCAGTTTGCAATCATCTCCAAAGTTGGTCAAAAAGGAATAAGGCCAGCACAGTGCCCTGAGAGACTCCACTGGTGATTGGCTTTGTTATGGAGGTGGCCTCACTGCAGCAAGCTATCCAGTGTTTATAAAGAAGTATATGCCTAATTCTTTAAATTTGTTGGCAGTGTTCGAGTGGGATATTGCATTAAATGCCTTAGTGACCCTTTCAAAGATGTCCATCAGGTTCAGTAAGCATGAATTTCTTTTGACAAAGCCAGATTTGGATGGATCCATGTCTGGAGGCCTCCTGTGTCCTTGCTAATAATTCTTTAGATTAGTTAGAGCAATGCATCTGTACGTCCAGGATTTGTTGAAGGTCCTCCGTTATGAAGGGGAAGGCCACTGCAGTCCTCCATTCTCATGGCACAAATCCTGTTTTAAGACTACAGTTAAATGGTAACTAGTGTCCTGATAAATCATATTTTAGACTGTTCAGGAGACATCCTGAGGTGCTATCGGTACATGCTCCCTAGATACAGACGGGAAAAGTTATGTTTGGGGGTATTTCTTTGGGATTGGTTGGGGATGAGGGGATGTAAAGATGGAAATTAATTTGTCCACTGACAAGTTTGTTGTATTGCCAGGCCCAGTGAATGTAGCACCATTATGCACCAGATGCCCTTCCATATCACTGTTGCAGTATTCTTTAACTAAGGGATTTCTTACCTAGGATAGCCCAGTCCAACCAGTATACCAAAGCTCTTAGTTCTTATAGGCATCGTACGTCACACGTATGCTGCCTGCTCAAGGTGTAGGGCATAAAGGTGATGTATGGACGCACATACTCAGAACTTCTTTGCCACCTGTTTGAATGCCCTTCTGCTGTACTGGTTACCGAACCATGTTTTCAGATAAGTGCCCATTGGGGATTCTTCTCTGTCTTCTATTTTTTGTTATTGTGTTCACGTCATCCAGAAAGGGACTATGTCAGTGTGGGAGACAGATTGCTCATAAAGATCATCACAACCCATGTCTCTTTTGGGTGCTTCCCACAATCGTACACAGAACTCTATCTGCCAGGCATTTGTGCCTAAGACATATGTAGTTGTCTCTCCTCCTTCTCCATATACATAAAGAATTAACGTCATACGTTGTTGGTTCAGGGTTCTATTGTGGAATCTTCCCATACTGAGAGCCAGCTGTCTGCCAAGAAGAAGGCCAAAAAAAGTTGGGTTTCATCCGGCTGCTGACCAGCCTCCCAGGGACATTTCTCTCAAGGCTGGTGAAATCCTGAAGGGCCATCCGGTCATTGCTTCAGATTCATCTCCCACTACCTTGTTGGAAGCTGGCATGGATCTGTTTTCTTGCACAGCCTCAGAGGCTTTTCAAACATTTGTAATTGACACTGAGGGTGAAACTCAGCTAATAATATCTGAAGGACTGAGGGTGATTTCTCAGATCTTAGTAAGAGAGATTCCTACAACCTTTATTGAATCACTCCAGGGATCTGACCTTCTGAGGTTGTTTCAAGTGAACTTCCCACCAAAAAGACAAACAAAAAACAAAGCATATTCCCCCTGTTAAGAATCCCAAACATGAATGGTAGGATTTCACTCTGGTTTATTTAGTGCTTTGATGGCCTTGAAGCCTTCTCAAGGAGTCTCTGTTCATGCTCCTCCCTGGTCTTCCTTTTTGGATCTGTTGCTGCTGCTGAGCTTTTCAAATCTCTTCAGGGTAAGGGCAAAGCTTTGCAGGAGCTGAAACATATTTTTGTCTTTCCTATTTCCAAATTTCAGAGGAATTATCCTTCCAAATCTGCCTTTGTTCATAGGCAATGTCATCCTTTTCCTAAATGCAAGATGGGTTCTAGGGAAGTGCCTCCTGGTAGGTCTACTCAGACTCCTGCCCCCAGAAACTTGCTTTCCAGGACAAGCCAGATTCGGTTTGACATTTTGCTTCCCCCTTCCCTCGACCAGGTTCCCTTGTCCCTCCTTTTTCCTTGTATTTTCCTACTTGGCTATGGATCACATCATGCATTTGAGTTCTGTCCCTTATCTGTCAGGGGTATTTCATGATTTGGAAGTCCCTTCCTCCCGTTTCAGGCATTCCTCAGCCTCCTCAGAAACACTTCCCTTATTTTCCAGAGATTCTTCATTCTCTTTTAGCTCAGGGCACCATTCACCCTTGCGTCCTGCCCAGGTAGGGAAGGGATTTAACTCCAGAATGTTAGTGTTCCTATGAAATGAGGGCACTTGGAGACCAATTCTGGACATTTCCCAGCTGAACACCTTTCTCAAGATTCCTTCCTTTTGGATGTTATCTCTACTTCTAACCCAGGCCTTTGTGGTATCATTGGATCTCAAGCATGCATGCCTTGTCATCTCCATCCATCCCATCTTCATGAAATTTTACATGTCTCTGTCTCTATCTTGCATTTTTAGTTCTCTGCTTTGCCCTTTGGCATGGCTACCGTATCAAGGGTATTCACCAAATGCCTCACTCCTGTCATTGCTTTTTGCAGGATTTGAGGAATTTAAATCTTTCCCTATCTAGACAATCTCCTTCTTCAAGCTCCTTTCCACAACACACTGCTTCAGGATCTCCAGTTTACTATTGCCCTGTTACAGCGTCTAGGATTCACCATAAACTTTTTAGAAATCAGTACTGATGCCTTCCCAGGATCATATTTTCCATGGCTGCAGACTTCAGACAGTTCTCATGTCCCATCTCTATCTGCTCCCAAGGCTCTGTGTCTAATTGCCATTTCCTAGTCCCTTCTTCCTCTGGCACCTGTCATGGCCATGGAATTTCTCAGGGTCCTTGGGTTCATGGCTTTCACTATTCCCATGCTCCCTCTCACCAGGTTCCATATGAGGAAGCTTCATTGGTACCTCAAGTCATTGTGGCTTCAACATTGCCACCCCTTGGACTTCTTGGTACCCTTCCTTCCCTGTCTCAGGCTTGAGTTTCAACGGTGGAATCATCAACTTTCACTCAACCTGGGGCTTCCCTTTCATGCTTCAGTTTTACCTCAGGAGCTCTTTACAGATGCCTTAAATGAGGTAGGGTGCCTTCTGTGGCCTCCTCAAGGTTTCGGGTCTCTGGCCTCCTCATCAGAGGGCAGACCACATCAATATAAAGGAGATGACTGCTTTGCTTCTGGATCTTCAGTCTTTTCATTCCCTTTTTCATCCTGGGCCCCTCAAATTTTTCAAAGACAATACTACAGTGATGTGGTATGTCAACAAACAAGGAGGACAAGGTCCTATCTTTGCAGACTTGCTCTTCAGATCTGAGATTTAGCTGTTCAGGATCAAGTGACTCTTCAGGCAATTTTCATTCCCTCAGATCACTCTAGTGGCAGACTCCTTGAGCAGGTCCAGCACACAAGTTCATGAATGGATGCTTCACGGAGATGTGTTTCTGGGCATTGTCCATCAGTGGGGTATTCCTCAGTTATGTCATTTTTGCCTCAACTCTGAAGAGATAACTTCCTCTGTTGTGTTCCAGAGTCCAAAGTCCTCTGCTTTGGAAAGTGGATGCCCTGTCTTTTCCTTGGAAGGGGATGTTTCTATATGCCTTTCCTCCAATTCCAAGTCTTGCACAAGATCAGGCAGAACTCTCCCAAAATCTTGCTATTCACTCTCTTTTGGCCCAGACAGCCTTGTTTCTCCCTTCTTTCTCACTTGTCCAGGGGCAATCACCACAAGTTACCTCACCAGGTGGATCTTCTCACACAAGACAAGAGATTTCTTATCCATCCTCAGTTGTCCACTCTTCAGCTAACACTCTGGGTGATGGGTTTTGATCCCTTTCAGGCATCTCTTTTCTGAGGATGTGCTTCAGGTTCTGCAGGAGGCTAGAAAACCCACTATCAGGAAATCATATAGGTCCAAATGGAAGCAATTTTCTGTCTGGTGCCTTTCTCGACATCAGGACCCCCTATCAGTGGAGGTTCCTCTGGTTCTCTCTTATTTGTGTGATCTGCTCTATGCTAAGTTGGTATAATTTTGGTTAAAGCAAACCTGTCAGCAATTTCTGCTTGTCTGCCCTTGACTCCTCCAGTGGCCTGTAGATTTAAGGTCAAGCAATTCTTAAAGGCATCCTTTATATCAGACCTCCCAGGAAGCCTATTCCACCTTCCTGTGAACTCAGTTTTGTACTTGAAAAATTGACTCAACCTTCTTTTGAGCCTACTTCTTCAGCTTTCTTGCAACATTGTACTTGTAAGGCTGTTATTTTGCCCCTCACTTCAGCCAAGTGTGTGTCTGAACTTCAGGCTCTCATGGCTATTCCTCCTTTCTTAGTTTTTAACAGAGACAGGGTGACTCTTTGTCTTTTATGCCTAAGGTGGTCAATGAGTTGTCCCTTAATCAATCTATTCATCTTCCTTCCTTTTTTCCTTCCTCACAGTCTGCCAATGAAAAGGTTCTTCACACTTTGAGTTTGCATAGCTGAGATATTATTTGGATAAAGCTTAAATTATTCATAAATCTGTGCAGCTTTTTGTTTCCTTTCATCACAGGACTTTGGGTTTGGCTGTTTCTAAGCAAACTATCTCCTGGATTTCTAAGGCCATTTCATGGAAACTTGTCTTTTCTCATCAGTAAAGGCTCACTCTCCTGGGAAACTCACCTCCTCTGGTGCTTTTTTCAAGGGTCTCGATACCATTCCCATCCTTGAGCCTGCTACTTGGTCCTGTGTTCGTTCTTTCATTAAGGATTACAACTTGGATGTTATTTCCAGGGCCAGGGCAGGATTTGCCAGGGTTAAACTTTACAGGTTTATAGAGTTCTTCTGTGCCTTCCTTCTCCCTGGCTTCATCTTGAGCTCTTGTATTCTCCCTCAAGTAAATAATACTGCAACAGTTATATGGAAGGACATACAGTAGATTCCCTCTTATCTGGCCTCCTCTTTAACTGGTCATCATATTTCTTTCATAGTCATAGCAAAAGGCAACAGAGAAGTACAACATTTTCGCCTCCTCTGGGCTAAATAATTTGCGTTTTAGACTTCTTATTCATTAGAAAAATGCATACTAACACAAATCCTGTTATTTTAGCTGATTTATAACCTATAAATATTATTTTGTATGCTTTTTCTGATTAACCAGCCATTCGTTTATCCAGCCTAAGGTTTGGTCCTAGCGAGACCAGATAAGAGGGAATCTACTGTAGATAGTGGTGTAAAATCTTACCATTATGGTAGATGCCTTTCTTATCCCTGTTGCAGTATTCGCTCCCTCTCTCCATTATTGCTCTTGCTCTGTACTTTTCTTGCCCTTCTGGGTGAAGGGTTCATCATCATCATCCTCTTTCTTTTTCTCCTTCTGGATGCATATGTTCTCCATGTACCTAAGGGCATTCTGTTCCTCCTGGGGCTTTTTCAGTTCTGTGTGTGCATCCATATGTCACCTTTATGCCCTATGCCTTGTGTGGGGAGCATACTTGTGATGTATGATGCCTATAAGAACTAAAGGCTTTGGTAATACTGGCTGGACGTTGGTCTATCCTTGACAGGAAATTTCTGCGGTAAAGAGTACTGCAACAGTGAAAAGAAAGACATCTACTGCTATAGTAAGATTTTACACAACTGTACTTTCAGCACATATCTGCACTGCCCTCAAGGATTCTGACATAACTGAAGAAGGCCTTAGGATTATCTTTCATCTGGAAGATTATCTAAACTTCAAAGTTGGCTTTGTTTGATCTAATTAGCTTTATTAGTTGTTATTTAGTTTGATAAGAGAGTTTTTTTTATCTTTATGGGAATTACTCTTCCTGATTTTTGCCACCATTTTTCCTTTTGTTGTACATCCTGTTTAATTTGGGATGCCATCAGGGTGGGTTTTTTCTGGGGCTAGTTCTGGGTTTACTTCTAGTAGATACAGCAGCTTGTATGCAACCATTGGCATAGTTGTACAATGTGTCTGAGAGCAATTCAATGTAGGCTGCTGTGTTCTAAGGGGTTTGGAGGGGCACTGACTTTTGACAAACCATCACTTAATAAAAGGTAGTTTGCCTTGGAATAGTTCATAACTGTTACCAGGAAGGATGAGACATAGGGTGGTGCAGTGTTCTCCCATAGTTGTGAGTATGAGGTCCAGTATGTTGGAGCCTGTAGTGGGAATATTCACTATTTGGGCAAGGGTTTTTGCATTTGTGAAGTCTAGGAATCTCTGTGCCTGGAGATTTGAGGTTGTGTAGGATTCCTAGTCTATAGAGGGTAAAGAGGTAATCAAAGTCTCCCCGGAGTACTGTGTTAGGTTGGATAAGTGTTTCCAGTAGGTCCAAGTATGCATTGTGAGCTTCCTGGGGCAAGAAGGGTGACCTATAGATGGCTAGGATATGATATAGGGTTTTGTGTATGGTGATCTACAGATGGATGAGCTCCATTGGGTCATCCTATCTGACCAACCTAGAGGTATGCTTGTTATTGATGTATACTGAGACACCTCCATCTTTAACCCTTGCCTGTGCAGCTACTGGTCTAAAAGTGTGGAAGGCACTGAAACCTTGCACTCCTGGGATACTTTAGTTAAATCAGTATTCATTTAGCAGTAACTATCCATACCCTCAGAAGCAAAATATTGTAAAAGAGCAACTCATCATATTGTTCCATACTATTTATGATGATAACATCTTTAATGTTGAAGTGGAAAATGTTCTGAATATGTTCATTGCTTGATAAGGAAATCAAAGTAGCCAGGTCAAATAAATGCCAGTCCATTTTGGGAGGTGAGGGAAATCTTGTTATGGTTTGTAAAAATTCAAGTACTATTAATGATAAATACAGAATGTTCGTATTACCATTCGTCAAGGAAGCTCGTCAGACCAGACAAGTTAAATGGAATTGTAGTCTAGTTTTTAATGAGGAAATTAAGGGGAAGCTTGGTGATGAATCTATAATTGTCCACAGTAGAGGGAAAAGATGTATTTATTAGAGAAACAAAAACATAATAACCCATTAGAAAAACAAAATGTGTGTCTAAATGTGGTCATTGTAAATATTGTAAGTTTATTTTAGATGGTGCCAGTGTTGTGGTTGCTGGTTATGATAAGCTCATATTGTATCC
This sequence comes from Protopterus annectens, assembly GCF_019279795.1. Taxonomy (NCBI): domain Eukaryota; kingdom Metazoa; phylum Chordata; order Ceratodontiformes; family Protopteridae; genus Protopterus; species Protopterus annectens. The sequence goes on from NC_056730.1 coordinate 1,099,458,925, forward strand.
AAGCCACTTTAATTGTGAAACAAGAGGATTGGTATATTGCCTATCATATAATAGTTTTTATGTTTTCATTATTTTATCAACAAGATTATTATTTTTTTCCTTCTTATACTTGTACATTATAAATGTTTTAATGATACTGTGGAGCTTTTCTCCCCGGGCCTCCACTGAAAATGGAAATATATCCAGTTGGACCAGCCCGGTTAACAAATGAAAAATAAAATTTAAAAAAAAAATGTTGGGAAAACTGAGAGACAGTTGATGACTAGAATTTATGAATACCAGTATTATATTAAAAAAGTAACAAAAACGGTTTATATGAACATTCAATCAGTTGTAATTTTTCTTTCAGTTGTAAAAATTTAATAGATTCTTCTTTTTATATTAGAGAAGGCTGAGATTTGTCAAAGGGGTGGTTCTTGGAAGACCAAACTGGAGCAATTGTCTGGTTTGTCAGTTACTTTTAAATGCTATCCATAAGTCAGGTTTACACAAACACATTTCCAATGCAAGTGTATTGAAATTTAGACAGGCGAAATTGTGAAATCAATTAGCGCAGTCTTTTAATGTATTTGCTTTTTTTTTTAATAAAATTATTAGATAAGGTGTTTTAAACTTTTAATGCCTGTCTTAGTATAGTTAAGCAGTATGTATAGTTATATATGTTGCGAAGCATTAAAATTCATTTCAGTCATGTGATGTAGTTATTTATAAATAAATAGGATTCACTATTGATTTTTAATCTGATAAAATTGTGTGAGATTTGTATTAACAGAAGCAGTTAAACTAAATTAAACATTGCTTTTGAGTATCTCTGTGCTCTGAGGTCAAGCTTTCATTTGTGTTTTCTCCACTTTTGTATGTCATTTCTTGTTGTAATTTGCTGTTAAGGTAGTTGACATTGTGGGTGGAGCTGTGTGTCTGTGGTGATTTGCATGCACTTGGACACATAGTATGCAGTGCCAGGTTATGACTGAAATCATATCGGCTGGTTACATCAGGTTAAAATTACACTTAGCTGCATGCTCCACAGCAGTATTATAAGCACATTCTCTGAATATAATTTTGTTCTCTTAAGTACAAAAAACAAATGGATTTTATGCTTTTGGTAAAGTGTAGGTTGTTGTGCCTTGTTATTTTTGAGCTTGTGTAGTAAAACATACAACTTAGAAAAGAACCTCCCATTTACTGGAAAATAATACTGTGGCAGCTGTGGTAATAGTTTTATCTGTAAATGATATACCCTTAACATTGTTTGTTAATGTGTAGTAATGATATTATCCCATTATGATCAAACTTGAGCAGGAATAGTGTTTATAAATAGACATAAGAAAAATAGAAAAATTGGATCAGGTACAAATTCTTTAAATGAATACAAGTTCAACAAAGCATATTCAAGGAACTGTGTTCTACATACTTTGCTGACAGAAGCAGAAATGATAGCTATCGATACTACATATAATTGTGTACTGTGAACTATTATATTCATAGAATGTTTTAAGGCATTTTTACCTTCATAAATATGTAGTAGAAGTTATTTTGTTTTTTTTTCCTGGTTTGCTACGACATTTTTCCTTTCTTTAAAATATTTTTGTTATTTTAATGGGTTATTACGTCAGTTTTTACTATATTAGATGGCAGTTGCTGTCTCATTTACGAGCTAAAATTTGTCCTAAAGGACAGACAAAAAGCAATTTACTATTTATACCATGATACAAGAGAACATTTAGCTCTGGATCTTACATACAGCTTTAGGCATACACCAGATCTGTATTAGTTTCTAATTTGTGTCACTGAAAACCTTTGCTTTTGCTTACTAATGTAGTTTGTGCTAGTGCCAGAAAAGGACTCATTTATTAAATGTGAATGGCTGTTAGTTTAAACTGTCAGCCTATCTTTTCTTGGTTCATATTCAAGTCCAGCAGAAACTTCTTAATTATCTTCACTGTTGAATTAGGGTTTTTAATGCTGGAATTGGATTAATTAGCATACAGGCAATAATGCTAAAAGGAAACACAGAGAACATTCTGCCTCAGGTACACAAAATTACAGCCAGAAGACTACAAATGGAAGTGGAAGTGTGTCCAAAATTAATATTTATGTAAAAGACCCTGTCCCCACCCCTGCTTCACACCCACACATGCACATCTATCAGTCTTTATGTCTGTCTATACATGCACACACATATGTGTACCTGTGAGATTGCCTTTACTTAGACAAAAGTCAAATACTTAGCTTTTGCACAAATTAAGTAAGTAAATAAGTTTGCCTTTTTCCTTCCTTTGGTAAAATTTGAGGCTAACAACGTTTTCAAAAACATGTGCTTGAATTTCTCCAGTTTGAGCATTTAATTTATTTTTCAGTAGAAGAAACAACTAACCTCTCACTTTAAAACAACCCCTACACTGGGCATAACATCTTCCTATTTGGAGAGATTCTATGTATGCATATGTGATTTAACATTTTAGCAACAAAAGCAAAATGTGATGTGCCAGGTGATGCCTTCAGTTTTGTAAAGGTAGATGAAGTAGACAAAAAAAGCAAAAAGAAGAGCTAGCCTATAGGTAGGGCTGCCAGTGTAACAGAGTGGGGAAGGTTATGAGTTCTTAAAAACCTTCATCACGTAGTCTTGGGTTTGATTCCATTTGTTTTAACTTACTTTGTGACTGAGTAAGTCATCTAAACAGGGAGTGATTCTGAGTTACTGCTGTAAAAGAGGTGCATGCTCCTAGTGAGCTTACATAGATATATGAATTAAATACAAAATGACATCAGTAGAATGATATACTGCTACAATTAACAATCTGCATTCAAACTGGAACCTTAGTTTGAGAAACAGCCTTACAGAACTATCTGCAAATATATAGAGCTGAGTATATTTTTCTGTATTATTCTGTATTATAGAGCTAAATTGTTTGCTTAGATATCTGTTGTCTTACTGCTCTGCAAATACATAGAGAACTGTATATATTTTTTGGCTTTATAATTTGCACATTCCTCACATCTGTGTTGAGACTGTTTTTCCCCACCCCCCTCATTTCCTGCCTTGTCTTCAGCTATATAATTGAGCTAGTGTTGTCTGTCCTTTTAATTAACAATCTGCATTCAAACTGGAACCTTAGTTTGAGAGACAGCCTTACAGAACTAACTGCGAATATATAGAGCTGAGTATATTTTTCTGTATTATTCTGTATTATAGAGCTAAATTGTTTGCTTAGATATCTGTTGTCTTACTGCTCTGCAAATATATAGAGAACTGTATATATTTTTTGGCTTTATAATTTGCACATTCCTCACATCTGTGTTGAAACTGTTTTTCCCCACCCCCTCATTTCCTGCCTTGTCTTCAGCTATATAATTGAGCTAGTGTTGTGTGTCCTGTTAATTAACAATCTGCATTCAAACTGGAACCTTAGTTTGAGAGACAGCCTTACAGAACTATCTGCAACTATATAGAGCTGAGTATATTTTTCTGTATTATTCTGTATTATAGAGCTAAATTGTTTGCTTAGATATCTGTTGTCTTACTGCTCTGCAAATATATAGAGAACAGTATATATTTTTTGGCTTTATAATTTGCACATTCCTCACATCTGTGTTGAAACTGTTTTTCCCTACCCCCCCTCCCAGTTCTTGGTTGTAGTTTAAATTTGGTGGCTTTTGCAGTGCCCTCCCCACTGTAGATTTGATATAAGACACTCCCCCAGGCCCATCTCTTTACCGCATTCTACCTAATAAACCCTTTCTGCACTTGCTTTTAGTCCTTTTTAATTTAATTACATTTTTTCAAACTGTGTGTGGAGTAATATTGCTACATATTCAAGTGTGCCAGCTTGCACTGCATGAGAATTGTATTTACTACTGCTTTTGCTACTTTTCTGAAAAAAAAATGCATCTGCTTTTACTGTACTTGTGCTTCTTCCTACTTTATTTTGCTTTTGCGTCATCTTAAAAGTACTCAATTGTATTTATTACTGCTTGGTGTAACTCATTCTAAGCCTTTTAGTTTAAACACTTGGGCTTCAGACCAGTTGTTTTACATTAAGAGGGTTTGTGGTCTGCACTGTAGTGGCAGAACAGGTAGCTTACGTCCTTCTAAGTTGGGAACTGCTAATTGAGGGCTCAGTGTCTGTTATTCTAAAAGTGTATTAATTCTGGTTTAAGCACTTGGGCTTTCAGGCCAGTTATTTTACATTTAAGAGGGTTCATGGTCTGCACTCTTGTGGGAGGAGAGGCTGGACTCTGCCCTTCTGAGCTGGGAATTTCTGGTTAAAGGCTTATAGTGCATGCATATCTGAACTGCTTCTTACTGAAATTGGTACACCTTGTTTGCTGTAGCATAGACTAGATCCAGGCCTGCTGAATCTAGCTTTGTTTGTATAACTTGAGCACTAATCCAGACATTCTTTAAAGTATTCAATTGTATTTATTACTGCTTGGTAGTAACTTGATTAAAGTGTAGCTATCATTCTAAGTCTTTTGGATTAAGCACTTGGGCTTCAGACCAGTTGTTTTACATTAGGAAGGTTTGTGGCATGCACTGTGGTGGCAGGACAGGTAGCTTTCATCCTTCTAAGTTGGGAACTGCTGACTGAGAGCTCAGTGTCTCTTATTCTTAAAGTGTATTAGTTCTGGTTTATGCACTTGGGCTTCAGGCCAGTTATTTTACATTAAGAAGGTTCGTGGTCTGCACTCTTGTGGGAGGAGAGGCTGGACTCTGCCCTTCTGAGCTGGGAATTTCTGGTTAAAGGTTTATAGTGCCTGCATATTTGAACTGTTTCTTACTGAAATTGGTACACCTTGTTTGCTGTACCATAGACTAGATCCAGGCCTGCTGAATCTAGCTTTGTTTGTTTGCTCGTTATTTCCCTGGAACGCTAATTCCACCTAAAACACGGCTTCTCAGCGCTTCTGTAGATCCCTAGTGATATCTGCATTGCTTACTGTACTTATTTCCTTGTTTCACTTGAAAGAAAGTTACTGTTTGTCGTTTTTGCATTTAAGTTACCTGTAACACATTGCACTTAAGTTACCTGGCGCTTGCTCACTAAAGCAATTATATAAGTCAGCACTAAAAATTAAAAGCACTACACCCTCACTCCCCATTGGCCCTTGTTTTCAATTATAAAGAAATTCCCAATATTATTCTAGCATGTCCAAAGGTCAGTTGTCAATCTCCCCTCCGGTCTAGCTGGTGAATCTGGGAATCTTGAGGCAATGTTACAACTGCCTCATGTACACAGACAACCCTCTCCTCCTCCCAACAAATTCCAACACATGTGAGAGATGCAACCATATAGCCAAACTGGAGGCTAAGCTCTCTCAACTCAGTACTGGCATAACCAGTCAGGAGGAGAAGGAAACCACACTCACTACAATTCCAGTCTCACATAGACCTACCACGACAGCAAACCAAACACATAATCACACAAAAACATACTCAGAGGCTCTAAATAAAGATCTGCCTAAGCAGCAGAGACCACCAAAGCAGACACCCAAGCAACCGCTACCCCAAAACAAAACACGTGCAACACATATCTCACAAAGCCAGTGTGCCGAACAGTCACAGCCCTTAAGGCTAAACAACACACCTGATACTCTTGTAATAGGTGACTCTATCGTCAGGCACACTGATGTCCCGCTCACCAGGCTGAACAAGGAGAAGGTCACGGTGAGCAGCCTGTCAGGCGCTAGGATCTGCCACATAACACAAACACTCAGGTCACTCCAAGGCAAGTACAAATATGACTCAGTCATTGTCCATGCTGGTGTGAATGGCCTGAGATGTACCTCCCTGGACTGCATGAAAAGAGACATAGAGGAGCTCTCTGAGCATGTAGCCCAGGCTGGTATGACCCTGACCTTGAGCAGCATCTTACCCTCACCAAGAATGATGCCACAATATGAAGACAAGATTATCAATTTTAAGTACTGGTGTCATTCAAAGGGGATCCAATGCCTGTCAGCCTGGGATGATATGCTAGACAAGCCACGATGCTTCGCTAGGGACGGCTTGCACCTGTCACCCCTGGGCTTTCGGATATTGGCAAAAGCTCTTGCTACCCCAATAGTGCCTTTTTTAGGCAAGGCTCAAAAGACAAACCCACCTCCATAGTTATCACAAGGGATAAGAAACTAGGAGTAATGCTGCTCAACGCCAGAAGTCTAAACCTCAAGATGCACGCACTCAAAACTCTCCTTGAGAACATCGATATCTGTGCAGTAACAGAAACCTGGTTCAGGGCTCCCGAGAGCACCCCAGCACTACCAGGTTATACCTCATACCATGCTTTTCGGCCCCAAAACTTGGACCAAACCACAAAAGGAGGGGGAGTATTGATATTCATCAAAGATACCCACACCTCCAGGTTGGTGGCAAAGCACAAAGCATCAGAGACTATCCATGTGCAACTAACAGTGGGTAAAACTGCCTTCCAGTGTATAGCCTGCTACAGACCACCCTCCCAAACCCAGGAACCCCACTCGGCCTTCCTGAGAACACTGGAAAATATGAAGGTCTCTCTAAACACCATTATATTGGGCAACTTCAACTACCCAAACATAGACTGGGAGCATTACTCTAGCTCCAACACCCTAGCCCAAAGGTTCCTAGAATTCATAAACTGAAGTGCTATGGAACAACTTGTTACCACTCCCACAAGAGGGGAAAACATACTGGACCTGATCATCACCAACATGGGGACTCTATGCTCCAGACCAGAAGTGTATCCCTCACTGGTAAGATCAGACCATAAACTGATCTCACTGGATATTCACATCACGACCCCACCCCCTGCCCAGAAAACCACAGTGAAAAACTTCTCTAAAGCAAATTTTACACTCCTCAAAACCGAGGTGGATTCCTTCAAAGCCCCCGGGCCTGTGGAAAATACGGCCCAGACCGCAGAATCCTTTATAAATGCATTCTATGAACACCTTAAGGAATGCATGGATCATGCAATCCCAAATAAAACCAAGACCCAATCCTCCAAAGGCAGACGTCCTGTCTGGTGGACCCCAGCCATAAACAAACTATACAATAGAAGGAGGAAGCTACTACATGATAGAGCAAAATCCCAAAAGGGAAGGCATCTCTGATCAGTATTAGCAAAAAACTAAGGGCACTCATAAAATCGTCTAAGGCCAGCTTCGAGAGAAAAATTGCACAGGACACTAAGGATAATCACAAGGCTTTCTTTAGTTATGTTAGGAACCTGGGTGGGAATTCCCAGATATGCTCAGAATTAGTCCAAAATGACAAAAAATACACCGAACCCACAGACATTGCCAACATCCTAGCTGACAGGTTCAGCAAACTCCCCAAAAGGGCAAATATCTATCCCAGCAGAGTGCTGCCCCCCTGACATCTCAGATGCTCAGGTAAGAGCCACTCTCTCCAAAGCAAAAAAAAAACAGCATCAATGGGACCAGATGGTGTCCCGGCCTGCGTCCTACATGAACTCCAAGAAGAGCTAAACCCAAACATAAAACTACTGTTCAATCTCAGCCTTACTACAGGATATGTACCCAAAGAGTGTCGTACAGTAACAGTGGTCCCTCTCCACAAAGGTGGTGCCTCAACGGACCCTGGAAACTATCGCCCCATAAGCCTGACTAGCTTGGTCTGCAAAGCTATGGAAAGGATCATCATGGACCTCATAAATAAAGATATTGGGGACCTACAGACACTGGATCCTACCCAGTTCGGCTTTGTTAAGGGCAGATCCTGCCTCTTAAACCTGGTCGACTTCTTTGAGACAGTCACCAAGGCCATTGATGAAGGGAAGGTGGTCCACACAGCCTACCTGGACCTCGCAAAAGCCTTCGATACAATACCCCACTTGGGCATTATAGATAAGCTCACCAGCTTAAATATAAACCCCTATGTTACTAGATGGGTTGCAAACTAGCTCAAGGACAGAACCCACATGGTTAGAATTGCTGGAGCCATGTCAGACTCCAAACCAGTTACAAGTGGCATCCCACAGAGCTCAGTCCTGGGACCTCTCTTGTTCGGTATATATTTCTCGGAGGTACAGGCCAACACAGAAGGACTGTGGCTGACCAAGTTTGCAGATGACTGCAAACTGGGCACCATAATCGACTCTCCAGCTGACACAACCATCCTCCAAAAGGGCCTCATAGAAACAGACAACTGGTGCCAGAGCCATGGCCTCAAGCTAAACACCAAAAAGTGTATAGTCATCCCCTTTGGCAAAAACAAAGTGCCCACAAATTACCACATAGGCGGTAATCCATTAAGTACAGAAGAAGTAATTAGGGACCTGGGGACCCAAGTTGATAGCAATCTCTCATTTGACAACCACGTGGCCAAAGTGGTTAGAAAACATTTTATATAGCCCACCTAATCATGAAGGGATTCACATCTAGATTAGGGGAGGTCATCGTGCCTCTTTACTCATCCCTCATCAGGCCCATAATCGAGTACAATGCCCCTTTTGGGATGTACCTTACCAAACACCTGCAGCAACTGGAAAGACCCCAAAAGTACCTCACCAAGAGGATCAAAGGACTCAAACAGATGCCATATGCTGCCCGGTTAAAGAAACTCCAGCTCTACTCAGTGGCATACCGCCTGCTCAGAGTCGACCTGTGCCTGATGTATAAAGCCATGTCCAACCCGGAATTAAGGGACATGCTGCACCTCAAAAAATCCAAATCCCATCGAGCTACATGCTCGAGAGACTTGAACCTCAGCACTGAAATAAATAGGACATGCTGGAGGGACAGATTCATAACCCAGAGGCTCCCTTCACTCTGGAATAAAATCCCAGTCCAGGTTAGGCAGAGTCCCTCATTGACTCTCTTCAAGAGGAATCTTGATGAGTGGATGGGAGATCGTAGGTTTACCCTGGGTATCACTTCTGTGTCACTGTTAGACAGAGGCACAGTATACTAACCTCGAAAAAGGGCATAGCAAAATTAATTTAAAATGGGTGGCAAAAGCCAAACATACTCTGGCTAGGCTTATAAATGCCCTTGGGCAGATAGCCTAGTATGAACCTATGAACCTATGTCTTTGTTAGCTGACCTTGGAAAAATCTGCAGTTACTGTGTGAAAATTGTAAGTGTGTTGTCACACACAGTGCCAAGCAACTGTAAGAAGATCTGATCCTACTATGGCAGCTGCCTTCTTGTGTGCTAAAGAGTATTCTGTCTTGAAAAGTGAAGTTTTAGTACTTTGTACATACTTTATGTATGATAGTCATCAAAATATAAGCTCAGATCATTCCATCTATGTTTCAGTGCACTTCTGGTCACACAGCAAGCTGCGTTTTCACTTCTGTCCCAAATGTAAGTATGTTATCAGTATGGCTGAATAACAATGTCCATTCATAAAAGGAGAGGTCATTCACCCTCCTTCTGACCATAACTTAGATCTTCTATTCATGGAAGTGGATAACAGAAATATCACAGGCTTCATCAACCTGCAGGTGCTGCGAAGAGCACGTTTGGCTAACATCAAAGATTGAAACAATACTAATTTTATAAACTTTAATCATACTTTGACTTAGGAATGGGGTCCATTCTTGTCATGGTATTAGAAACCCAAAAGACTTGGATAAATTAAACCGAGAGTCCCAAGTTAAGAAAGTCCTGCAGACTGTGCAGACCAAGGACTCATTTTTTAAATGTGAATGGCTGTTAGTTTAAACTGTCAGGCTATCTTTTCTTGGTTCGTATTTTGAGTCCAGCAGAAACTTCTTAATTATCTTCACTGTTGAATTAGGGTTTTTAGTGCTGAAATTGGATTAATTAGCATACAGGCAATAATGCTAAAAGGAAACACAGAGAACATTCTGCCTCAGGTACACAAAATTACAGCCAGAAGACTGCAAATGGAAGTGGAAGTTTGTCCAAAATTAATATTTATGTAAAGGACCCTGTCCCCACCCCTGCTTCACACACACACACACACACACACACACACACACACACACACACACACACACACACACTTATCAGTCTTTATGTCTGTCTATACATGCACACACATATGTGTACCTGTGAGATTGCCTTTACTTAGAGAATAGTCAAATACTTAGCTTTTGCACAAATTAAGTAAGTAAATAAGTTTGCCTTTTTCCTTCCTGTGGCAAAATTTGAGGCTAACAACATTTTCAAAAACATGTGCTTGAATTTCTCCAGTTTGAGCATTTAATTTATTTTTCAGTAGAAGAAACAACTAACCTCTCACTTTAAAACAACCCCTACACTGGGCATAGCACCTTCCTATTTGGAGAGATTCTATGTATGCATATGTGATTTAACATTTTAGCAACAAAAGCAAAATGTGATGTGCCAGGTGATGCCTTCAGTTTTGTAAAGATAGATGAAGCAGACAAAAAAAAGCAAAAGGAGGAGCTAGCCTATAGGTAGGGCTGCCAGTGTAACAGAGTGGGGAAGGTTATGAGTTCTTAAAAACCTTCATCACGTAGTCTTGGGTTTGATTCCTTTTGTTTTAACTTACTTTGTGACTGAGTAAGTCATCTAAACAGGGAGTGATTCTGAGTTGCTGCTGTAAAAGAGGCGCATGCTCCTAGTGAGCTTACATAGATATATGAATTAAATAAAAAATTACATCAGTAGAATGATATACTGCTTCTCAGGTACTATGTCTTTGTTAGCTGACCTTGGAAAAATCTGCAGTTACTGTGTGAAAATTGTAAGTGTGTTGTCACACACAGTGCCAAGCAGCTGTAAGAAGATCTGATCCTACTATGGCAGCTGCCTCCTTGTGTGCTAAAGAGTATTCTGTCTTGAAAAGTGAAGTTTTAGTACTTTGTACATACTTTATGTATGATAGTCATCAAAATATAAGCTCAGATCATTCCATCTATGTTTCAGTGCACTTCTCTTCACACAGCAAGCTGTGTTTCACTTCTGTCCCAAATGTAAGTATGTTATCAGTATGGCTGAATAACAATGTCCATTCATAAAAGGAGAGGTCATTCTCCCTCCTTCTGACCATAACTTAGATCTTGTATTCATGGAAGGGATAACAGAAATATCATAGGCTTCATCAACCTGCAGGTGCTGCGAAGAGCATGTTTGGCTAACATCAAAGATTGAAACAATACTAATTTCATAAACTTTAATCATACTTTGACTTAGGAATGGGGTCCATTCTTGTCATGGTATTAGAAACCCAAAAGGCTTTGATAAATTAAACCGAGAGTCCCAAGTTAAGAAAGTCCTGCAGATTGTGCAGACCTTGAAGGATTAGTCGAGATCCTAAACTGATTTGTCAGTTTCTGCTTCTTGGGTGCAGGCCCTACCTTACCAAACATGGCATCCAGTGGGTTGCCTTTGCAGCTGCCTGGAATCACCCTACAACCTTTCCCGTAGCATTAAGAATGCTTTTGTGTCAGGCAACTGATGATCATGAACTTTTTCTTTCTGACATGAAAAGATGCTGTTGATAATTCTTTTGCCTTGCATAAATGTAACAGTTCCCAGCACTGGGGCTGTCTCCTTTCAGGAAAGGAATTTAAATCCCCTAAGCTGCCTGGGAAAATAATTTACCTGTTCATAATGTTGATTGTTAGAACAGTGATTTACCCTTGTACAGGTTCTGTTGTAGAGTTCTTTTGATATCCTAGGTATCCAGGACACACCAAGTCCTCCTACCTGTTCACACAAAAATGTATCAGGATATATCATTACCATTTTGGGTACTTGCGTATTATCGCAACCAGGTTCCAAACTACTCAAGAATACGTTAGCACAGATTATTTTACTGTATATTTCCCGAGAGAGGAGTAAGACTCTAGACTACAGAATAACCCACTTTAAGTTGTTCTTTAATTTTTCTAACAAACCTGCTCAGGTATTTGCAGGCTGCTTTACAGAGTAACAAGAAAAAAAACCCTCCAGAATCGTACCTTAAAAATAAAGACCACAGCTACGCTAATTTTTGAGTATTCACTTACCTAAACAGTAAAAGGATCTGGTTATCTTAATCAAACTGCTTACACTATAAGAGATTAATTGTGGATGATATATTATTGTTTGAATGTCTCAGTACTGCACAGTTTAGGATGCAGAATGTTTAACTCGTTAATGTTTCGGCACAATGCTGTAGAAGAATAAGTAATGGTACTTACGTATTATCATTTTGGTACCTGGTTGCGATAATACGTAAGTACCCCATTTTGTAAATTGGCTACATTGTCATACTTATATTAGTACTGGTGAGTGAGGGTGACCAACATCTGTGTCTGTCATGTAAGACTGTACTTCAATAAATTCTAGTAAGGATTAAACCACTGTTGAAACTTCCAGATTATTAGCAATGGGCTTGTCTTAGAGGTAGATGTCTTGTAGATGGACCTTGGTATGTTCTGTTGCTTGTCTGAATGGCTCCAAGGGTCGCCACCAAAGTGTCCCTGGTGACATCCTTAGCTCACATGCTGACGTGGTTGCATATGGTAGGAGATGGCCACCATGAACTGAAAAAAAGTTGTCTTGTATTCTTACTCATAGGATGCACTTCATCAGGACAGAACAATGCAGACTTAAGTGTTGGTAATTACAGCCAGCAAAGAGGCCTTGGAAAATTCATGACTTTATAGCTATGAGCCTCTTATTTACAGATGCAGAAACAGAGCCAAAATACTAAGAGATAAACATCCCAAATTAGGAGCAATTTTAAAAACATTAATACTACAGATTTTAAAAACTAGTTGAATAAAATTACTTTAATTAATGTACATTTTCAGAAGTTAAAAAAGCCCATGACTTTAATGACTGTCATTATTTGTTGACTGTAAACTACCACCTTGTCTTTAAAATTACAGATTTTAGGCAGGACTGATCAAAATTATGAACAGGACTCAGGGACATCCTTGAAAATCAGGAACATATGAGAAGTATGCCTTAATGTATGAGTCAGGAAATAACAGAAGGCCCAAGTCTGGTTTCTGTATTGGAATAATGAAACCAAATAATGAAAGTACTAACACTTTGAAAAAAGTCCAGTTTGGTTAAAATACATTCAATTCACAAACTATATGTTACACTTCTAAGTGTGTTTGTAGGAGCTTCTCCCCGCACCTTCACATCCCTGCTGCTTATATAAACAGACTCTTACAGTTTTATTAAATCATCACTTAAGACATAGGTGCACATACTTTAATGAAAAGAAAACAAGCCGCCATAATGTTTTTTCATGCATTATGCAATACATTACTACACATTAATGAGAACAGTAAAGTACAAAGCAATAGTGATGTTTATTTCAATGCTATGTGTTTGTCATTTTCCAGTGACAATAAGCAAATCAGGAATATTGTATTTAAGCACTGGCAACTTTTGACCAGTTTGATGGTCTTTCCAGTAAGGTGGGTGTTAAACCACATTTTTTTTACAAAAGTGGTATGAACATTAAGTCCTGTTTAGTGAGGACTAAATGACATTGAACTTCCAACCTTCAGGTTGGTATGGCAAAATCTGGTGCCTGCAATCCGAGTAGGTGAATCAATTTTTAGTACATATGTTGAAAGAGCTATTTATAGTAAAAACATTTTTAATTGTGATGGTAATGCTATGGTGTGCCTTGTGACATGTACCTCATGATGTCCTTCCATATCACTTTTGCAGTATTTTTTACATAAGGGATCTCCTGCCAAGGATAGTCCAGTGTCCCAAAGCCTTTAGGTCTTAGAGGCACTGTACGTCACATGTATGTTCCCCGCATAAGGAATATGGCAAAAAATAAGTGCCCCCCCGGGTTTCTTCTCTCCTTTTTTCTATTTTGTCTGATATTTGTGTTCATGTCATCTGGTAAGGGAAAACGCCAGTATGGGAGGCAGATTCCCCATAAAGACTATAACGATCAGTGTACGTTTTGCATGGGTGCTTCACATAACTGTACACAGTGCATTGTCTGCCAAGCATTTGTACCTAAGACGTTATGTACTCATTTGTCTTCCTTGTCCATATATCATGAAAATCAATTACTTAAGCTGAGGCTCAGTGTGCTATAGCAGAATCCTCCCATCCTGAGGGCCAGCTCTCTAGCAAGAAGAAGGCCAAAAAAATTAGGCTTGATCTGGTTGCTGTCCACCCTCTCTCGGATGACTCTTTAGAAGTTAATGAAGGCCCTGAAGACTCTCCATTGCTTGCCTGAGATTCCTCTGCTGCGACCCCATCAGAGGGCAGCATGGATCCAAATTCTTGCACGTCCTCTGAGGCTTTTCCAGTGCCTGCAATTGACATTGAGGGGAACCTTGGTTAATAATATCTGAGGGAGGATTCCTCAGATTTTAGTAAGGGAGGAAACACCTACTATCATTATTGAATCTTGCCAAGGGTCTGAACCTCCAGGGTTCTTAGGCTGGAAGTCCCACAGAAAAAGAAGCAAAAAACTAAACATATTTCCCTGTTGTTAAAGATCCCCAGTGTGAATGGCAGGATTTTACTCAGGGTCTGTTTAATGCTTTGATGGCCTTGAAGCCTCCTCAAGGGATGTCTGTGCCTGCCCCTCTATTCTTCCTCCCTTGTTCAGAGACCCAGGGAATTGGATTCTTAGATGAGGACTTGGATTTTGGAGAAGAATCCCTTGCTTATTCTTCCCATATTCCTTCTCCTCTGGACTATGGTTTGGAGGAAGAGGAGTCCTTGAGTCTAGAGTCCCCCTTGGAAGAGTTATCCTTTGGTGATACTATTGCCTGCATGATGGAACATTTTAAATAAGACTGTTCCCAGGTTTCTGACATTCAAAAGAAGTATTATGAGCTCCTAAATATGGAGTCTCTCAAACCTTCAGCTGCCTCTCCTGTTCTGTTTTGGCAGCTCTTTTGGACACATTTTCTTTCTGCTTCTGTAGCTCCTGACTCTCGGCCTCCAGCACCCAGGAAACCTGACAGGTTCGACAAGGTGCCTGAGGACTGCAAGTTTTTGTATAAATGCCCTTCGGCTGATCCTTCAGTGGTCTCAGTTTCTTCTGATAAACCTCTAAGCTTTTGCCATCTACTAAGTTCCTTCCTTCTGATAAGGGTAATCGAGCCATGGAAAGGTTGGGCAAGAAAGTTTATACTGCTGCCACCCTGTCCTTTAGGGCCATTAATTATTAGACAGAACAAAAAATGAGGACCAGCAAACAAGGCGCCTTGTAATAATGTATAATACTTTAATAAAAGTATTAGGTTCTTTGAAACAACAGACCAGTTTCGGGAAATGCAATATACAGAGCCTTCTTCAGTGTATGACTTTGATACAGAAAAGAACATGTATATATATATATATATATATATATATATATATATATATATATATATATATATATATATATATGGATTCACTTCATAACACTGAAACTTCAAAATACTGAAACTCAAAATACTGAAACCAAAATACTGAAAACACATATTATGCGTAAACTCAGTTTAAACAACATGAATCATAACAATTTCTACCAAATATATGCAGGGGGGCAAGCCCCCCTGCACCCCCCATGTGGGGGGTCTGCGCCCCCCACATCCCCTGCTAATTAAATATATCAACTTCAAGATTGCACATAGTGTAGTTAAGTGCAATCTTGGAGTAGATATATATAATTAGCAGGGGGTGTGGGGTGCAGGGGGGCTTGCCTCCCTGCATATATTTGGTAGAAATTGCTATGATTTATGTTGTTTAAGCTGAGTTTATGCATAATATGTGCTTTCAGTATTTTGAGTTTCAGTATTTTGAGTATTCAGTATTTTGAGCTTTCAGTATTTTGGTCTTCAGTATTATGAAGTTTTGTCATTTTCAGTATTTTGAAGTTTCAGTGTTATGAAGTGAATCTATATATATATATATATATATATATATATATATATATATATATATAAATAATTCAATGAATCATATGATTAATTACAAATGTTCATTGAGCCCTGGTTTAAAGAGCCCACCAAGTTTAATAATCCATTTCTTCTCCATGGAATTCAGTAAATCATGCCAACTTGATTTATTATTTCTTGATCTCAAAATTTTGTCTCTAATGACAAAACTGAAACATGCATTATGATGAATTAAAGAGTGTTTATATAAGGCACTCGTTTCTCTCCTGTTTCTAATATCACTGAGATGCTCAGATATTCGAAGGGTGTGGGCTAGGGTGTTGGAGCTAGAGTAATGCTCCCAGTCTATGTTTGGGTAGTTGAAGTCGCCCAGTATAATGGTGTTTGGAGAGACCTTCATATTTTCCAGTATAATTACATATATATATTTTTTAGTACATAAAGGCTAGTATTTAAATGTTTTAATTATGTTTTGTATTTTCATGCACACATTTGCTATGATAATAGGATGAAATTTTGAATTGCTGATGACATCATTTCCTGTGTTTAGAATGGTGCCAATTTTAAATGTATTTAAGGAGTTAGTGAATGTTTCCTTCTTATGTCTGATGAAGTTTACTATTTTATGTAAATGAAAAGCGCTTCACTATTAAATAAGGCTTTTCCTATATTATTTTGGACTGCCATCGCCTTACTTTCATAGAAAAAGTAGGTAGCTTGGTGGGTATGATGAGAGAAATATGGGAGTAGGGGGATGGAGATGTAAAAGATAGAGAGAGATGAAAGAGATATGGTAGTAGGAGGATGGAGGTACAAAAGTTAAAAAGCTAAGAGAAGGATAAGAAAAACTGTAGGTTTATTTATTTGTGGCCTATCGTTTAGGGTACAGGGACATATGTGGCTGTTGAGAAAGTATTTCTTTAGAGATATTTTGAATGTATTTAATGAGTCTAGGAGGGTGATTTCTGGGGGAAGGGCATTCCAAATCCTAGCTATGGCATAGGAGTATAGACTATGTCCAGCTCTTTTATTAGGTTTCCCAGTAGTTAAAAGTTGTTTGTTGGTAGATTGTAGATTTCAGAGTGGTGAGTAGGTTTGTAGTATGCCCTGAAGGATAGGGCAGCTATCTGTTTTTTAAATTAGTTTGTGAGCTAGTGTTAGTTGGGTGGAATTGAGGTATCATTGGAACTCTAGCCAGTTAAGTTCCTTAAGAGCTAGACAGTGATGTGAACGATATGGTAAATCATTGCAAATTTGGGAATTTTGTGGTAGCATGCTTGTAGTTTGTTTTTAAGAAATCGGTGGAGGTTGGTAAAGATGGGAGGCTCCGTAAAGAAGGGATGGGAGCAAAAGGCTGTTGGAAAGTGCCTTTTTATTGAGTTTATCCATGTAAAGCGTGTGTCTATATAATCTGCCAGGTTTAAAGTGTGTTTTTTATTGCACTAAATATGTGTTGTTGGAAGGAGAGTTTGGCTGTCTATGGTAATCCTTAGTAACTTAGCAGGAGTTGCTATTTCTATTTTTGTCGTGTTCTTGGAGTATATGGTGAAAACCTGTGAGACTGGCTTGGTTGAGAATAGCATAAGCTTAGTTTTCTTTGCATTAAGTAGAAGTTGTGCTTCGGTTAAACCAGGTTTTGATTGATGTAAAGGGATTTTGTGATAAGGTTTGTAGATCTTGGATATTGTTAGAGGATGAGATGATGTGGAGTCATCTGTGTACTGGATAAGTGTGCTTTGAAGACAGGCAGTATGCAGTTTATTTATGAAAATATTGAAAAGAAGAGGCCCTATAATGTACCCTTGTGGGACTCCTGTTTTATTGACTAGGGATTCAGATATACTACCTTGCCTTCTAACACTTTGCTGTCTGTCTGCTAAACAGCTTGAAAAACATTTAAGGGTGGAATGAGAGCATCCAATAGTTGCTAGTTATAGAAGTAACATGGCATGAGACACTGTGTCAAAAGCCTTTGCTACGTCTAACAGAAGTACCGAAGTTATTTGACCAGAGTCAAGGGCATTGTTCACAGTGCCTGTGAAGGAAAGAAGGGCAGTGGTACTACTATGTGCTGGACAGAAGTTGTGTTGAGTTGGTGCAAGGAGGTTATCTGTTAGATATTTTATCAGTTGTGTGTGATTACATTTTTCTAAAAGTTTAGATAGAGGGGAGAAAATAGATATGGGTTGGTAGTTAGAGAGTTCATTGGTGTTGCCACCTTTGTGCAGAGGAGTTATATTGGATTTCTTCCATAATATGGAAAAAGTGGATTATGTCATAGATCTATTAATGAGGATACTAACAGGGTATGATATTGGGTTGGCTGCAAGTTTTGGATATTCTAAGGGAAGGTTGTCAGCTGATAGTGAGCAGGGTTTTAGCTTTTTAAGAAATTTGTGCACAAGTGAGGTGGGAACAGTATTAAGAGATAAAGAACTAGTTGTAGGGGGTTAGTTTGAGCTATATCTAATGAGTCTAGATTATCAGAGGTGCTGAAGAGAGTATTAGGTGGTGGCTGATTTAAAAAGGCTAAGTATACTATTAATGAAGTGGGAGTAGAAAAGATGGACTATTTCGTCTGGATTTTTGTCTGGGGCTGGAGAGGGGTTATGGGGGGTTCCAGGGTTAAGGAGTGTGGAGATGGATTTTCAAAATGTATGTGGATTGTTTGGTTAAGTAACTGCTGAGAGAAGCAGTTTTTGTTATCTGCAAATACTTGTTTTTTGGCTAAATTTATAGTTGTTTGTATCTGAGATGGGGGTTTAATTTTTATTTTTGTGCTAGTCTTTCCAGGAACAATCTGTAAAGAGTAGTAGATGCTTGGTGGCTTTTGATAACCAGGGTGAGTGCTTTTGCTTAGCCGTCTTGATACGGATGGATGCTAGATTGTTAAGGGTATCTAAAAAAAAACTCTGTTAAAATGGCTCACAACTTCTTCCAGAGGTAGTATTTTAGAGGGGTCCATTCGATAGATTTAAGCATATTATGTGCTGTGGTAGCATTGTCGCCTTGCAGTAAAGACGCTGTCCAGTTCGATTCTCAGCTAGAGCGTCTTCTGCGTGGAGACATGCGTGAATGGGTGTACCTTCGTTGAAGGTTGTGCATCAGGGCTGGTAACTCGGCACGTAAAAATCAACTACCAGTCATTAGCGGACCGGAGTTCCGCTGTGGTGACCCCTAACCGGGAAAAGCCGAAAGACACAATTGAAAGTATGTTGGTTAAAATTGGCTAGATTTCTAATGTTTTATAGGTGTGTTTTTTATCATGGGTTTGGGCTCTATAGGTGTATATTGGTGAGTGATCACTTAGGATATTGGGCAGGATACTAGTATCTTTATATTTATGAGGGTCTGTGACTAGGATCCAATCTGAGATTGAGCTTTGCTGGTTATTGTGTTTTCGTGTGGGGCTGGTATTAAGTTCGGTGTACCTGTGTAGATTGATACTGTGTATGGGGAAATCAGAGATCAATCATTCCAGTTAATGTTAGTATCACCTAGAATAATGGTTTCATTGTTTAGATTTTGGGTAGTCTAAGCAAGAAGGTTTTCTAATATAGGGATGTCTTGTCCTAGTGGGATGTATAATGCTGTAATTTGTTAGTAGTTTGCAGTTGTTTATTTGTAGGGTTGCTATAAGAAGTTCTGTGCACCGGAAGGATGGAATATATTTTGAGATAGGTGTTATTGTTAAGTGGTTATAGTAGATGAAAGCTACACCTCCACCTTTTTTATGAGTTCTGTCAGCTCTTAGGATGTTATAACCTGGAGGAACGGTTTCACTATCTAGCATATGAGATTTAAGCCAGGTTTTGGTTATGGCTACTGTGTCTGGAGACTATTGAGATAGCCATGTGTGAAATTCGATAGTGTTATTGCAGATACTATGTGTGTTTAGTGTGATAAGTAGGAGATGTTTTGTTGGGGAAGACTGGAGAGAGGTTACTGGGTGAACAGGTCCAGGATTAGGATGAATGTCTCCATATTTGGACAGTTCTTGCAGAAGATATAAGAGCAATGGAAGGTAGTTGTATTTGATGGTACACCTAGGTAGTGAGCGGAGATTACGAATTTCTGTCTGATAAGGTAAGGAGGGATTTGGATTTTTGTAAGAGAAGCTCTCTAAGTGGATTTTTGGAAAAAGAGAAAGAGTTGGTGTTTTTGAGTATAATAGGGGTACATGGGATGTTGGTGATGTGGCTTGAGTTAGACTGCATAGTAATATAAAAAGACCTGTGGCAAACAATGTGGAGTGTAAGGAATTTTGCATGGTTCAGAGATTAAGGGTTTAAGTAGTAGTGAAGCAGTTTAAGTGATGAAGAAGTGGGTGGGAAGAATAGTAGGATGGGTTGTTAAAATAAGGTGTGGTATTATGTGGTTTTGATTGGCTAATTGGTCTGGAGAGGAGTGCAGTATAGGGTTTGGTGTTGATTTGCTGATTGGTTTGGGGGAGGAGTGTAAGTATAAGGGTATGGGAAGGGAGTGGGTAGGAATGGGGGTAGGGTAGGGTAGCACAGTGAGCCCGAGTGGAGTGAGGGTGAATGGAACGGGTAGGGCCACGAGGCTGATATGGAGCATGTCTGCAAAAAACAGTCAGTTAGCTCCTGTATTGCAGCCTGAGGACAGTATTATAAAATATTTATATAGCCATGGGGAGTGGTATTTAAATTAATAGGTAGAAAAGGATGCGGCTAGGAAGATGTCTCCCTTACTGTGAGATGACAGTAGAATAAGCAAAGAAAAGAGCAAGCTAAAACTATGAATGTTAAATTTTCAGGGGAGAGACCCAATCACAGTAGAAAAATTGGGTAGGGAAAGGACTCTGGAAGGGGGAACCATCTGGCAGATTAGAGAAAATACAAGGGGGGTTCTAGTAGTGTGCTGGCCACTTGTAGAATCAAGAACAGTATTAAAATATAAAAAAGACAATGTCTTAATATGGAAGGACATACACTGGTCCACTTTTACTGAAAATGCTTGACTGTGGTAATATTGAACAACAGGGAGCAGTTCAAGTTTGAGGACCACGGTGAGAGTAGTTAGGGACTGAAAAAGAGAAAAGACAGATGGTTGTTTAGTGGTGTAAGGACAGGGTGAGCAAAAACAATAATATGTCAGTGCATTATTAGCTGTATTAAACAACTTTGAAAAATTAGTTATCAGGTTAAAAACTTTCAGTGCAGGACAAACTTAAGTAAAACATAACATTAATTAACTGGTTTAAACAACTATGAAAAAGTAGTATTCATGTTAAAAACATTCCACGCAGGACTAAAATTAAGTAAAACATAACTGTAACTAATTAATTCCACAGTAGCTGATATTATGACCTCAGCTTACATCAATTGTATCTATAAAGCAGTGAGAAAAGCCATACAAAATACAGTTATATAGAGAATCTGAGTTTAGAAACACAAAGTTGAATAATGTAGTTTAACTTAGTAGTTTACGTAGTGGGTGCCCATAGATATGTCCCAGAAAGTTTATGTTTGCATGGGAGCATATATAGAACTAACTAATACTTGTATGAAGAGTTTCGTGGCAAGAAAAGAAACTAGTATCTCATCAGCCAGATACAGATAAGCAAGTGTGCTTCATACCAGGAATGTGGAAGCCGCTTTACAACAAGATAACAATTGAGTGACCATGCGGTCCACTGTTCGACAACCATAAATTAAAATAAAGTTTTGCAACAAGGTAGTGAGTTGAGCAATTAACCAGTATAAAGTATTAGTGTAACAAGAATAGAAATTGAGCAACCATGCACTACCTTATTTGGCCACCATAAATTAAAATAAAGCACTGAAAAAAGTAGAGTTGAGCGACAGACAGTGCTGAGTGTTAGACTGTAGTGGTAGTAATAGTAAACATGTAGCAGTGTGGATATAGCTCTACGTATATTTTTTTCAAGGTAAAAGTAATAAGGGACTAGAACTGCATTTAATCTGAGGCTTATTTGTATAGGTAATACATTTTGCTTGTGTAGTAAGAGCAGTTTAATTATATTGAAATGAAAATTGTAGAATCCCAGATATGTAGGGACTCAAAGTAAAACCAATATGCTATGCTCGTAAGCCACGGTATTTAAAGGAGCACAAACAAATATCCTTCATGAGCCGTTTCTAAGTTTTTAAAATTCCTTATCAAATATAGAGAAATACAAAATTGTATTTCTGTCTTAAGGATTCAAGTCTATGAAGTCAGACCAATATGCTGTGCTTGGAAGCCACTGCATATGTAGAGACACAAATAATATCTTTCACAAGTTGTTTCCAAATTATTAACCCCTTATCAAACATAGACAAGTTCAAAAAATCATTACTATGACTCCAGGATTGTCTAGTCTGTAAGCTGCATTTGTATCATATAGCAAATCACAAAGGCTGGAAAAACAATATATGTTCAGCAGTAAAATATACAAATGGATAATACTTACATGGGGAGCACACTACTGGAGGATGCCAAGAAAGCTATGGACCTACAAGTTTCTGTTGTAGGGAATGGTGCAGAAGACTATGGGAAATGATTCTGGGGAAATAATGTAGTGGGGATGGGTTTCAGAGCCATGAGGCTAATATGGAGCGGGTCCACAAAAAACAATCAGTTAGCTCTTGTATTGGAGTCTCTAGTCAGTACCATAACATATTTATGTAGCCATGGGGAGTTGTATTTAAATTAATCAGTAGAAAAGGTTGTGATTAGGAAGACGTCTCTCTTACTGTGAGATGGCAGTAGAATAAGTGAAGAAAAGTGCAAGCTAACACTATGCATGCTAAATTTTCAGGGGTGAAACGCAATCACAGTCGAAAAAGGGGGTAGGGAGAGGACTCTGGAAAGGGAGATGCTTGCTAGCAGATTAGAGAAAATACAAGGAGAGTCCTAGTAATGTTCTGGCCACTTGTAGAATCAAGAACAGTATTAAAGTATCAAAAAGGCAATGTCTTATTATGGAAGGACATACACTGGCCCACTTTTACTACAAATGCTTGAACGTGGCGATCTCGATTCTTTTCAGGGGAACAATAGGCAGCACTAAAAAGTTTGAGGACTGCAGTGAGAGTAGTTGGGGTGCTGGTCCACTTTTACTACAAATGCTTGAATGTGGTGATCTCGATTCTTTTCAGGGGAACAATAGGCAGAAGTTCAAGTTTGAGGACTGCAGTGAGAGTAGTTAGGGACTCCATCTTTCCAATGTGACTCTGACTTCTAATCTGAGCCAAAGTCCTGTAGACAGTGAAAAACATCCTGTACTCCTCCAATTATAACTTCTGTTTTCTGTTACAGAGTTCCAAGTCCTCTAACTTGGGAAGTGGATGCTCTGTCCATTCCTTGGAAGAGAAAGTTTCTGGGTGCCAGCACCCCCTAACTCCAACCCCCATTGCCACGAGCTATGCACAAGATCAGACAGGACATTCCAAAAATCTTGCTGTTGACTCCCTATTGGCTCATACAGCACTGGTTATCCCTTCTTTCTTACTTGCCTAGTGGCAGTCACCACAAGTTACCTCACTGGATGGTTCTTCTCACACAAGACAAGAGATCTCTTATCCATCCTCTCCTGTCCACTCTTCAAATGACATTTCCTTTTTGGCACCTCTTTTCAGAGTTTGCGCTCAGGGTCCTGCAGAAGGCCAGAAAACCCACTACCAGAAAATCCTACACGTCCAAATGCAAAAGATTTTCTGTCTGATGCCCCTTTCACCATCAGGATCCCCTATCTGTGGAAGTTCCTGTGGTTCTCTCTCTTATTTTTGTAATCTGCTTCATGCTGAGTTGGCATATACTTCAGTTAAAGCTCACCTATCAGCAATTTCTGCTTGTCTGTTCTTGAATCCTACTCTGGCCTCTCTGCTTGATGTCAAGCAATTTCTTAAAGGCGTCCTTCATATCAGGTCTCCCAGGAATCCTGTTCTTCTTTCTGTGGACCCTCAGTTTCATACTTGAAAAATTGACCCAAGCTCCTTCTGAGCCTGCTTCTTCAGCTTCCTTGCAACATTGAACTTGGACGACTATTCCTTTGGCTCTTACTTCTGCCTAGAGAGTGTCTGAACTTCAGGCTGTCATGGTTATTCCTCTTTTTTAGTTTTTCACAGGGACAGGGTATCTGTTTGAATGAATCCTTCTTTTATACCCAAGGTGGTCAATGAGTTGTCCCTTAATCAATCCTTTCATATTCCTTCGTTTTTTTTTTTTCTGGATAGTCTGCCAGTGAGGAGGTCCTTCACACCATGGAGTTGCATTGACAGCTCTGGTATTATTTAGATAAAACTAAGGTAATTCACAAGTCTGAGCAGCTTTTTTGTTTGTTTTCATCCCAAGACTTTGGGTTTGGCTATTTCTAAGCAAACCATCTCCTTCTGGATTTTTAAAGCCACTTCCTTTTGTTATTCTTTTCATGGCAAATGTCTTTCTTTGTCTGTAAAGGAACATTTTACTAGGACAGTTCCTTCTTCTGGTGAGTTTTTCAAGGGTTTGGATACCAACTCCATCCTTGAAGATGCTGCTCGGTCATCTGTACATGCTTTCACTAAATATTGCAAGTTAGATCTTATTTCCAGGGCCAGGGCAGGCTTTGCTAGGGCTATCCTGCATGTTTGTGGAGGGCTCTTCTGTGCCTTCCTCCTCTCAGACAGATTCTTAGCTCTTATACTCTCTCTCTTATGTAATGAATACTGCAACAGTGAATATGGGAGGACATAATACAGTTCTGTAAAGTCTTACCATAACAGTAGATGCTGTCATCTTCTCTTCACTGTTGCAGTATTCAGTCCCTCTTTCTCCCTCTGTGCTAGTTCTTGTCCTGTATTTTTATTGCCCTCCAGGCTGAGGGGTCCTTCTTCCCTTCCTTCTACCCTTTTTCCTTCTGGATATACATGTTCTCCTTTGTCCCTGAGGATCTTCTTTTGTGGCTGGGGTTTTTCAGTTCTGAGCATTTGTGTCTGTACATCACCTTTATGCCATGCATGCACCTTACATGGGTAATTATTTTTTTTTTTTTTTTTTTTTATCAAACATGGGCGGAGAGCTTGAGGTACAAAATACACTTGAAGGCATAAATAGTCTTGATATTAATGACATCTAAAAAAGCAATAGTTAAAAATGGAAAAGGCTAGAATAATCAGGCATAAACCAGATAGTAACAGATATAAAATAAGTAAGTCATGTCTACAAGTAAATTGCATAGAAATAAATGGAAATTTTGAGATGATATACAAGAATAGTAAATACAGAAGGAATTGCATTGAAGGGTAACAAATAAACAGAGGATATAGGAGAAAAAGGAGCTTAGGCAGGTGAGATGAGGACATTAAAGTTAAAAATCAGCAGAAAATCTAGGACAAAATAATTTGCTTGTTGCCAAGAGAAAGAAGGGTATTAGTTATGTATACTTTTTGCCTAGTAAATTAAGGATTGCTAGTTACATTGTAAACTCTGGCATTGGGCTGAACTGGATGTATTAATACTTGAATTGGAAAAATTATGAGAGTGTGTTTACATTAAGACTGCATGGTCATCAGGGTATAATGTAAGTGCACCATGCAAGGAGACTGCAATGGATGTAAACTGAATTTTGTTGAAAAAAAAGCAGCATATATGGCCACATCATCTTTGAAATGCATAAATAATCACTTTGTTTTTGTGCACACAAATGCCGGTTGTGGACGTTTTCTTCATCTACTCTAGCGTGAATGCCCCTTCCTTTTCCTGATAAGTAACTTGCAGTTAATAGACGGATAAGTATATTATTATAAGTAGTATGCAACAAGAACTTACCTTTAAAAAAATATTTTCATTGTTGTTATGTTCCTACATTCATGTCTTCAGTTTTGGCTTGGAATGATGATTTATCCTTCCTCTGCTCTGAAACTGCAGGAAAATGTTTTAGAAAATTGCAAGTCCTGGATCCAAACATTTTCAAGTGTCTGCAGTATAAATGAAGCATATTATAACCTGATTAACTGTGATATTGCATATTAAGCAGTGTGATACATTATGTTCCTTCCAGTGTTAAGTGGACAATTGAGTGGGTCTTCACAAATTCACCCTGACTTAACAGACTTGGTCCTCCTTGAGAGATAAGGTTCACTCTGAGTGTTTGTACTAGAAAGGCACATATGGTGGCAGTATTCAATTGCCTTGTATTTCATATGAGCCTATGACCTACCCTATGGCATTTATTTTTACAAGAAATCAGAGGATGCAAAAACTGTTGGTGCATATAGATACATATGCTCATAGGTGTGACAGTTATTTGAGACACAGCAGGGGTGCGTGATTGTGAATTTAGAGTGCTAATCATTTCATTAATCAGAGATAACTGTTTGTGGCATGAATGACTGTGTAAGAGGCAGGTTTCTGAGAGACACTAACCTATCACTTTAAGAATCCAGTAATTGTATTTGCTATCTATCGTCATGGGGGTCTATATTAGCTGAACGAAAGTTCATCTTAGTGAACGCTCACATGAGCGAATATCCAGATTCTCGAAACTGCAATTGCGGGGGGCTGCACCACCCACACCCCCCCTAAATATTTATTCCAACTCCGAGATCGCACTACAGTGAGGAAAGGGCAAATATTCCCATCTTCACTGTACCGCGATCTCGCAATTGCGGTTTCGAGTTCGGCAATATTCGCTCATGTGAGCGTTCACTAACATGAACTTTAGTTCATCTAATATAGACCCGTCATGGCTGGCCTTACACATTGGTGAAGAAGGTGAACTAAATGTCTGTCTAGGGTACTGCTCTGGCAGGGGGGGGGTCTGGAATTTATTTATTTTATTTTAAGTAGAGAAATATGACATTTTCTATCTGAAATAAATAAATAAATAACTAGCATGCAACAGTAAACATTTGAAATATCAGGACTCACTACAGCAAGTCCCAAAATGCGGAGACCAAATGGCTCAAACATCAGACTTGTATATGCCAAGCCTGAGACAACATTTCTTGGAATATTCCTTTTCCTGCAAGGTATGGCAATCTCAGAGTTGGTATACATAAGTCTGGGGGGTTTGCAGGGGGTGGGCTTGCTCCCCTGCAAAAAAGAAGTTTTAAGGAGAAGAGGGTTTTTGAGATTTGTTCTTCTCCAGGTTTTTGGATTTTTTTTCAGCTTTTTGTCACTCAGCATTTCGAGTGCCAACATTTCAATAGGAAGCCACATGCAAAACCACTGTTCAGTAGTGCAGCTGTTGTAGCTGTAGTGCATTAGAGAGGAAGTGTTGTAGACTTGGCCATTCAGTTTGTTAGCCTCCTGCTCCATCCTGTCCATAATCTACATAGTTAACAAATCAGGTAAGTCGTGGGTGGGATAGAAGAAGTCGTCAACAAATTTGAAACTGAAATAGTGGAGACCAGCAAGGGCCCTCTTTCTTCTTTGTTATTTGCCTTATAATTAGAACCATTGGCAAAGGAAATAAGGGACTAACTGAAATAACTACGTAAAGATACTCTGCGAATACACCAATAAGTGCCCAAATTGTAAAGCGGTAATCAGTACTATAGCCAAACGAACAAATGACCAAAAAGATATAAAACACTTAATTTTATTATTTAAACAAACGAAAGTTTAGCACTTTCACCCACTATTACGGGGCTTCCTCAGAGTCAGAACTTCAAGGTTATAACTGGTAGGGTAATCAAGAAAATTAGCTTTATTTGTATTTGATAAGTCCAGAAATGGGTGTTTCAGTACTGTGGAATATTCTGAGACAGTTTCAATTTTTTTCCAGGATGTAAAATAAATGAGGATAAAAAAAAGCTATTACAAGTAAACTGTATTCCACCACATGATTTGGTTCAGCAATACCCTATTTTATGGGAACTTGATAACGATGAAGTGTTCAGGTGTTTGGGTTAAAACGTATTCTATTATGGCAGCTAAGGATATCTTGGAAGGGGCTAAACAAAAATTTAATACAAAAAGTGAGAAGTTGAAAGATGTTGACAATGGATATGGATAGTAAGGTACAAGCAGTGAAAATGTTTCTAGGCACCTAAGTACAGCAGACTCTGTCTTATCTGCCCTTTCTTTAACTGGCCATCAAATTTCTGCCGTAGCCCTAGCAAAAGACAACAGAGAAAAACAACACTTCCACCTCCTCTGGGCTAAATAATGACAGACATTTGAGTTTAAGACTTCATATTCATTAGAAAAATGCGTACTAAGACAAATCCTGTTATTCTAGCTGATTTCTTATCTATAAATGCTATTTTGTATGCTTTTTCTGATTAACCAGCCATTTGTTATGCAGCCTAAGGTCCGGTCCCAGTGAGACAGGATAAGAGGGATGCTACTGTATTGTATACAGGTTAAGAGATATTATCAACTAGAGGACAGGTGGGTGTTAAACTCATTAACACCTATGTGGTGTAGAATGTTGTACTTCTTACAGTCTACAAACATCCTTGCATTTGAGACCATTTTCTGAAAAATCAACTTAAAAAGCATAATATAATCGAGGCTTTTCTACTGTGGGACAACCTATATTAACAATCTTAGTGTCATTTTATTCATAAATCCTTGTCCTTTCCACTTCTGCCTTTTATAAGTTGGTAAGTCACTTAGTTAAAAACTAAGAGAAAGGTCTTGATGCCATAGGGACCTATGGGTGTTAACAGGAAGTATATAAAAAAGGTGCTACAGGCTTGAATGAGTTAATAAAGAATTGAAGGATTTATTTGGGAGGGAAAGAAGTGGTGTCAAGTGGGAGAGGTTGTTTCTCCCCACAATACAAGGTGGTTTAGGATTACCACATTTAAAGGGATACTGCAGAGCTACACAGTTAAGACTGATATACATAACATGAAATGGAGACTGCAGCTCAAGTTGGAAAGAAATGATGTTGAAATAAGGGTGGAGGTCATGAAATAAAGAGACAGTATGATTTTGGATGCAAGTGACATTGTTTTGTAGTTGATATATCCAGAAATTTAGTATTGTGGAATATTCTGAGATAGTTTCAAATTTTTTTCAAGGATATAAAATAAATGAGCATATTAAGGAGAACAGAACAACCATATAGAATATTCTAAGTACAAAGTAGTAGAGAATATTTTGAGATCTAAGCCAACATGGGAATGGAAAAAAGAGATTTTACCAGTGAGGATGACTGTAAGTAGGGACACAGAAAATAGGCAAGTGGAAGCTGGACTTTACTAGAGAAAATTAGCAAAGGAACCAAGGCTTTGGAGCAAATACCTGAGGAGGGAAAAGTCACAGAGTGGGATGAGGCTAGGCACGAGTTTGCACAGCGAGTTGGAGACCATCTTCTCTACCAGAGTTTGATAACAGAGTGCAGACATACAGAAAGAGATTAGTGTTTGTTAAATGAAAGACCAACTCTGGGTTTATGATTAAGTGTAGAATAGAACGTGCAGTAAAAAGTATAATTAGCAGGACATATAAAATAATGCATAATAACCGTAGGAATCAATCGGAATAGATTAGGCAAGACTGGAAAATGAGAATATAAAGGTAATATACAAAGAATCAAAACGAAAAGGTCCGGTCACACGAAGCAGTCAATGAAGGCAGCCACAAACAGGATAGTATGTCCCAAGTAAATCTACAGGATCCAAAGTATTAAAAATTAAGAATTTTATTGAACAAACACACCGATTAAGCACTTTCTTTTCCAAGCAGGAAACTTCATCAGAATCTGTTTGTATCACATCCCTTTGTCATTTAAATAGTATACCTCTCATTATCATTGGATAGACACCAATACATTGAATTCTTTAAATACATATACTTAAATATAATTACATATAGATAGTCCATAAGAATTATTTATAAATTATATATAAAAAGCTTGTTATGTTAATAAACCATTTAAAAAACTTTTATATAAATAAACGGGTCCACTACAGAATCCCGAAAGCTCATAATCCCGAAGCCCAAAATCCTGAGACCAAAATCCCGAAAATTCAAAATCCCGAAAGCCCAAAATCCTGAAACTCAAAATCCTGAAAACACAAATAATGCTAATATGTCACTATAAAGACACTAATATCTACCAACTGACCCTGACCCTAACCCTAACCCTAAGGTCCATCACTATCGCACACTCACCTGACCCGTGCCCTAACCCTAACTCACTTAAACCGTCTCCAACCCCAATATTTGTCACTATTGCATACATGCCTAACCTGCGCCCTAACCCTAACTCACTTAAACCGCCCCTAACCCTAACATAAAACCAACCGCACACTTACCTGAACCCAACGCATGACCTAACACCACAGGCCTAACAATAGCAAAGCCACAATGACGTCAGTATGTCCATTTTGTGTTTTCAAGATTTTGAGTTTCAGGATTTTGGGCTTTCGGGATTTTGAATTTTCGGGATTTTGGTCTCAGGATTTTGGGCTTCGGGATTATGAGCTTTCAGGATTCTGTAGTGGACCCAAATAAACCTATATATAAAAAATGTATGTATATGAATGAAATAATGAAGTTGCAAATGTTAATAGTTACTTATATAATTGATACATATATATATATATATATATATATATATATATCACATAAATAAATACATAAATATATAAAATGCAATAATGCTTCATCATAAAAAATGTATTTATCATAAAAACATTTTTCTATCCTAGGACTTTATCAATTGCTAGGAGATGGCTTTTAATTTCAATACTGATGTTAAATTAACACAGCCTCATATGGAGGTATGTGTAACCTTTTAAAAGACAAAATGTTGAAATTTAAAAACTTATCCTTAGATAATTATTTTTTAATGGAAAGCATTAAACGGAAGCATGTCCCTAAAGGGCTAAGAATCAATAAATTTCCCAACAATACGATAGAGGGGACGGAGATGTTTAATGATTTAGCTAATATTTTTAATGAATGTGGGCTAGCAATTATGAAAACTGTAGTTAAATACAATGAGGTTGCATTGAATGTGTTGAAGGATGAAATTGATGTTTTAAATAAAATTAAGCAAGATTTATTATTTACAGTTACAGAAAGTAAGTGTAAATATTTAATTGTATTTAAAGATATGGATAATGCTTCATTTAATAATTACAAAAGAAAGGTTAAACATGAGAGGGATGATAGGGACTATCAAGAAAATAAAGCCTATTTTGTAGGGTCAAAAATTTATAGAAATAGGAATACAAATATATCTAGTGGAGGAAGGATGAGACAAGAAGATGGATACTATTCTGGTGATTATTGAGAGAATGAAAATAGGATGGACAGAGAAGAAGTTAGACAAAATAATGGGAATATCCCTTTAGAGATGGAAGGACCGAGGAGGTCAGAACGAATCAAGAGCAGGGGAGTTCCCACCTATGCACAAGCATTGGGCAAGAAGAGATTTGGAACTTAGGGAGTACAACAAGTTCTCATAATTCAACTTTAACCAATAATGTAAAGGAAAATGAGATGAATGGAGAACAAATGGACAACTCCACTGTAAGGGCAAATATTACAAAAATGGTGGTGTACATACATTGAATGAATTTCATATATACAATTATACAGGTATAGATTTATAACGACAACATTTTGAATTATTTTGTAAGGGCTTCACATTTATACCCAATAAAAGGGGTAACATTGGGAAGACCATGTCGGAAGTGAAGCTTTTTATGAGACAGCTCAATTTACAAGTTGAATTTGGTGATAATGGTTATACAGGGGTCAATACATTCAAAAAAAGAAGTACTTACACCCCCTCCATCCTGAGTTAGTGAATTATGAAACCATGGTTATGAATGAGATAAGGGAAGTTTATAGAACTAAGAATTTTTTTTCATAAGAATTTAACATCAGAAGAACAAAAAAATTTTGAAGAACTGAGAGGAGATGATTCATTGAGGGTGATGAAACCCGATAAGGGTGGGGGGGTTAGTATTAATGTATCAATGGGACTATGCTGCCAAAATGTTTGAAATTTTGAATATAGGATAAATATATATACAGGTATCACATGATGAGGTTCTAATTACATACCGAAGGATAGATTTAATTTTGGAAAACAACCTATTGCAGGGTAGAATGAATGAACAACTGTATAATTTTTTCAAAGTCGGTAAACCTTATATAGCCAGTATGTTTGGGATACCAAAAATTCATAATGATGTGGATGATCCTCCTTTGAGACCAGTGGCTAGTTCCAAGGGTTCCAAGACACAACCCCTGGGTTATTTTGTGGACAAAAAACTGAAACCTTTTTATGCCCAGTACTTGCATATCTTGATAGACTCCTGGGACTTCCTTACCAAGATGAGTATGTTGGACTTTAATGATGAATACAAATTTGTGACAATAGATGTTAAGGACTTATTTTCGGTGATTCCACAAACATTAGGTCTATCTTGGTTTGAGGAAATGTTAGTGGAATTCAACATATTGAATGCCAATGATTTCCATATAGTTTTGGAAAATATGGAATTAGTACTTACTAATAATTATATATACCATCAAGGAGAATATTATCACCAGGTGGATGGAGTGGCTATGTTGGCAGTCTGTGCCCCCATATATGCCAACATTATAATGTTATAATGGGAAACTCAGTTTGTTTTCAAGAGTAAGTTTATGACATACATAAAAAAGTATTATAGATACCTGGATGATATTTTTCTTGTGTGGCAAGGTCCGACAGAGGTTATCTTGGAATTTATGAATTATATTAATTCTTCTACTAACTTTCTTTCTGTTACGTATGAAGTTGGTGACCACGAAGTACATTATTTGGATGTCAGTATTAAAAAATATTTACCTAACCTAACATATACATCCTGTATTTATAGGAAAATTGTTTTTCTAATACTTGTCTACATTATAAAAGTAGTCACCCCAGTATTCATAAGAAAAATATTTTAAAAGGGCAGATGGTTAGAGCCGCCCGTATGACATCTGTAAGATTGGATTTGGAGAAGGAATTGGAATATATAGGTGGGTTGTTCTATAATAGGGGTTATCGCATAGAGATGGTCAATAGTATCAAGAATGAAATTTTATTAGGATGGAGGACAAAATTTAAACCGCTTTCTTATAATGGAGATGATACATTGAACAACACCACCTTAGTAAAGAGGGATGAGAACACATTGTATATGGTATTAACATTTAACGAAGATAATAAGAAGATACGTGACATTTTGATGAAGTACTGGGATCTGTATAGGAAAATGCCCAATAAGTTGGACGTTTTTAACCAGTCCCTAAAATTCGGTTATAAGAAAAATGATAACCTAAAAGAATTATTTGAGAAAGATGTTCAGGGTGAGATTACAGACAAGACAGGTACTTTTAAATGTGGGCATTGCAATCAATGTATTCTTATAGCCAATAAAGAAGAATTGGTTATACCAGTACCACAATACAGATACCATGTGAATGATCTGTACAATTATCCCATGAAAGGGGTGGTTTACATAGCTTACTGTCTGGTATGTTGTGGATTTTATATAGTCAAGACAGAACGCAGTTTAAACAACGTTTCTATGAGCACATGTATGAAATCAGTAGAAAGAAAGAAAGTAATGCACTGTATAGACATGCTTTAAATTGTGTGAACGCTAACTTCAAATTTTGGATATTGGAAAAGGTTCAAATTACAGAAAGGGGGTGGCTGGCAGAATAGGTTTGAGTATAAGGAATTGATGTGGCAGTTGAGGCTTGATGCATGCATTTTTCGTGGTCTAAATGACCATGTTAATTTAACATCAGTATTGAAATTAAAAGCCATGGGCGGCCACGGTGGTGCAGTGGTTAGCATTGCCGCCTCACAGCAAGAGGTTCTCCGGTTCGATCCTCGGCTGGGGTGCCTTCTGTGTGGAGTCTGCATGTCCTCCCTGTGGTCTCGTGGGTTTCCTCCGGGTGCTCCGGTTTCCTCCCACATCCCAAAGACATGCTGCAGGTGGATTGGATACTCTAAATTTGCCCTAGGTGTGCATGTGAGTGTGCCTTCTGTGGAAGGTTGGGCGCTGGGCTGGCAACTCGACACCGTAAAACTCCACTGCCATTCAATGTGCGGACAAGGTGATCCGCTGTGGCGACCCCTAACGGGAAAAAGCTGAAAGAAGAAGAAGAAGAAGAATTGAAATTAAAAGCCATCTGCTAGCAATTGATAAAGCCCTAGGATACAAAAATGTTTTTATGATAAATAATTTTTTTATGATGAAGCATTATTGCATTTTATATATTTATTTATGTATTTATTTATGTGATACATATATATATATATATATATATATATATATATATATATATATATATATATGTATCAATTACATAAGTAACTATTAACATTTGCAACTTCATTATTTCATTCATATACATATATTTTTTTATATATAGGTTTATTTATATAAAAGTTTTTTAAATGGTTTATTAACATAAACACTTTATATATTAGCTTTTTATATATAATTTATAAATAATTCTTATGGACTATCTATATGTAATTATATGTAAGTATATGTACTTAAAGAATTCAATGTATTGGTGTCTGTCCAATGATAATGAGAGGTAAACTATTTAAATGACGAAGGGATGTGATGCAAACAGATTCTGATGAAGTTTCCTGCTTGGAAAAGAAAGCACTTAATCGGTGTGTTTGTTCAGTAAAATACTTATTTTTTAATACTTTGGATACGGTAGATTTACTTGGGACATACTATCCTATTTGTGGCTGCCTTCATTGACTGCTTCGTGTGACCGGACCTTTTCGTTTTGATTAGTTTTGTTTTTGGTTCGGATTCATCCCGTGTTTACTGGTAATATACAAAGAAACAAAGGGAAGATATTATATGGCTACCAAATATGCAAAAAAATCTAGAAGGTTTAGGATTTTTTGCATGGAAATGTTTGCAGAGATATTTTTATACCCCAAGTAGACTTCAGAGAATTTTTGCACAGGTAGACTGCAATTGCGGAAGGTGTTATAGGAAAAAGGGGTATCCAGGGACATGATTTTTGGGAATGTAATTCGCTGATAGATTTTAGAAATTCCCTTTAGGGTACTTCATCAGAAATGTTGGGGGAGAAAATTATTTTAACTAAGGAAATTATTTGTTTGAGCTGGGATAAAGAAACTGAGTTGCCTAGAGAGTGGACACATTAAGGCCTTATTAATTTTAATGCTGTTGACTACCACAAAAGCAATTACTAAGAAATGGAAATCAAAAACAAAACCAACTATAACGGACTTACTGAATGTTGTAAAGGAGATAAAAGAACTGGATGTCAGAATCTTTAGAAAAGAGGAGTACATAGAAATAAATTGAATCTGTGGGAACAATACATACAGAATAATTTTGAAGATGAGTGATATTTCAGGGAAGGTGGGACATAAGCAAGATATGTAATGTTAACGCCGAATAATTAAGACAAAAATTATATGTGCATAATAATGTTTACAAAGGAGAAAATTGTTGTAATGGCTTGTTTTCTCTTTTACAAACTGAATGTGTATTCATGCTACTCTGCAGTATGTGATGTTACAAAGGATGTTTTAAAAAACAGCAAATTTGAAACTGTATTGAATATCCCCTGGCATGAAAAGAAAGCTGTGCAATAGACAACAGTTTGAAGTAAAATTTTTTTAGTGATATTACTGGCAGGCAACCAGATATTTTGCACTGCTTGTGGGTGGTTAATCATTGTTCTGTACTGTCCCAGATTTTGTTTGATATGATTGCCCCGACCCTCAGAATTTTTTTTAGTTTCCTGGTACAGTCAGCCAGAGATGGTAGACATAGGTTCATAAGTAGGTACTAGGCTATCAGCTCAAGGGCCTATGTAAGCCTAGCCAACAAGGTTCCCTGGCTTACGCCACCCAAGAAAGTTATTTTCTTGTGCCCCTGTCGAGCAGAGCCACAGAAGTGATCCCCGGGGTGTATTTCCTATTTCCCATCCACTCATCAAGAATTTTCTTGAAGAGTGCTAATGAAGAACTTTGCTTGACATAGATGGGCAGCCTGTTCCAGAGCATGGGAAGTTTCTGGGACAGGAATCTATCCCTCCAGCATGTCCTGTTTATTGTGGTGACAAGGTTTAGGTCCCTAGAGCATGTAGCTCAGGGGGATTGGGATTTCTTTAGGTGTAGCATGTCCAACAGCTCTGGGTTTGACATAGCTTTATATGTTAGGCAGAGATAACCTCGGAGTAGGTGATATGCTACGGAGTAAAGCTGGAGTGTAGGGCATTTGTTTGAGGTCAGTAATCCTCTTTGTGAGGTACTTCTGTGGCCTTTCCAGCTGCTGCAGATGTCTTGTGAGGTACATTCCAAAAGGGGCGTTGTACTCTACAATGGGTCTAATGAGTGTCGAGTAGAGGGGAACAATGACCTCTTTTTTTCCTGGATGAGAACCCTTTTATGATGAGGTATGCCATGTAGAAGGACTTCCTGACTACTGTGGCGATGTGACTATCAAAGGAGAGACTACTGTCCACCTGGGTTCCAAGGTGTCTTAGCACACATTCGGTGTGAAGTAGATTGCTGCCTATGTGGTAGTTCATGGGTACATAGTTTTTACCTAAAGGGATGACACTGCACGTTTTGGCATTGAGCTTGAGGCCATGGCTCTGACACCTGGCATCTGTTTGAGTGAGGCCCTTCTGCAGGATGTCCACATCATTTGGGGACTTGACTATGGCTCCTTGTTTGCAGTCATCTGCAAACTTTGTTAGCCAGAGGCCTTCTGTGTTAGCCTGTACTTCAGAGAAGTAGATGCCAAACAGGAGAGATCCCAGGACGGAACCCTGTGGTACTCCACTTGTCACTGCTTTGAGGTCAGATGTGGAGTCTGCAACTTTTACAGTGTGGGATCTGTCACTGAGCCAGTTGGCAACCCATCTTGTGATGTAGGGATTTATACCTAGTTTAGTGAGTTTAGCTATAATTTCAGAATGGGGGATTGTGTCAAAAGCCTTGGCGAGGTCAAGATAGGCTGTGTGAACCACCATACCCTCATCTACGGCTTTGGTGACTGCCTCAAAGAAGTCGATCAGGTTTAGGAGGCATGATCTGCCTTTCACAAACCCGAACTGGGTGAGATCCAGAGTTTGAAGGTTACCAATATCTTTGTTTATGAGTTCCATGATGATGCGTTCCATGGCCTTGCAGACCAGGCTCATCAGGCTAATAGGTCGATAGTTCCCGGGATCATGGTGGCTCCCCCTTTGTGGAGTGGGATAACTGTTGTTGTGCATCATTCAGTGGGCACAAAGCTTGATGCAAGGCTGTTATTGAACATGGTGCTTAACTGGGGAGCCAGTTTGTTCTGAAGTTTATGTAAAATGCAGCCTGGGATGTTGTCCGGTCCCATGGATGCTGTGTTTTTGGCTTTAGAGAGTGCAGCTTTTACTAGCATAGTTTTGATTACAGGGACTCTGCATTCTTCCTGTATAAATATGGGCCCTTTAGGGGGTGGGGGGTAAAGTTAGCACTGAACCTATCTGCCAGGATGTTGGAAATATCAGTTTGTTCTGTAATTTTTGTGCCGTTGTGCTGTTACTTAGAGCAGATCT
This sequence comes from Protopterus annectens, assembly GCF_019279795.1. Taxonomy (NCBI): domain Eukaryota; kingdom Metazoa; phylum Chordata; order Ceratodontiformes; family Protopteridae; genus Protopterus; species Protopterus annectens. The sequence goes on from NC_056730.1 coordinate 1,099,496,241, forward strand.
GGGTGTTGTCATCGAGATTCTTGACATAGCTATAGAATACTTTGTGGTTGTCCTTAGAATTAGTGGTGATTTTGTTTTTGTAGCTAGCTTTGGAGGATCTTATAAGGGATCTCAGCTTCTTACTGAGGCTGACCAGGGAGCTCCTCCACTCATGGGATTTTACTCTCTTTTGCAACAGTTTCTTCCTTCTGTTGTACAGTTTGTTTATGGCAGGGGACCACCAGATTGGCCTCCTGTTTTTGGAGGATAGCATCTTGGTTTTGTTTGGGATAGCACGATACATACACTTGTGTAAGTGCCTATAGAGTACATTTGTGTAGGATTCAGTCCATCTGCATGGGTGTCATGAAGTTCACCACTTCTGTCTTAAGAAGCATGAAGTTGGTTTTGGAGAAATATTTTACCGCGGTTTCCTTAATGAGGGGTGGGGGCAGGATGTGGATATCAAGGGTGATTAGCTTATGGTCGGATCGGACCAACGAGGAGTTGACTTCAGGTGTGGAACACCGATCACTCATGTTGGTAATGACTAGGTCTAGGATATTGTTGCCCCTGGTGGGGGTGTGGATAAGTTGATCCAGGGCATTGGAGTTTATGAATTCCAGAAAGTGTTGAGCTAAGGGGTTGGTACACGAGTAGTTTTCCCAGTTAATGGTGGCGTAATTGAAGTTGCCCATTATTAGGGTGTTTGGTTGAACCCTAATATTTTCCAGTACATCAAGAAAAGAGGAGTGGGAATCCTGCGGCATGGTGGGGGATCTGTAGAAGCTACAATTTGGATTGCAGTTTTGCCCAGAGTTAGTTGCACTTGGATAACCTCGGATGCATTATGCTGAGCAACTAGCCTGGAGGTGTGGATATCCTTAATGAATATGGACACACCTCTGCCTTTGGTCTTTCGGTCCAGGTTACATGGCCAAAAAGTGTGGTATGAGTTATAGCCTGGTAGTGCAGGGGTGCTCTCTGGAGCCTTGAAGCAGGTCTCAGTCACTGCAGAGATATCAATGTTCTCCATTTTAAGGAGTGCCTCGAGTGAGTGCATTTTGAGATTTAGACTTCTATCATTGAGTAGCATTGCCCTCAGTTTTTGATTGCCTGTTCCTGTTACGGAGGTGAATTTGTTATTTGTACCTTGCCTAAAAAGGCACTATAGGGGTAGCAAGAGCCTTAGCCAGTATCCGGAATTCCAGGGGTGACAGGTGCAGGCCATTTGTGGCAAAGCATCGTGGTCTGTCGACTGTGTCATCCCAAACAGACAGATACTGGATCCCCTTAGAATGACACCAGAAGCTTAGCCAATTGTTGAAGTCAATAATTTTGTCCTTGTACTGTGGTATCATTCTGGGTGATGGCAGAATGCTACTCAGGGCTAGGGTCATACCTGCCTGGGCTACAAGATCGGAGATCTCTTCCATGTCTCTTTTCATGTAGTCCAGGGAGGTATGTCTCAGGTCATTCACACCAACATGGACAATGACAGAGTCATATTTGTACTTGTTGTGGAGTGACCTGAGTGCGTGGGTTATGTGGCGGATCCTGGCACCCGACAGACAGCTGACAGTAACCTTCTCCTTGTTTAGCCTGGTGAGTGGGACATCAGTGTGCCTGACTGTAGAGTCACCTGTCACCTGTGACTAGTGGTGGAGTTCCATGCTTCTTATTCCTTAGAAAATGTTTGTTGATGCACAGTCTGTATTTACATTACCTGAATTTGAGTAAAAGAAAAATGCTGGCCTGTTTTGGGAGACATGACTAATGAATGCTCTTTGCTCATTATTCAGACTTTGTATGATTACAGTAGTTTGGTCAAAGCAGCTCGGAATATGTGGCTTCTTTTTCCATTGAAACAAGCTAAAAAACAATACATGGCCATCATTTTTCTACAGTCAGGCATCTGAAGAGCAGAATTAAGTTGCTGTAACTCCTGGGTAGGGGAGAGACCTGTGTGTATACATTAACTTTACCACAAAACCGACTCTAAATTCTACTTCTAAACTGATACAAAGTTACTAAGGCTGCTACTCGTGTTTGTATTAGAGTTTCTGAAGAAGTCCGACCATTGAGTGAGGACGAAAAACATTTTTTATATTTTGGCGTTTAATAAAGATGAGTGTTTCACGAGTAGCAGCCTTTCGTAACTTTGTATCTGTATACATTAACTGACCGTCTTATAGATTTCTCAATTCATACAGTAAATAACTGGCAATTCAGGACTAATATGGATTTGCATGATTAATTTGTGTGAAGCAACTTGGAATATTTTAATATGTGGTTGCTATTTGCTAGGCAGTCATGAAATACATACAAACTACATGGCTATCGTGATTTGGCATATTGTTCACATCATAAACACAAGGTACAGGGTTTGATTCTATTCTAGGATTACTGGATAGGCTTAAAATGGCCCTTCAGGTTAGTTAGCCTAGTATTCACCTATTATCCTATTTGAAGTGCACACAGAAGTAGCTATAACTGTTGGGCAGGGATGGGAACTTTCTGTTTAAAGTAACTGACCCTCTTATTTGCTCAATTTAGATAGTGACTATCTGGCTTTGCATGACTAGTGTGCATTTGTGTGAGTAAGATAAACTACTTAACTGCACGTCTGAGTTATGCATGAGCAAAGTAGATCTAAGTGCTAGAGCTATTTGTTAAAAGTGACTCCCTGCCTGCTGATGTTTGCTTATTATTCTGGTTTTGCAGTACTGCCGTGATGTGCACAAAGAACATGGAATACTTTAATGTGCAGCAACAGTTTGCATGGAGCAAACTTGAAACACATTTAATGGCCATCATCTTTTGTCACACTCACCTGTATGAATTGCACACAGATGCAGCTATAACTGCTTGGTGTGGGGGTGGGGGTTGCTGGTCTGAAATAATTGATATTCTTGTCATTTGCACAGCTTAAACAGTCATCTTTCAAAAAATAAGAAATGAAATGCATCACTAAACATCCATACCTTTTAGAGGTCTCATGGCCCCCACATCCCAAGGCTGTATAAGTGGATTTTGACTCGGAAGTATTGATGGATCTGCCCTGAGCTCCACCAAGTCTAAAACTTACCCCACTCAGAGGTGTGCCACAGAAGATTGCTGTAGTGTGTGTGTGTGTGTGTGCGTGTGTGTGTGCGCGCATGTGTGTGTGCGTGTGTGTGTGTGTGTGTGTGTGTGTGTGTGTGTGTGTGTGTGTGTGTGTGTGTGTGTGTGTGTGTGTGTGTGTGTGTGTGTGTGTGTGTGTGTGCACATGCGCATGCATTTGTGGGAGGCTAGGGATAATGTTATTATTTCTTTAATTTTCCTCCCAATCAGAGGTGTGCAAAGGTTACTATAGCTTATGTTGTGCCGGAGACAATGAGATCATTTATTTCTTTAACTTTCCTCAAACTTCAGAGGTGTGCACAGAGGGTCCCTGTAACATGTACAGAAGAAATATACTGTCTAAGAGTAACATGCTGTAAACATTATTATGATTAATATTTTTTTACTGTCCTCACAGTTCAAACATCAGATGCATAATACAGGTGGCTATCTCTTGATGGAGGGTAAGAAAGAATGCTATTTAGATATGTCTAATAGCAACAAGTTAAAATATATTACATTCTGTTTGTTTTTTTCAGTTTTATCCTGGCAGACATCAAAGAGAGAGAGATGGTGTCTGCCTTTTGTAGAGGCAGATTTCATATAATATGACAGTAGCAACTTGAAATACATGACTGTGGCCTTTTGTGCCTTTACTTTCATACCAGTCTAACACCAGAGGAATAAATCCTTTGATGCATTTTTTTATTATTTGAAATAGAAAAGAAATACGACCAAATGTTCTTTCTTACTCTTGCCGTTGCCATATCAAAAGATTGATTAATAATGATTTTTGTTTAGGACATTGCTGGATGAAACAGTTGTTTAAAAGACTCTAAAATGCACCTCAGAGCATCTAGAACCCCCATGGCTTCCTCTGGCTTAGTGCAGTTGATTCGTCAACATTTATATTGATATAGTTTTGGTCAGTTAGGTTATGTTGTAAGGATGTTGCAAAGCAAAGTTGAAGAGTAACACTGAATTTCTTTGTTTAATCATGATTTTTGTGTTGCTATCTCTAGATGAAAAGGATTGCTGTTAAAAAGAAAAAAAACTCTGAAATGTATGACACAGCATCTTGAGACCCCATATCTTCTGGGAGCCAAGTGTTCCCAAGGCCCCTGACCTAATGCAGATGTTTTTCTCCATAGTTGTTACTGTGTTATCCTGATCAGTTAAGGTGTGTTGAAAGGATGCAGGAAAAAGCAAAGCTGAAATGTCATACAAAATTATTTTCCTTATCCATGAGTATTGTTCAGGCTATCACTGGATAAATAGGTTGTTTAAAACAACTCTAAAATGCACCACAGAGCATCTAGAACCCTTATCGCTTCTGGGGATCTAGCAGCCCCACAGACCTATGTCTAAACACAGTTATTTCTTCCGCAGTTATCAGAGTGCAGTCTTGCCTAGTTAGGGTGTGTTGAATGACTGGATGCAGGAATAAATAAAGAGCAGGACAAAATGTGAGAAAAGGAAGAAAAATGTAATCTGGATAGTGTTGGTAGGCTAGGATGGTGGAGGACTGGGGGCAGTGGAAAGCAGGGAGCACCATAGAGCCCTTCACCTAGAGCACCAGTTCACCTAAGGCTGGCCTTGACTATCGTGAGGCACCGATCACAATGGACCTTTTTCAAACCCTCCTCAGCAGTATATGCTCAATGTAACAATATTCAATAATCTGCAAAGAGAACAAAATGCAAAGACGTGATAATATGCAACAAAATGTAACAAAATCAGATTATAAAAATTAATGGTAGCTAACAATGTTTGATTGCAGTATTATTTTCTAGAAGTTGACTTCCTATTTTGCAACATTTGAGGAGTAATCTGTTTTTTTTTTTCTTTTTGTCTGCAGGATTGGCCCAGTGGTTCCTCTTTCTGCAGCCAATAGATGCCTTTATTCCTTCACCAGGGTGGGATCCTTCTAGACCATTCTTTTCATGGTAGAAGGAAGAGTCAGGTGTTAGGGAGTGGGCCAGGCAGCAGATTCTGCAGACTGCCATATACTCACTCCCACAGAAGCCTTGTGAGCTGTAATATATCTGCCTTGAGTAGTGCATGCACTTTTCTGAGTTTGAGCAACATACAGTTCAAGCAGGAAACTCCAGTGCAGGAAGCCAAGCTGCTTCTGTCGCCCTACGTGGACAAGCTCGCATCAGCTTTTAATTCCCATCATCCTTTGTCCAGTTCTGCCAGTGCGTGTGACATTAGTCAATCATGGATCATCTACGGTGCAGTCAGATCTTGATCTCTTTATCCTCCTGTATGATGGGGCTGGAGCAGGTGTAATCTGTCTTATAAGTAACAATGTTGACAGAAGAAAACTAGAGTCAGAGCTGTTGGCTGGGGATGGTGGTGAAGAAGTTGAGAAGGGAAGAGGGAAACTGAGTGTTGTAAAAGGAACCATGACTGGAAAAAAACTATACAGGTGAGGATGAATTTTGATTTGGATTGTAAAATTTAGAGTGAGGTATTTGAATGCAAGCATTTAAAAAATGATATTTAATCTTTCTGTGGGTGAATTTTGATCTGAATTGCAAAAATTATAAGGAAGCATTTACATGATGCTGTTACCTTGCAAATATTTTTTTTTAGAATAGCACAAAATTTGTCATAGGCTTCACTGAGTTGTACACATGAACTGTAGAATGTGCTTTTAGAATCACCGAGTGATAACACAGAAGTGTGTAAAACTGACAAAGAAATTGAAGCAAAAGACAAAAATCAGCAAGATTACACATACAGCAAAATATGCAGTCCATGATGGCATCTAGTCATAAACAGACAGCAAAGAACCATTTCCTATGTATGCATAATAGTAATTAAGCATAAAAAAAATCAATGTGAAGTAAAAAGTTGAACCTGTGCAGTGTGTGGTGCAATGAATCACTATGTGAAAACATGCTTTAACAGGAATAAAGGAGTTTCAGAAGCTGAATATTAAAATGTCAGGGACTGGAAATGATGTGAAATCTGAAGTGCTTATGCATAGTGTGGAAATGACCTCTGTGAATACTGTGCAAGGCAACCTGAGATACAAGAAAGTAATGAAGTGTGACAAAAGTGTGACAGTAAGAATGAAAAGGAAGTCTGGTTAGAGAAATTATATTTCAGTGCCAAAGCTGTTGCATTTAAACTAGATATTCGAGTGGAATGTATCATAATATATGAGTCTGTCTTCTGAAGTCTAACATTAAATTACAAGCTGTGTGTGTCTCCTGGTGTGATTTTGTTTTATACAGGACATAAACTTTAACCTATGGGTCAAAGCTATTTGAATTGTATTTATAAAAAACAAGATTTACAGACTGTTGTTTCAAGAAGTAGCCCTACAATCTCAGTTAAAGCTACCTAATATACTTGTTAAATATGCACATATGTCTGTGGATATGATTAAGAGAATTCACTCTGTACAAGTGGAACATGACCTAAGTGAGAAGTACTTCAAGAGTACATAATAGTGAAATTAAATTACTAGACAGACTAAGGTCCAGTCCAAAGGTCTGACACTGAACAAAGCAAAATTGATGTGATTCAGACTGACGTGCCATATCTGAAGTATGTGGGCCATGTTCTTATAGATAATGGGCTACAACCAGCTGCAGGCAAGGTTCCCACTTTTGTAAATATCTAAACTCCTTCAGACAAGTCCTCATTTATGCAATACCTGTTTCAGTTCATTTCACACTTGCCAGATATAACTGTACCTCTACAAAGCTATTTGAATGGGATGTGATTTGGAGCTAGACTGATGAGCAAGATAAGAGTTTTGAATTACTAAAGATACTAGTATAGACTACAATTTCATGTAAATGTCTTTTTATTTCTGATTCCTAGTGCTAATGCTAGACAATCAGCTGCCTGGTACCCCTTCTATTTCTCCTACCTCCAGTTTTGATGTTGTCCCCCTGAATGGCATGACTTCACTAGAAGAGTGCAGAAATGTATGGGCATCAGCCATTGACTCAGGTACTGTCCCTTTGTATGGGGGTGTCTTAGTAGGATGGGAAAGGGATCCTAAAACTGAAAAATTGGGAACCCAGTCACCTACAACATCATACACGTTAATTGCACTAGTAGTTTTTGATATGTCCTAACAACCCCCCAGCATGTTAGATATGATGTTACAGGGGGAATGTACAATGATCTCACAAAAAACATGAATCCTGCCTGTTGTTTTGACATGTCAGTTATGCCACCTCTCCCAACATTACCATTCATGGTTGTATTATCTCTGCCACCAGTCATAGGTGATTACTAGGCTAATGACTCTAAAAGGCCTTTTTAAGCCTAGCCATGTTTCCCAATTATATGAGATAGGGTTTAATACCATAGCTTTTTATGGTGAGTATATAAGTTGGGCATTAGTGGCCACCCATTTACAACCTGTCTGTTTCTAATAGAGACATAGGTGCCAGACCAGGGGTAAATTTGTGATTCCCCATCTTGTGATCCAAGTTATACTCAAAAATGTGTAGAGAAGAACTCTGCTTCACATGGATGGGAAGCTTGTCCAGAGAAGAGGTAATCTCTGAGACCCATACCTATCCCCCCAATGTGTATTGCTTATTTTACAGATGATGTTCACATTTCTGGATCAGGTATTTCTGGTGCTATTTGTTTTGCAGATGTTCAGTAGGTCCATCAGAGCTGGACCAAAGGATGCTTTGTAGGCCAGGTGTAGATCATCTTGCAGCAGTCTGTAGGAAACTAAGCATAGGGATAGGCTTTCAGGGGTCCACATGGAACATGCTTTCTACACCACATATTATTTTTGTGAGGAACGGTTGTGGACTCTACAGTTGTAGCATATGCCTGGTGAAGTACATACTGAAGGGGCATTGTACATGTGCTATTGATGTGTGTCCCTAGCATATCTCACACCTTCCTAACAAGGACAGACAAACAGGTTTTAATTCTTATATTTTTTCTCCTCCCAACCCTACCTCCATCAGGTGCCTGAGCCAGTAATCAAACTTGGTTTGTCTGGGTTGTAGTTAGGACTGTATCCCCTAGATCAGTGGAGCTGATTTACACTGTAACATTTTGATGCAGCATCACCTACAGTAATGGGGTGTAAGCCAGAAAGCAGGCCAGCTGCATATCCATCTAAAGCATATACTGATGCACAGGCAGATAGAGAAAGAAATATTAGCAATTGTGATTGAATGCCAGAAATTCCATGCTTACCTGTATAGAAGGCACCTTAAATAAGACAATTTGTAACCCATTACAAAACATTTTCCAAAAGTCATTGCATGAAGCAGCTGCAGAGTTGCAAAGACTGTTGTTGACTTTTCAGAATATGAAGTGTTGAAATGTGGTAAGTCATAATTTAGACGCAGATGAAGAATCAAATGCTTCAGAAATTCCATGAATCTGATTTGGATATATACCTGTAGAGAACAATCAAATGCTTCAGAAATTCCATGAATCTGGTTTGGGAATACCTACCTGTAGAGAACAGTCAAATGCTTCAGAAATTCCATGAATCTGATTTGGGGATACCTACCTGCAGAGAACAAGGCTGAGACATATTGTATTATCATAACATGGCAGTACAGATAAAGCAAATGTCTCTAAACTGTTCACCATGTAGCATGCACAGAAATCAGACTCATAAATGGGAACTGATACCTCATGAGATTCCACCATTACCTTGGCTAAAGTAGGAATAGAGGCTCTGCATCGATTTCATCTTGAAGACTTTTCTTTGGGTAATTGCTGTTAGTTATCCAGGAGAAATGTGAGAGGCTGATGTCTTTTGCAGGATATTTTGAAAGCAGCCTGATCTGTTCCAAGGTGAGCAGAGTCTTCTGCTACCCAAGGATTTGGCCATACATGCACGTCACAAAACCAGATACCCCATCTATAGGAGTTGCAATGAATTGTAAACCTGAGGCCATAGTGGTCCATTTCCACATGTATTAACAAAGCCAAGACTGCAGTGAAACAGGTGTGCTCATCTCCTGCCCATGAGAACATTGTGATACTTAGCACATATGGTTTAATTTCATATTGAGGTGTTAGAAAAACCCTAGGTTGCCAGACTATTTTTCAGAGAGCCAATTACACAAGTCCAAGGAGGGACATGTAGCCAACATGTTAAGACACGAGTGTGAAGCAGGTATCAACATTGCCATCTGTTGTCATGCCAGGCTGTGCCTTATCCTGTTTGACAGAGATGTTACGGTATTTTCATGGTAACTCAATTCCAAGGGCCACTAGTGCTTCTGATTGAGGCTTACAGCAGCAAAAGAAAATAAAGGAAAATAAAGACAGGGAGCTTCCTGTGGCTGTATCTGTTTTCTAGGCTGTCCAGTATTCTGACCAGGGAACACAAAGGAACAAGTGACATCTCTGGTTCTGCTGGCCATGGCAGTCCAAACATCAGTCTAACTGCTGTGTTTGTGCCTCAGATGTGGTAAGGTCCCTGGTTCACAGTAAACTGTGACAAAGGCAGCAGCCTTGCATATCACTTATGAAAAAAAAAGATTAGTCAAGCCCATTCCCACAGGAGGTCAGTGTGAAACCTGTCCACTGTAGGCACCGTGATGCTAACTCATAGAAATACATACCCCGCTAACATGTGGGTGACAATCGATAAAAAGCACTTTTTAGGGTTATACTCTGATGAGCGATTCAAGGTGAAGAAGTCTAGGAGGGGTTGGACTAAGTGGTGCTTATTTGGACCCACGGAACTAATACTTTTGTTTTTTCTGAGGGCTGACAGCACCTAATTCAATGAGAGTTTGGGAGAAGTGATATGGAGGTGAATGAAAGAGTGATTGACCTGTAGGCCGGGTATGAAAGTGTGAAATTGAACCTAAATTTGTTAAAAGGATGTTGACAGTTGTTTCATGGTCAGAGTGGGAAGCACTGTTAATAAACAGATGAATCGTTTGCATAGCTGGATGTTACTTCTAACTTTCCTGGTGAAAATGAAGAAGGCCTTATGCTTGAGGCTTCTCTGAGTTAATAACTAGATTTGTACTCTCTGGTGGTACATTTAAAGTTTTGCTTACCAATTTTTGAACCTTCAAACTGAGAAACTGGAGGGTTCTAATAAAATGGTGGAAATTTTTTTTTGTTTGTTCTAAAGTTTATTGATGTTAGAATTCTGCAATACAGATTTACTTTTAAATTAGCTGCAGTATTTGTGGCAGATGGAAACAGCCTCTTCAATACATTAATCCACAAGGGATTAGTGCTCTGAAAAGTATGTAGTAGTTTTGGAATTGTGCTGTTTGTAGGACTGGGATATTTATGTTTATGAGGAATATTGTTAAGTTGTAAGAAGCAGTTTTTTTGAAAAATCCAGAAATACAGTTAGGCCTTTTTTAGATGTCAAGGCTTGTTTTAAAGGTGCTGTCAGGTTTAAGTAGAAAGGTATTGACATTTGGGGTCGTACAGAAAGGGGAATAGTTGTTAGGGATAAGACTGAGGAGGTTAGGTCCCATGCAGGGAAGAGTAACAATTTGGTCTATGTAAGTATTTGCAAAATATAGGAATCTCTAGATGGATTTGTTGCTGGCTCATTGCACCGCTTTGCCAGTTGATAGATGGAAAGCAGAGGATATACAGGTTTTTAAATTGGCATAAATAGTTTGCATGTTTCATAGGGTACATAGAATGGGGACCTGTAGGTAGCAATGATGGGGTACATGACCTTAATGAGAAATAAAGGATCTCAGTAAGTTCCACACTACTGTTGTGCAACGTTTAACTTGAAACATTAGGGTTCCAAATAAATATGGATATGTTCCCACAATCACTCGTGGAACAAAATGTATGAAGAATGGATGTCAGTGTGGTAGCTACATCTTTTGGCTCTGTTATGGTTGTAGTGTTTTATTTTATCGCACTTATTTTTCCCTCTCATTTTTGAATGTGATTATAGAATGTCTTATTATTGTCAGCTTAATGACAGATTTAACTTTGAATATTTCAGTGCAGTTTTTTTGGGAATGGAATTTCTCTCCTCGTTGTATTGAGTTAGTTAAGGTTTGAAGGCTCTTCATGCTGCTTTATTTTGGTTTAATAATCTGTTAATTTTGTAACTCCACCTTTAGATTTATCACATATATTTCTACTTTATTTATGCCTTAAAGGTATGAATTATTTAAAGTACAGAGGGTTGTGAGGAATTCATAAATAGGCTGTGATGGAGACCTGGTATACAGTTCCAATTTATTGCCACTAGCTGATTTTTCAGCACACCATCTGCCATTTGAAAAAAATACTTAAATGTGGCATCATTTTTTATTAGGATTGGTGTATGCAAGGAATATCACACCACTGTGGTCAGAGTGAAGAGGGTGGGGTAACATTTAATTTAGTAAAGCTGGTAGGGATGTTTGTCAGGATAATATCTAATACGCTGTCTCTCCTTGCATGGTACTGATAAAATTTAAAAACCTCAATCAAATTGTATGACGCATCTGTATCCATTGGTATTTCCTTAGGGAAATTTATCATGCTGAAAATGCCTAGTGAAGCATTTGTTGCCTGCTCTGCTTCAATGGAAGACAGAGACAGAGAGATCATTTCTGGCTACCAAGTGGTGTAATCCACCAGGATACATTTCTTACCTGTGAAACTTGGGGAGTGCAGATGTCCCACAATATTCATAGCTACCTTCTGAAATGGTTGCTTTATAACAGGCAAAGGTGTCAATGGCAAAGTCATCTTGACCTTTTCTCCAGCTTTGCCAACCTTCTGGCACTGTAAAATAAACCAAAACAAACAATAATCCACTCGTCTCACATACCAAAAAAAGACCTTTAATTCCAAAATATAGCACAACAGCAAAGCTTTCAAGTCCACGAGATTCTTTCTGAATGCAAAAATCTGTGTGACAGTTGTTCAAAGTTAGATATCTACACCCAGTGTATCAGAAACATCTAATCTGTCATATGGTCATATGATACAATGACTTCATATGATAATGACTTAATAAATATGTGTGTATGTTTTCTGCTCTCCCCCAAACACATTGTACCCAGTGCGTCCTGGTGATGCGCAAGCCTCGGAGGAATAGACACTATTAGTCTCTTGTTTCTCAAACTAGTATAAGGTCTCTTACAGTAAAAGTCGGAGTTCCTGCAACAAACCCTGCCAGAGAAAGAGAACCAAACTTCAGTCTGCAACAGCCTTGTGCATTTATCTACAGACCGCAGTTAAACAACGCAAAGTAACGTTACTGTATGTGCTCATGACTGACTATCCTTCCTAACCTACTGTATATAATTAGCGATCTACTCTTCTAGCTGCACAACACCAGACCAACAGTGGTCTCCTCCCCCCTCCCCACCACCCTCTATTTCTCATTAGCCTGCCATATAGGGTCATAGGTGTGTACTAGGCTAATGGCCCTGGAGCCTTTACAAGCCTAGCCCATAGGATTACCCTGGCATCGTGCCACCTGACCTTAGTTCTCAGTGCCTCTGTCAAGCAGAGCCACTGGAGTGATCCCTGGGGTGAATTTTCTATTTCCCATCCACTTATCAAGATCTCTCTTGAAGAGGGCCAGTTTGGTGCTCCACTTGACATGTATGGGAAGTCTGTTTCATAGCATGGGCAGTCTCTGGGTTATGAACCTGTCCCTCCAGCTTGTTCTGTTGATTGTGGTAATGAGGTTGAGGTCTCTGGAGCGTGTAGTGTGGAGGGATTGGGATTTCTTTAGATGTAGCATTTCTAACAGAGCTGGATCAGACATGGCTTTGTAAGTCAAGCAGAGATCACCTCTAAGTAGGCAATATGAGATGGAGAATAATTGGAGTTTTCTGAGTCTGTCCATATAGGACAAGTGTTTAAGGCCTAGGATCCTCTTTGTGAGGTACTTTTGCGGCCTGTACAGTTGTTGTAGGTGTCTAGTGAGGTACATGCCAACTGAGGCATTGTACTTGATGACTGGCCTAGTGAGGGAAGGAGTAGAGGGAGACAATGACCTCTTTCTTCCATGATGCAAAACCCTTAGTAATGAGATGTGCCACATAGAAGGAATTTCTGACCACACTTGTGTTCCCAGCTGTCTTATGATGCCTTCTGTGTTCAGTGGACAAACATCAATGTGGTAATTCATGGGAACTGGGTTTTTCCCATAGGGGATGATCACACATTTTTTGGCATTGAACTTAAAGCCATGGTTCTGACACCAGTCATTGGTCTCAGTGAGGCCTCTCTGTAGAATGTCAACATCACTTGGGGAGTTAATTATGGCTCCCAACTTGCAATCCTCTGCAAGCTTTGTCAGCCAGAGTCCGTTCGTGTTGGCCTGGACTTAAGAGAAGTAGACATCAAACAGGAGAGGACCCAGGACTGAACCCTGTGGGAATCCACTTGTGACTGGTCGGCAGTCTGAAGTCAGCTACTTTCACACTGTGGGTTCTATCTGTGAGACAGTTTACAACCCACCTAGTGATATAAGGGTTGATGCCTAGCTTAGTGAGTTTTTCTATGATTCCTGTGTGGGGAATGGTATCAAAGGCCTTGGCCAGATCGAGGTAGGCTGTATGAACCACCTTTCCTACATCCTCAACTCTTGTGACTGACTCAAAGAAGTCAAGCAGGTTGAGCAGCCATGATCTACCCTTCACAAAAATAAACTGTGTGGGATCCAGAGGTTCTAGATTCCATATATCCTTGTTTATTAGGTCCATGATGATGCATTCCATAGCTTTGCATATCAGACTTGTCAGGCTAATGGGGCAATAGTTCCCAGGGTCTGTTGTCGTTCCTCCTTTGTGGACAGGTATAACTGTAGCAGTACACCATTTGGTAGGGAAAAGCCTGAGGTGAGGCTGTGATTGAACAGGACACACAGGTGAGGTGCCAGTTCACTCTGTAGCTCATGTAGAACACAGCCAGGGATATTGTCAGGTCCCATAGAAGCTGTATTCTTGGCCTTGGACAGTGCTGTTTTAACCGGTGTAGCAGTAATACTAGATGCCTGGCAATCTACTGGTATTGTGATTGGTCCTGTGGTGGGGGACAGAGGGGTAAAGTTGGCATTGAATCTGTTGACCAGTATATTGGCAATATCTGTTGACTCGGTATAGGAGGTGCCATTGTGCAACAGCTTCAAGCAAATCTGGGTATTGCTGTGGAGATTCTTTACATAACTATAGAAGGCCTTGCTGTTATCTTTAGTATCTGCTGCAACTCTGTTTTCATAGCTAGCTTTAGAGGATTTGATGAGGGATCTCAACTTTTTGTTGAGGCTGATAAGGGAGTTTTTCCAGTCTTGGGACTTCACCTTATTTTGCATCAGTTTCCTCCTTCTGTTGTAGAGTTTGTTTATGGCAGGGGACCACCAGATTGGCTTTCTTTTTTTGGAGGAGAGCATCTTGGTTCTATTGGGTATGGCAAGATCCATGCATATGTGTATGTGATGTGTTCGTACAGGACATTAGTGTATGATTTGGCGGTCATGTAGCTATTCTCCAATTGTATGGGTGCCATGAAGTTAGCCACCTCTGTTTTTAGGAGCCCAAAGGTAGCTTTGGAGAAGTTTTTCCTGGTGGTTACCTTTGTGGGGGGAGGGATGTAGATTTCCAAGGTGATTAGTTTGTGGTCGGATCTAACCAGGGAAGAGTTGACTATTGGTATGGAGCAATGGTCACTCATGTTAGTAATGACCAGGTCAAGGATGTTGCTACCTCTAGTGGGGTAAGAATGAGCTGGTACAGGGCATTGGAATTAATGAATTCCAGGAAACCTTGGGCAAGTGCATTGGTACATGAGTAGTTTTCCCAGTTAATGGAGGGGTAGTTGAAGTCACCCAGTATGTGAGTGTTACGTTGGACCGTAATATTCTCCAGGGTACTTAGGAACGTGGAGTGTGAGTCTTGGGTCATGGTTGGGGACCTATAGCAGGCTACGACCTGAATCGCTGCCTTACTCAGTGTTAGCTGCACCTGAAGTATCTCTGATGCGTTATTTTCATATAATTTGCACTATCGTCCCATACATTAAAGCTTGCATATCATATAATTCGGACCAACTCCTAATATAATTTTAGTTTATATAGTCCATCCCTGTTGTAGCTTATCTTATACCCAGAGTTCATCTCAACCCAGAATTCAGACTGCTAATTCCTTAATCTATTTTACCTTGTCTTACAGTCTGCTTACCTGAGCTCCGGAACATCACCCAACACTGTGTTGCTGATTGTTTCTTGAGCTAGGTAATACGAGTAGTTCCAGGGTCACTTTTTTGTTGGCTCAGAATAGTGTCTGTCCAATAACTGTACTCGCAGGCCAATCATTCCATGAGTCTTTGAGAAGTTTTTACCCAACTGTAGCATTACATGCCATCTTTGACTTTCTACTCTCCTCCCAAACACATTGTACCCAGTGTGTCCTGGTGATGTGCAAGCCTTGGAGGAATAGACGCTATTAGTCTCTTGCTCCTCAAGCTAGTATAAGGTATGAGTCTTAAATCTCTTTAAATGCTGTTAATTGTTTGTCTAAACTATTGTATCAGCATATTGTATGTGCGACCACTAATTATGCTAATAGGATCTGTATATACCTGCAGTAGCAGTCAATTGCTTACAAATGTTAATTGTTATAGCGTGGATTTGCCACAGACAGAATGCCTAGGCTTAACCTTTAAAAGTTCCTGCGGGAGTTTCTGTTTTGTATAACATCTCTAGCAAAAGTGGAAGATACATGTGATGTCTGCTATAAGTTTGTTTTGATGTGCTTAAAACAACTCCCACAGCAATGCTAGGCTGGGTTACATCCCATTGATGTATATAGTCTATTGCTACCAGTACAATATTGTGTAGGTATCGCTACTATAAACAGATAGAAAAGTCAGCTGTGTTGTACAAGAAACAATAGCCTAGAATGCTATAGTATTGTTCTACGTAGAGCATAATCTTATTAGAGCATTACAGTATTAACCACTGCTATGTTCTCTGAACTGAAAACCTGTGTTAACTAGTCTATAAGCCAAAGTATACAGCATACGTGATCTTTCTACTACCCAGTGTCTAATTGTATGGAAAACTTATACATGTAGTTGATGCTTATGCCTGTGAAATTGTTTTATATTGTTTAACAAACATGCTATATCATTTCTACTACTTCACTGCTATTTTACTGGTGTAGCTTAAACTTAGTCAGTGTAATCTCTGTTCCTCTCCTTTATTCCTCTAACAGCCTTTACATTGTAGTGAGGTGCTTCCACACCATCTCCTTCATTCCTCTCCTACTATCTAACAGCTCAACTCCTCTTCCTCATACATTTCATCCAAAGTACTACTTCCCTCTCTACTAACAGTTTATCTCCTCTTCTCCTCAGAACACTGCTCCCCCTTTCTGATACTCTTCTTCTACCTATACTACTCATCTCTGTACCTAACATGCCCTAATTTCACCTAATAATCATCCCTCTCTTTTCCTTGCTTAGGTCTCTTACTGTAAAAGTCCCAGTTCCTGCAACAAACCCTGCCAGAGAAAAAGAACCAAACTTCAATCTGCAAAAGCCTTGCGTGTTTATCTAGAAACAGCAGGTAAACAACGCAAAGTAAAGATGCTGTACGTGCTCATGACTGAATATCATTCCTAACCTACTGTATATAATTAGCAATTTACTCTTCTAGCTGCACATCACCAAGCCAACACTGGTCTTCTCCCCCTCCCCACGACCCTCTATTTCTCATTATCTTGTATATCATATAATTCAGACCAACTCCTAATAAATTTTTATTTTGTATACTCCATCCCTATTGTAGCTTATCTTATACTCTGAGTCCTTCTCACCTCAGAATTCAGACTGCTAATTAATCCTTTTACCTTGTCTTTCAGTCTGCTTACCTGGGCTCCAGAACATCACCCAACACTATGTTGCTGATTGTTTCTTGAGCAAGGTAATATGAGCAGTTCCAGGCTCAACCCACTCCATTCGCCTTCGCTCCACCTCACTCTGCTCCCCTACCCTACCCCCATTCCCACACATCCCCACTTTCCATAAACTTATATCTATCAAGCCACACCCACACACTTTTCGACCAATCACATCACTCACCCAACTCATTAACACCACTTCACACATAATGTCCAACCTAATTAAAAACCACATACACTTATCTGCCTTAGACTCCATCACCATCACACTATTAGTAGTCTTATGCCACCTTACAACATATCACAAACAAGTTCAAAACCCCAGTCCCCCCAAAGCAAACTACTTCCCCGTTCCACCACAACATGTCCTTATATTATAACATTGCCCCTACCCTTTTTAACCCATCCCTACAGCATACTATGCAAACAAGTTCTACTCAATCAGAGCCCACTCTCTAACCTGCCAAAAGTACTCCAAACTTCTAAGTAAACTCACTAAACTGCTCCTTCATCTTACCAAGCAACTAAATCTCTCAGGGGACATACACCCAAGCCCTGGCCCAACTCACCAACAAAGTGTCTCCATCAGCCCCACCACCCCTTCATCTAAGACATTTTCTTTAAAACCCAGTAACAAATCTAACCTACTCCTTCTTAACATGAATGTTAGAAGTATAGGTAAAAAAGTTCATGACCTCCATGCCATACTTTCCCAGTATTCTCCCGACATGGTAGTTTTAACTGAGACCTGGTTTAAACCTGACAATACAGACAGTGAAATCCTAGCTCCCGGATACAACATTATGCGTAAGGATAGAACAACCAAAACGGGTGGAGGAGTAGCCATATATTTCAAAAATCACCTAACATTAGAAGCCTTAACACTAAATATCCCCACCTTTGATAATGCATAGCTACTTTTTATTAAACTACAAATTAACCCCAAGAAACACATCAGTATTATAGGTGGTTATATCCCACTGGGGAACAATATTCCCATTCTAGAAAATTTACTTCAGTGGCTCTCCAATGCCCTCCCCCAGGACACAATCCTGTTGGTGGACTTTAACATAGACTGGCTCACCTGCTCCTCACAAAATCCAGACACCCATATCAATATTTATGAATTCACCTAAACTATCACTTCTTCAACAAGGACAGACAAATCTTCCAAACGACAGTTAATCCTTGACTGGATTCTAACACTCCCACCCTATGCTCACAATCAGGTTGTCTATCTGATGGTCTTAATGACCATCAGCCAACCTATCTTCTAAGAAACCTCGCCCACCAAAATAGAACAACCACATATCGCACAATCAGAAACAAAAAATATTTCAGCCCTAACAACTTTATCTCATCATTAAATGCTGCAACTGGGAAGCTCTTAGGCACCCCCCCCCCCGGAAGACACTGTTAATTATTTCAACACCACCTTTCTACATATACTAAACTACCATGCATCCCTAAGAACTATTAAAGTTAAAGCCAATTATGCACCATGGCTAAGTAAGAAATATAGATCACTGTTAAAAGCCAGAGATAAACCTTGGGAACAGTTTCATAAAAACAAATCCCAGGACTCTAAACTAACATTTCTACAACTAAGAAACCGAAATAAAGAAATTAGTTAAACTTGACAAAATCAGCTACTACCATAATATTCAAACAAAACATCAAAATAACCCTCAAAAGTTCTGGGCTGCCATTAATAATATTATACACCCAGGAAAATCCACCACACCTACTCCAACAACAACTCGCAACTCAGACACCATAGCAACTCAACTCAATAAATGCTTCACAGAAACCATCCTTGCCGTCTCAAAGTCCCAGATCACCACCTCTACCTCTGAGCCACACATATCCCAAAATAGCCCTGACTCCTTTACATTACAACCTGCCTCCATTAATACCATAAAAACTACTTAAAAAAACTAAAGCCAACCACACTGGCAGCTGATAAACTCTCCACAGACTTCCTTCAAATTGTAGCAGAAGCTATAGGTTATCCAGTAGCCATTCTAATTAATAGATCAGTTTCCAAAAACCTTGTACCTAACATTTGGAAAATATCCCACATTTTACCTTTACACAAAGGTGGTAAATCCACCGAACTAAGCAACTACCATCCTGTCATCCCTATCAAAAATCCTTGAAAGAGTAGTTCACACATAATCGATGCAATACTTTCACACATACAAACTACTGTCTAGCACTCAACATGGTTTCTGCCCCATCATACTACTACAAAAGCCCCAATGACCTTCACTAACACAGTGAACCACTATAGAAACAATGGAAATTTTGTCTCTGCCATCTTTTTTGACCTTTCCAAAGTCTTCAGTATGATAAACCACAAGAAACGTATTTACATTCTCTCCACCCTTAACCTCAGAATCTCCTCTATCAACTGGTTTAAAAGCTACCTATCAGGGCAGCAACAGACTGTTCAATGGCAAAATGAACTCTCCGTCTACTTCCAGTTACATTAGGAGTTTTCCAAGGCTCCATCCTTGGGCCTCTACTTTTCTCACTCTTCACAAACAGATTCCACACTTCTACCCCTAAAGCTAGAGTTATACAATACTCAGATGACTCCACACAAATATGCATAGCCTCCTCCCTACAAGACCTCCAGACCATAACCCAAGACTCATTTCTAGCTGCCAAAACTGGCTCACTAACACTCAACTTATCCTTAATCCAAACAAAACCAAGCTCCTTCTCTTTTACTCTACAAGAACTCCCCCACCAAGCTTATCATTCCATATCACATCCAAAAATAAAATCACTATCACACCAGTATTTCACACCAAACTTTTTGGTGTCGAAATTGACAGCAACTTAAAATTTGACATTCACATCTCTCAAACCATCAAAAAAGTACACAAGAAATTAGGTGCCCTCTACAGAAATAAACAATTCCTGACCATAAACACAAAAGCTACTACTGCTCATACACACCTCTTTAATACTCAAACGGCATGACAAACTGAGATAAAAACAAAAACCAAAACAGGAACTGGCAGCTCCCCAGCTCTTTATTAGACGTAGACAAAGTAAAATAACACTGATGAGAAATCAGATTAAGTGCTTTTCGTCTAGTGTAATAACTAGACTTCTTCAGATGATTAGAGACAACTCAGGTTCTTCTTAAATACACACACCCCCTCCCTCCTACTAACTTAATTAGGTAATAAGTGCCAAATATTAATTATGTAACCTTTCACTTTACAAATACCTCATAAAATAAAATGAATAATAAAATATACAAAATAACATTTAAAAATAAAAATGAGAACAATATATATATATATATATATATATGTGTGTGTGTGTGTGTGTGTGTACATATGTAACCATAAACATCATTTAAAATGGTTAATAGTAGTTATTAACCCAAGAACTGTACACAATTAAATATATTTCCAGTCTGCTAAGGTCTACTAATATCCCCCAGGATGGAATACCTGATTGAAATGATCTACCTACATGACTTTACTAGTAGTACTCATTGCTACTACGTTACATGACCAGAACAAATAATATACTTCTCATAATTATTTGTTTAGGTTCTTAAGTGTCAAAAGACACTGTATAGAACAAGAATCATTAATACCCGGGTAATGGCAAGCATCCAACCAGATCTGCCACATTAGTTCCATTTTCTCTAAAAGTAAAGATCTTGGTCTACCCCTTAAGTCTTTTGGAATGTGATCAATAATTCTAAATCTAAAACTGTGTGTAGGATTCCGCTTTATATGGTTGGCTAGTGCGTTTTTCGTTTTTCTCCTTTTTGATGTAATATAAATGCTCATATACCCGCTCATGTAATTTTCGATCAGTCTTCCCGATATAAAAGGCAGGACATAATTGGCATTTAGCTAAATAGATCACATAAGTAGAGTTACAATTAAATCTACCAGAGATTGTAGTGTAACATTGATCTCTTATTTGAAACGTATGCCCGATGTCCATAAATTTGCTCTAACAAACAACTATTTTCTGTTTGACAAACAACTTTGTTTGCAGAAGATTGGGGTGGCAATGGGGTCCCCATGTGGGGCCAGTTTTGCTAATACAGTCATGGCCCAATGGGAAAAGGAACATATCCTTAAAAAGGAACACGTAAAGAACAGGATATACTTTTACACTCGCTACCTGAATGACATTTTTGTCATCCATAAAGGCAGTGTAGATGAAGTATTAAAGTTCATTGGATATTTGAACCAGACCCAAACTGGGGTAGCCATGGGGGCAGCTTGCGCCCCGATTTATGCAAATTACATCATGGCCTTTTGGGAAGAGCATTATTTATTTTATAGTGAGTTTTACAAGTATGTCAAATTTTATTCACGCTTTTTGGATGATATATTTATAATTTGGGAAGGTGATACTGTGGTTTTGGAAGCATTTTTACATTATATAAATAACACTGTTTGGTTTTTGAATTTCACCCATGAGTTCAGCACACAGTCAATCACTTATTTGGATGTTAGACTAACTATTGATAGAGATAGTGGGTTAATTAAGTCTAATGTATTTCGGAAACCAACTTTTTCTAATTCTTACCTACAGTTTGACAGTTGGCATCCTAAACATCAGAATAGGGCTATTATTAAGGGACAAATGGTCAGAGCGGCCCGAATGGTTAGTGATTTCAGTGAATTTGTGGAAGAACTAAATTTTATGATCTCTATTTTTGAACAGAGGATATCCTGAGGGTTTATGTAAGGATGTTTTTAAGGAAATTAGAGGTAAAAGGGAGGCAGTTTTTTATCAACCTATAATAGGTGCAGGGGGACCTGTTTATCAAAAACCTGAATCAACTAACAGGTCACAGTTTTTGACCGTTAAGCCGTTATTGTTTGTTTCAACATACAATGGGGACTCTGACATGATTAAGAAAATAGTTAATAAAATTTGGGCTTTCCTACAGATGGACCATGAATTTAAGTCACACTTTTACAATAACCCTACGTTCATTTATCGTAAGGATTTTTTGTTTAAGGATATGTTTGAACATTGTTCAATGTCTAGTAGGTTCTTCAGTAATAGGCCTTCTGGCACGTTTAAATGTGGTAGGTGTAAGGTCTGTTCTTGTATTTTAACAACCGGTAAGAGTTTCAACATCAATCATTGTTTTGTTTCAGTCACAGGTCACTTTGACTGTCATACTAATAATGTGGTATATCTTGCCAAGTGTCAGGACTGTGAAGCATTTTACATAGGAAAAACTAGTAGATGTTTTAAGGATAGGGTAAGGGAACATGTTTTGGATATGAAACATCTCAAAACTACTAATGCCCTAGCTAGACATTTAATTGACAACATTGGTCACTCTTTTAAGTTTTGTGTTTTACAGCAGGTTAAGATTGACCTCCAAGGTAGGATTACAGATGCTCACTTGGATGTTTGTGAATTAAGGTGGCAGCTGAGATTAAATGCACACAATTATCCTGGTATCAACGAGTTTAGTTCTATTAAGCCCTATCTTAAATTGAAGCATATTTTAGGGCGGTAGTGCAAACATTATTATGGTTTTAGTATTTCGTATTTTTTATTTTTTTCTTACTTAAACATTTTTATTTATATACATACATCTCTACATACACATTTTTATATACATTTTTCACTAATATAATATTTTATATTACAATATATTTATCATTGTTATAGTTGTATAGATTTTTAGCAACTATTATTTATATATTCTACTTATATATATTTATATTCATATATTTATATTTTTATTTAGTTTAGTAGGCAGTATTAAACAGAATGTTCAAAAGTTGTTTGCATTCTATGTATCTATTGTAGGCATTTTATAGTATGCAGTGACAATGTTTATACCTTTAAATTTGATTAATTTTGTTTAATTGTTTAATTGGAGTGATGGGCGTTGTATATATATACATGGTTTTAATTGTGACTTCAGTATTCTGAAGAATTCCTATGTGGACGAAACCTAGGTAAACCTTCGTCTGTGTTTCGTTAATAAACCTGTGTTGGCCTGGATTCGTTTTCCTTTTTCTTCAACTATTTTCTGTTTGACAAACAACTTTATTTGCAGAAGATTGGGGTGGCAATGGGGTCCCCATGTGGGGCCAGTTTTCCTAATACAGTCATGGCCCAATGGGAAAAGGAACATATCCTTAAAAAGGAACACGTAAAGAACAGGATATACTTTTACACTCGCTACCTGGATGACATTTTTGTCATCCATAAAGGCAGTGTAGATGAAGTATTAAAGTTCATTGGATATTTGAACCAGACCACTGAATTTCTATAATTCACTCACACTTTTCACGAATACATAATAACATACCTAGACATTGAACTATTTAAAGATCATGCCCACAAAAGACTGACTGTTAAGATTCACAGGAAGGATACATTTTTGAAATCATACTTACATTTCAGTAGTTCACACTCCTTTCATCATAAAAAGTCAGTGATTAAGGGCCAGTTGGTTCGTGCTGCAAGGATAGTTACAGTTGAGAGTGAATTTATTAAGGAATGTGAAAAAATAGGTAATTTGTTTATCAGAAGGGGCTATGCTAGGGACCTTATTACGGAAATATGACTGAGGTAACACACAAGAGGTCTAATGGTGTGTATATCCCACTATGATGAGGGAAACCTCTTCTCTGCATAACATGGTAGATTTTGAAACTAATCAAGGACAAAATAGGTCCCCTGTCAGCTTTATACTAACCTTTAGTCCAGAAAGTAGGCACATTATAACTATAATAAAGAAAAATTGGAATCTCCTAAATAATTCTGAACTCTGTACAATAATAGGGTCAACTCCCTCTTTTACATTCAATATAGGGAATAATTGGAAGAATCTCCTTGAAACAAGTAACACCATATTTATAAGGAACCCAGGTATGGCTAAATGCGAATCTTGTAATGATTGCAAATTTATGGACATCGAATATACGTTTCAAATAAGAGATCAACGTTACACTACTACCTCTGGTAGATTTAATTGTAACTCTACTTATGTGATCTATTTAGCTAAATGCCAATTATGTCCTGCCTTTTATATCGGGAAGACCGATCGAAAATTATGTAAGCGGGGGCTGAGCTAACTTAACTCCTCCTTGGTGAGACCCCCCCCCCGCCAACTTCCACTCTAAAGGCAGTCTGATGTCATCTGCCAATTGGTACCGCAAGTTCTGGTCGACTGCTAGCACTCACCTCTTCTTAAAGTGTCACCTTTCAAAAAAAAAATCTATTACCTTTCCCTCAACGTGGCTCAGATCCCGAGTCATTGCCACTGACCAGTTCACTCTCTGAGGTAGCCACATCCCTAGCACCAGATGAAAGTGTTGGCTCCAGCTTGGTTTTCTTCTACACCCATCTCCACAAATTTACCTCCATGCCTGTCTGCATCTAATAGCATGCACACATGGTACTGAATTATTAAATTCATTCCCTGTTAGGACATGTCCTCAAACACAGCCACTTTCTTGCTATCTTACTCAGTTTCCCAGTCCAGAAAGACTCTGACCAAAGGTAATTGGAAAGCTTTCCCACTTAAGGGTACAACTAAAGTGGACTGCACAGGCAAGTAGCAGTCCTGTCTGGCCACTGCACTAATAAATAAATGGTTATTTCTGAGGCTGTGTTATTTTGGCAATTGCCTCCTCCTCTTCCATCAATGTAAGATATAGACTTTTGTGCAGCTGTTAAATCTGAAAAATTTGCTCTTGTCATAGTGCTAGTCTTGCTTGATGCTTCCTCAGACTCTTGTTCTCCCCCTGCCTTAGTGGACAATGAGGTTATGCATGCCTCATTGGGTTACATTTCAAAGATGTAACTGCAAAATCTGGGCAAGTTCCCAAACCCATAGATTCCCCCTTGACTTCTGTAACCTGCAGAAATGAGACGGGCTATTCCCCCCATGGGCTCCACTATAACCATGTGCAGTGCTGGGTTACTCCTTCCTATGCTACGGCAGACAACCTGATAGCTCAGAGGTGCTACCCCATTAATCTGCCAACCAAATTCTCGTGTCCTCAGGCATAGAGCTAAGGGCTTGTTACCTGACCAAATGATCTGCAAGGATTTCATATCTGATGAACTTATGTCTACTCAACCATCTGTGAAAATAAGTGCTGATTTCTGCAGAATATTTACACTTTCATCTGCCTCCCTCCTGTATTCTGTAAATGTCTTTCTGTACAACTCTAGTATCTGTTAATGACAAACAAGGACACATTTTTTTAGTTTGGCATACTTTAAGCAATCATCCTCACTGAGTTTTGAAACCAAATGCATTGCTTTAACCCATGGGCATGAGAGAGAGAAAAACCTCAGCAACTGCCCCTGGTCAACTTGGTGTTGGTTACATACCCTTTCAAAGATCCTTATAAACCAAAAAACATAATCCCCTTCCTTATATTGAGGAAAAAAATTGTACTGACCTGAGCTTCGTGGATATAATTTCCACTTCCCAGTGACTCCTATGTCTCTAGTGTAGGATGATCATCTGTTTTTCTTGCTAGCATTACTATTCTCTCTCCTCTGCTTCTCCCCACTATCTCTATTCATCCAGCAGTTGCATCCAGTCAGGGACCCCATATCTATCTTCTGTTGTCTATGATATTTACCTCAACCAGTATGAACCCCTAGCATCATCTTAGGAGACCAGCTACCTGTCCGTTAGCTGGCAAACATGCACAACACGCAACAAATACACACAGTGGTTCCTAAATTTTATTAACATGGACTCCCTTAATCAAATAATGCCTTATGCCACCTTTCGTGGCAGTCCTTATGGGGAATCTGCCTCCCACACTTATATTTCCCTTTCTTACATGACAGTCAACTCACTGAACAATGCAAGAAAATAAAAAAAACAAACTCCAACGGGGTAAGTATCTGAAGGATGTATACTCAGTATAACCAACAAAGTGAAGGGAATTCAGACCAACATACGATAATGGTGTTTGGACTGATGGCAATGAAATTCTGAGTTGGAAGCTTATGTTCATCACCTTTATGCCCTACACTTGTGCAGAGAGCATATGTCTGATGTACAATGCTCCCTAGATAATAAAGGCTTTAGTATACTGGTCAGATGATGGGCTATCCTTGGCAGTAAATCCTAGAGAGGATGAATACTGCAACGGTGAAAAGAAGGACATCTGTTCTGTTAAGATTTAATACAACTCTTGTTTTCTGAAGTGACAAACCCTAGAACAAAATGAATATTGTCACCAGTTTTAAAGACAATCATAGGTCTGTCTTTAACTATGTTAGAAATCTTAGAAGAAACACCCAATATTATTTAAACCAAATCTCAAATTTCACAACTTCTTACAATCTAAAGAACATCACTAATATACTGCTGGATAAATTCAGTTCTGATTTTCTTCACCAGAGCCTACCTACTTTCCCCAATATGTCTCAGTTTCTGTCTCCCCCTATAGTTACATCTGGACAGGTCTTAAATGCTCTTTCCAAAACTAAAAGCACTAGCATTATGGGTCCTGACAGTATACCCATTTGTATCGGAGTCATCACCGAGCATAGCCTTACTGATTTCTTTCTAAACCTATTCACTCTCCATCTCTCTGCTGGATATGTGCCCAAGACTCTCTTTAAAGCCAGCCTTGATGAGTGGATTGGAAACTGTAAATTCATTTCCGTGGGATTTACAATAGTTAGGCTTCTAACTCTGTGCTGAACCAGTTGACAAGTATGAGCCTATGAGCTTATGGACTTAGAGGTGGTTCCGTGGCTAGATTTAGGATACAAATAAGCTGGCCTTACATTAAAGGAAAACTCTCCCGTAGAACTCAAAAAAAGTGTTTTTTTCCATTGCATCTTTGTTTTCCAAGCTTTTTAATGCCTTGGAATCCCACCAAGTGCTTATTTTACAATTTGAATGTGTTTCCCACAAAATGGCGGATGATAGGACTTACCTTGATAATGGAATCTTGTTTTCTTGCTTTCATTTCTTTTTTCCAGAACACATTTCAAGTTCTCTTTATATGAGTCATGCTAGACATAAGGAAGTGGTGGTGTTTTCTCGTGCCATTAAGACAAAATGACAGGAGTGTGAAGCAGTGTCATCTAAGACACCTTCTGTAACAGAGCTGCTTCTATGTTTCCTTGAGTGAGCCTCATTTATGTGTTTGTCAGAGCTAGTTCTATGCTATAAATAGCTGTTAGCTACTTCCAGCAAAAGAAAGTAGGTAGCAGGCTTTTATAAAGGGATTCTTTTGTAGATCTAAAGGAAATGACAGACCTTTCCCCACACTCATCCTGAAGTGTGAAAACTCTCAGTACAGTAAATGATCCTTGCTGTAGCATGTACAGGTACTAAAATAAGTCTGACACTTCCCAGTGCCAAGATTTCCCCCTCTCTCTCATGATTGATACAAAAATAAAACATGCTTTACTTGTTCCTTAATTATTTCTGTCATGTTCACCCCTTTTATTTTCTATTTTGTATTTATTTATACTTTGTTAACCAGGAAAATGAACTAATCCCTGGACCCTTTCAGCTGCAACCGGGGGATACATTGGCGAAGATAATAACAAGTAATAAATGTGCTTAGCAATGCAAAAAAAATACTGCCATAAAGACATTGACAAAGATTGCTTGTACAACACATAGCCATGGTGTGACAGTGAATAAGTAAAACATTAAACAACATTTATTAGAATTTATACATTAATAATGTTTAACTGTACTGTTAACTTTATTCTAAATAAATTTTGTGCACCCATATTGCACAACTCACAGTGCTGTAAGAAGTTATTGTTCTCTCATTGACTAGGACTCAGCAAGTGAATGTTGTATGGCTTCACAAAAGAGAAAGGCAGGGAGATAATTATATTTGCATCACTTTTGTTGTCCTAAGATAGTATAAAAGCATACCAAACCTACAAATTTTGGAATGTAACAACCATTACAGTTCAGCCTAATAATTAATATAGAGAAAAAGTTTTGGAACATGTAGAAAGTAGGAGAAAGGAAGCTAATTAGGATGATGAAAAATTAAATAATATACACATGCATGCACATACCATGTCTGTGTGAGTATATATTTATGTACATCATTATATGTGTGTTTTATGTACACACACATCCATATGTCAGTACATGTGTGACTTCTTACAAAAGTATTTATTCCATATTTCTCTCTAGATGTATTCACACTGTACTATATTCCACACAGAGCTGGATCATGGTCAAATGGGGCTCTAGGCAGGGTAATGGATCACCCCCATACACCCCCTGCAGCAATTCCAGTGGCCCATTACTTGGTTATTTCTTTCCAGTTACCATAAACACTGTTCACACCTCTCAGTGTGCATGCCGATTTCTGCTTTACTTCTATAATGAAAATTTGGATTTAATTTAATTTAAACATTTTTAGTAGAAACACTGATAAACATTTGCTGAACAAAGCAGTACAGTCTCACAATGGAAAGAGACTTAGCATTAAAACTTCTCTGCCCTTGAAATGCACATTCATTAAAACAACATTGAAACCCCACGTTCAAAGAAAATGCATCTGGCCAATGTTGGATAAAGTTTACCTTTGGGCTGTTTTCAAATCATAGGCTCCTTACACACATTTTTAGGACCATGCATACATGCATGTGTTCTTTGATTCATCTTCCTGATTGTACTAAATCACATTCCTTGTATAATACAGCACCACTTGTTACAGCGTATTTTAAATTTGTACTTATAAACATTTTTCCAGTAAGTAATGAAAACAAATGTATGAACTAATAATGACAAAACTGCCTAATTCAAAACATTTCAACTATAAAAGGCCCCTCAAACCTCTGTCATTACAGTCCACCAATATCAGTCAATATGCACAATATCTGCAGAATTAAAAGTCATCTAAATAATTCGTTAAAGAGATCTTTAACTAATGAAGAGGTTGCTGCCAGCAAACAACTATATTTTAGTTTCATCTACAAATTTAGTGCCTACTGCCCTTGAAGAACAAATTGCCTATGTTACATTAAAAAAATGATAAGCTAATAATATTGCAATCGGCCAAGGAATGGATGGCAAACTGACATCAGGTTCACAGTTACTAGGCATCTCATCCAAAGGAGGACATACTCTGATTGCAGTACCCCACCCCTTAAAATACAACACAGTATCAGCAATCCATCTATAAGCTGTGGGAGTAGAACCCACATATTTCTGCATCAAAAGCAAATATGGTACCTGTTATTCTACTAACAATACTTTTAAATTCTTTAATACAATGATACCATTTGCTAAACAGCAACTGTACATTGTAAACAGACTTAGCATGAGCAGCAGTAAACTTCTATTCTCTTGAAGCTCACAGTTCCTTGGAAAATCCACTTGACACTCATTTCCTTGGAAAGCCCACTTGGCACTCATCTCCACTACTCATGCTGACTGCAGTATGCCAGCATTCTGATTTTCCATAAAACATGTCTTTCCCTTCTACTTCTTTCTTTACCCCAGCCACTCATAATTTTAAGTCTAGCTCAGGCTTCTATATCATCTTGCTTCTAGAATAAAAGGATTTGTGTTAGCATGCATTTTCTGAAGGATATAAAGTATGGAACTCAAATGTATGTCACTATTTTGTGACTTCAGTTCCAATGATTTCTCAGAAAACAGAAATTTTATGAGGAAAAGGCCAAACATATGAGGCAAAAATCTGGACAGTTGAGAGGCATAAAACATATAAACAATTATAAATAACCAACATTTAAAGTTTAGCATTTCAGTACTATGAAGCTGCTTATGTAAATTTGACAGAAGAGGTAACAACTGCCTTTAAGGCCCTGACTGATCTAATTACTTTGTTTTGCTATGAAAGGGGGTGTTAGGTTCTCTTCCTGTCTGCAATAAAAACGATGGAAAACAGTTCCACAGCTTTCTGTCTTTTATATAGCAGCTGGTGTGCTTCTGACATTAGCAGGATTAATTGCCCATCTAAGATTGACAGCAGTACTTGACAGGATAAACTACAGATTTATCTATGTCTACGGTATGTCATGCAGGTGGAGACGAATTCCTCTGCAAAGTATGTGAGAACTTAAGCTTAAAAAAAGTAGATGGGCTTTCCCTTCCTTTGATTCCAAAGCAAAGAAATGAATGTTTTAAAAAGTACAAGCAGGTTTCTGTTACCTACACAATACTGGAACCATACTGGAGAAAAGAAACCTAAGGATTGAGTTAAAATGTAGGAGAAGGTGGAGTTGTCCTTTAAGGAGAAAGAATTATCTCCATGCATAAACTATAATGTATGGCTGTAAGTTGTTATCCAGGAAGTAGACGTCAAAGGTAAGGGATATTAGGTACCAGAAGGCTGGTATATACATACCTCATTCTCAACCTCTTAGAGCAAGAAATCTAGACAAAGCCATACATAAAGTGGGACAAAGGTCCAAAAATAGGTACAGTTTTTAAATATTGTTCTTACAAACTCACAAAGTTGATAGAATAACAGGTTTTGCATTAGCATGAATTTTCCTAAGGGTATGAAGTCTGAAACTCAAATCTGTCATTATTTTCTAACTTTAGTCTTTAATGATTTGTCACTATTTGCCAGAAAACCACAATTATATGAAAAACTGACCAACATATAAGGTAAAAATATGGACATGCTGCAAAAATGTGTACAGTTGAGAGGTATGGATATATACAGCAGCACATCTAATAATGTTAGCATGCAAATTTGAGTAAATCTAAGATTTTCAAAATCTAGTCTAAAGTGCAAGTGAAAAGAAGCATGCATAAATTCCACTCAGTGTCATTTCCCATGATATATGACCTTTTATTCTTTAAAACTCAGATGCTGTTTTGCTCCAGGTTGAGAATATGCCATGTTTCTTGCTGATCCTTTTATACTTGATGCCCTTTAATTTTTTCATATTTGTGCTTAGAATATATAATTCTTGCCTTATACTCTAGACTGCAGTCCTTTAATTGCACTTTAAGCTGGGTATTTATTCACATATAATATGGAAATGTTATTCTACACTAAAAATAACAGTGTGGCATTTGTTTATGAAATAAATTTTGCTCTGATAAGTTAAGGTAAACGTGCATATTTTAATTGTGGTTTAATTGATAGTTCAGATCACACATTTCAAATGCATTACAGTTTAGAGCTAGAGAAAACCAGTGGGTCTTTTCAGGTCATTGAGGACCGAGTGTATAAATAAAAAGTGAAGACTAATCACTTTGCCTGGAGAGCTAATGTTTACTTTTTTAAATCAGCCTCTACAAGAAATTAAAAAAATAAGCTCACATTTACATTTTAAATGTACCCCTAAGCACTAGAAATGTGGAAGTCAGCCATTGATATTTATTTACTTTATCATTTGTTGACTGAGTTAGTCCCACTAGGTTAGTAGCCTTCCAGCAGAGACCCAGGGTGGTATTTATACTGTTAGGGGAAATTTGGCCAGTGGGTCAGGGAACTTCCCCTACTTTTTTCAGCAGGTGCTCCGGGATCTTTTATATCTACCCGAGCTACCACCAGCTAAGGCAGATGAGGTCTTGGTTTTATGTCTCATCCACACGATGGCACTCGAGTGTAGCACTCCCTTATGCTGCTCTGCAATGTCAGCAATCGATCCACTTGGTGTAGGAACAGAACCCACAGACCTTCTTTCACCACATCGTGAGAATGTCTTTCCTTCTGTCCATATATTGTTGAATTATTTTTGTGTTTTAGATACCATAATTTTTTTCGGGAGGGCTTTTCTGATCATCCACTACCAGTAGTGTGAAATAATGCTTCATTGTGTGCCCTGTTCAGCCACCAAATGGTTTCAGATTCTTTCATATTGTTCTTATAAATCTATTTTAAAAGATGAGAACCACTAGGACGCTATGCATTCCTTTAAAGAACTTAAATGTTTCAATCATATTTACCTCGTGACTGCATTTCAATGCAATGCTATATAGTATATTATGTTATACTGGTCTTTCTTTCTAATGGCCTTAGGTGGAAATCAGGATCAGATTTCCAGACTCTGTAAATGACCTATGTCCTGCTATGCCTATAATGATGAGGTTTCCCGAAATGCAGAGAAAGCTGTAGAAGAGGTAATAACTACCTTTGATGCAGAAGGATAGTAACCTGTTTTCTACTGATCCCTTTTCCTTAGCATGGTGTTTTTTATAAGCATTTTTCACTGTTCTCTTCCATTATTTACTTGCCTTTAGGGCATCTGCTGTTATTACCTCAGTCCCTTTTCTTCATTTCATCCTGCTGCTTGCATTCTAGGTCTGTATATGTTTTTTAGCCTTTTCTTTAATACATTATTTTGCATTTTCCAATGAATTTAAGAAGATATCTCATATGTTTCTCCTTTGTTGTTTTATACATCTTCATATCTAACTCAGGAATTTTGTAAAAGTCAGTTTCCCAAAGTCTAGATTACATTTCTGTGGTTTAGTTGGTGGCAAACTAGACCATCTGGTGTTTACATGGTAAAACATGGTTGCCCAGTTCCATCTCTGAGAATCAGTCATTCACCTAGTTTGTGCAAACAAGGCCAAAAATTGCTGTTTTTTTTTTAAGTATGTTATAGTCTTAGGCCCATCCCCTGTAGGGCATCAGGAGTGACTCTGCTGTATAAAGACGATGCAGTTATAGTGTTCTGACTAATCAGACATACTAATGCCATCCATGAACAGTGCCAGCCCTTTCTGTGCTATGTTAAGTGCCCATCTGCCTCTTTTGTATATTTTCCTCATTATGATAAGGACACCTTCATATACATCACCATTTATTGCTAGCCCTGTCCTAACCTTTCTTCTGTTAGTAGAGTTTACATTTCTGACAGCTCTGATGTTTTGTTGAGTGAGACAAGGATTTTTCTGTTTTTTTTCTATGTCCCCCCCTCAAAGCTAATGTTAGTACTTTCTAATGAAATAATTAAATCTGCCACCTAAAGTCCTGGTTCCTCTCTCAAGTAAATACAGACCATCTCAATTATGCAGACTTTCATTAATAGAAGTATAACTAGATCCAAGTCCCCAATAAAGCTAGAGCACTGAAATCTGCATTAGATGTTCAGTCTAATGATCCATAGCACCTCCAAGAATGGACATGCTTTGGATCTACTCCTTTTCTTCTCCTCTGATTCCTTTTTAAGGCAAACTGTTTGTTCCTACAAAGTAATACTGAGATGTTTACATTGTGCTGTTGCTGTTGCAGTCTCGAGTATTTATCCTTCCAAGCATGGCACCTGGTAGGTATTTTGCTTCTTCTTATCTCTAACCAAATCTGCCCTCCTAATAGTGGAATGGCATACCCCAAACTTGATCCTTTTGACTCACCTGTCATCCTCCACTGGATCACCATACTACATATTTTGGTAGCCTAGATGACATTTAAATCAGATGGAATTAAGAAAGAAATGTGTTATATCCAGAGAACTTAGTGTACTAATAGGATCTAAACTGTTTTCTAGCCCTGCATAGCTGATCTAGTTTAGAAAATGTTATGGTTATATATCACAAGCACACCATTTTTAATGCAACATCAATGATGTATTCTTCAAGGACGATAAGCACTACATTTGTAGATAAAGCACTGAAATGCAAAACTGTTTGCGAGCCACAGCCTCTGAATTAGTAATAGTCCTATTTAATGTGGAATTATTCAGATGACTTTTACTTCTGCAGAGATTGTGCATATTGTGCACTCTTTCCACATGTTATCATGTGGTTAATATTTCTTATGCTTTCTCTCATACTCTTCTACATAAACTCTGCTTCAAATAGGTTCATAGGTAGGTACTAGGCTATTGGCTCAAGGGCCTAAGTAAGCCTAGCCAACAAGGTTCCCTGACTTACGCCACCCACGAAAGTTATTTTCCTGTGCCCCTGTTGAGCAGAGCCACATATGTGATCCCTGGGGTGTATTTCCTATGTCCCATCCACTCATCAAGATTTTTCTTGGAGTGCTAATGAGGAACTTTGCTGGACATAGATGGGTAGCTTGTTCCAGAGTATGGGAAGTCTCTGGAACAGGAATCTATCCCTCCAGCATGTCCTGTTTATTGTGGTGACAAGGTTTAGGTCCCTAGAGTGTGAAGTTCGGAGGGATTGGGATTTCTTTCATTGTAGCATGTCCAACAGCTCTGGGTTTGACGTAGCCTTATATGTTAGGCAGAGATCACCTTGGAGTAGGTGATATGCTATGGAGTAAAGCTGGAGTTTTTTGAGACGGTCAGTCTAGGGCATCTGTTTGAGGCCAGTAATCCTCTTTGTGAGGTACTTCTGTGGCCTTTCCAGCTGCTGTTGATGTCTTGTGAGGTACATTCCAAAAGGGGTGGTGTACTCTATAATGGGTCTAATGAGTGTCGAGTAGAGGGGAACAATGACCTCTTTTTTCCTGGATGAGAACCCTTTTGTGATGAGATCTGCCATGTAGAAAGATTTCCTGACTACTGTGGTGATGTGATTATCAAAGGAGAGACTACTGTCTACCTGGGTCCTAAGGTCTCTTATCACACATTCAGCGTTAAGTAGACTGCCGCCTATGATGTAGTTCATGGGTACAGAGTTTTTACCAAAGGGGATGACACTGCACTTTTTGGCATTGAGCTTGAGACCATGGCTCTGACACCAGGCATCTAGCTCAGTGAGGCCCTTCTGTAGGATATCCACATCATTTGGGGACTCAACTATGGCTTATAGTTTGCAGTCATCTGCGTACTTCATTAGCCAAATGCCTTCCGTGTTAGCCTATACTTCAGAGAAGTAGATACCAAACAGGAGATGTCCCAGGACTGAACCCTGTGGTATTCCACTTGTCACTGATTTGAAGTCAGATTTAGAGTCTGCAACTTTTACAGTGTGGGTTCTGTCAGTGTGCCAGTTGGCAACCCATCTTGTGATGTAGGGATTTATACCTAGTTTAGTGAGCTTAGCTATAATTCCAGAATGGGGGATGGTGTCAAAAGGCTTGGCGAGGTCAAGATAGGCTGTGTGAACCATCTTACCCTCATCTACGGCTTTGGTGACTGCCTCAAAGAAGTTGATCAGGTTCAGGAAGCATGATCTGCCTTTCACAAACCCGGACTGGGTGGGGTCCAGAGTTTGGAGGTTATTAATGTCTTTGTTTATGAGTTCCATGATGATACGTTCTGTGACCTTGCAGACAAGGCTCATCAGGCTAATAGGGCGATAGTTCTTGGGATCAGTGGTGGCTTCTCCTTTATGGAGTGGGATAACTGTTGTTGTGTGTCATTCAATGGGCAAAAAGCCTGATGTGATGCTATGATTGAACATAGTGCTTAGGTGAGGATCCAGTTCATTCTGAAGTTCATGTAAAATGCAGCCTGGGATGTTGTCCGGTCCCATGGATGCTGTGTTTTTGGCTTTAGAGAGTGCAGGTTTTACCTGCGTAGTTGTGATTACAGGGACTCTGGATTTTTCCTGTATAGATATGGGACCTTTAGGGGGTGAGGGGGGGGGGGTAGAATTATCATTGAACCTATCTGCCAGGATGTTGGCAATATCAATTGGTTCTCTAATTCTCGTGCCATTGTGCTGTAACTCAGAGCAGATCTGGGTGTTGCCATTGAGATTCTTGACATAGCTGTAGAATGCTTTGTGGTTGTCCCTAGAATCAGTGGAAATTTTGTTTTCGTAGCTAGCTTTTGAGGATCTTATAAGGGATCTTAGCTTCTTACTAAGGTTGACCAGGGAGCTCCTCCACTCATGGGATTTTACTCTCTTTTGCAACAGTTTCTTCCTTCTGTTGTAGAGTTTGTTTATGGCAGGGGACCATCAGATTGGCTTCCTTTTTTTGGAGAATAGCGTCTTGGTTCTGTTTGGGATAGCATGATCCATGCACTTGTGTAAGTGCTTATAGAGTGCATTTGTGTAGGATTCAGCAGTTGTAACTGTATTGTCCATCTGCATGGGTGTCATGACGTTCACCACTTCTGTCTTAAGAAGCATGAAGCTGGCTTTGGAGAAGTTTTTTGCCATGGTTTCCTTAATGGGGGGCGGGATGTGGATATCTAGGGTGATTAGCTTATGGTCGGATCTGACCTACAAGGAGACATGGATGGATCTTATGGTATTATGCTAGTGATCTCTAGACAATTTCATGTAGCTCATCCAAATCAAATGCATGTGAGTTATTTCTTCATTATTTATTTTACATTTGTTGACCGGGTGTGTCCAACTGAGCTATTGCCCTTTTTCAGCAGAGGCCCTGGGAGAAAAGCTCCAAAGTTTTACAATGCAAATAAAACACTGCATGAGAGATACATTTCCATAAAAAATTACAATAGGAAAGTTTTGGTAGTTAAAATACAAAAAACTATATACATGTATATTATTAAGAGATAAAACACTAACTATATACAAAAGGTTAATGTTAAAAAGTGAAATGATTTGTATGTTTTTGGTTTAAAAAGAGAGAGTATGCTAAATATAGAGTTTTGTATGCTGAGTAGCAGAGATTTTAAAAGGTTATATAAGAATTTCAGGGAGCAGAGTATAAAAGAAGCATTAGCAGGTTACATAGGAAGGGTTTGGGAGGGTGGCCTAATGGTTAAGGTGTTTGCCTTACAAACACAACGTAGAGGGTTTGAATCTCACAGGGGATAATTGGCTAGGCTTAAAATGTCTTGCAAGGGCAGTTAGCCTAGTACTAATCTATGAACCTATCTATGAACCTATGAAGCATAGGCCGAATCAGTTAACTAGTTAAGCTAGTTAATACTGGGTTTTAGAAAATTAGCTTGGCAGTATCATAAAGGTAATAATCAGGGAGGGTGAGTACAGTGGCATCACCAGTGTCTACAAAGTTGGTCCTTGGCTGCTAGCTTAAATTGTTTGGGGTGAGTCAGAGTCCTTATTTCAAGTGGGAGTTTGTTTCATGCAATAGATGGATGGTAGCTATATAAGATGTTCATCGTGCATACAGCTGCAGTCATAACAGATGGGTTCTCCTGCAGTCAGGCGGGTCCTCGGTCGGCCGAATTCCAAAGTCTAGGTCTGGCGTCAGTTGTCGTCGTGTCTTCCCTGACGTCAGTGCGACAGGGGTATAAAGGAACCAGCCAACGCCATTTTCTTCAGTCTTTCTTGCTGCGCGGTGCCCGAAGCAGAGGCAGTTCGCAAGTGCCGGTCGGCCAGCTCCTGAAATTACGAAATTTGGAAACCGAAGTCTTCTTAAAGGCTAAGTGTCTCGTTGGGGAAACTTTTCTTGCCTCAGACCGATGTCAGACAAAGTTAATAATTGTATTTCTTGTGGGAAGCAAATACCGCATAAGGATTTCCATTCCCTCTGTATACCTTGTTTAGGCCCAGACCACGACATCTCGGTCTGTTGCTTTTGTGCTACATTCAACAAATGCACTATTAAGCGTCGGGCGGAATTCGCCCAGCATTATTTTGGGAAAGCATTTAACTATACTATGTCGTCGGATACTCCGACTCCGGTTTTGTCTAAAAAACACAAAGACAAGGACAGACACACGAGGTCCGCGGCCTCTACCGACACCACGCCAAAGCCGGCTACATGTGGTCCGGTTCTCAGTGAGGCGCCTACGCAGCCCCTAATTACCGACGACACTTCTTTGACGGTGTCTCCTGTGCCCGAGGTCGCAGGCTCCTCAGCCCACACCCCGACTACAGATACCGAAGCCACTCTTGGCGTTGAAACTCAGAATGTGGACAGGTCCACCTCCACTCAAGGTGTCTTCAGACCTTCCTCTTCTTTCTCCATCAAGGCTTTCACAAAGTCTAAAGCAACCATGCACTCTAAGAGACCAGCTACACAGGGCCCATCTCCAGGCCCCATGCCTAAGAAACAGATGCTTAAAATGGCTGAGGATTTAATTACTCTAATCAGAGGTTCTCAGCCCCCACCGGACAAAAGGCCCAGAGTGGAGGAAGATTCCTCCTCCTCTGATCAGGGCTCCATTATTTCAGAGCACTCTGATGATGAGGAACATTCTTACTCCCCTTTTGAAGACTCTGATGCGGAGGAGTTCATCCCTTCTGTATCCCCCCCCCTGAGGATTACTCATTTGGGGAAACTTTGCATACCTTAAGGGAGCACTTCCTCTGGGAAGGCAAGGATTATTCAGATTCCAAGAAAAGGCTCAGGGAATTTCTCTTGTT
The DNA here is from genome assembly GCF_019279795.1 of Protopterus annectens. Classification (NCBI taxonomy): domain Eukaryota; kingdom Metazoa; phylum Chordata; order Ceratodontiformes; family Protopteridae; genus Protopterus; species Protopterus annectens. Next base: position 1,099,534,320 of record NC_056730.1, read on the forward strand.
ACCTCAGCATAGGCCTCTGGCTATACCTCCTGTCTTGGAAATCCTAGATGATGTTTACTCGGAGGCCTGCCTTAACCCGGACTCTCTACCTCCAGCTCCAGTTAAGCCTGACAGGTACTACAGGGTTCCTGACTTGCACCAATTTTTTTACAAAAGCCATGCTGCTGACCCAGAAACCAACTCACAGGGCCCCAAGGGAGTTAAGGCCTCCATTGCCAAAAATCCATTGCCTTCCGAGAGAGATTCCAGATCCTTAGAAAGGTGGGGGAAAAAAGGTATATACCTCGGCTACCTTATCCATGAGGGCCTTAAACTGTCAGTTTCATATGCTAAAATACCAACAGTTTTTGTTATCACAATTGAAGAGTAAAATGTCACAACCTGAACAACCAGACTTGAAGGAGTTGCAGGATTTGATGCATAGTGCAGAACAAGTGGGTAAGCATACCTTACAATGGGGGTTTGATGCTCTAGAGGCCTCACGTAGAGCTGCTGTTACAGGATCAGTCATACGTAGGCATGCCTGGCTCAAGGAACAAGCCTTGCCTGATCATGTCAAAGCTAAATTACTAGACGCCCCTCTTCAAAAGGATGTACTATTTGGTGCTAATGCTGAGGAGGTATTAAGGAAAATGGAGGAAAAGGCTAAATCAATGCAAACTGTGAAAGAATTTCTACAGGTTCAACCCCCACGTTTTAGTAGAAATTGGCCTTCCAAAAACTGGTCCTTTCCTGCCACAGACAGACCCCAAAGAGGCAGATACAGGCGCCCGAGGGGCAGAGGACAATCCCAAGGATCGTATAGAGGCAGACAATGGCAAGCTCCTACACAAAGAGGTGGTGAGGACAACTGGCAATCCTTCAGAAAGCAAACCCAATGACTTTTCCCTTTGCATGCCAACCAGGTTTCAAATGGCAGCCCCCTAAGGAGGAAAGCTGGCATTATTTTCAAAAAATTGGCATGTTGTCACAAAGGACAAATGGATCCTGGACATTATAAACCGAGGCTACAAATTCCATTTTCACACCCTTCCAAAAATGAGAGGCATGCCAAACCTGCCACACAATCAAAGGGCAGAGGCACAAAAGCAAATTACAGATCTCATAAACATGAAAGCTATTCAAGAGGTACCTACGCACAAACAAGGTCAAGGTTTTTATTCCAGGCTATTTCTGGTGCCAAGGAAAGGAAAAGATTGGAGACCTATTTTGGATCTATCCATCCTAAACACATTTCTACTCGTACCAAAATTCAAGATGCTCACTCTACTGCAACTTCTTCCCATGCTGGGCAAGGAGTCTTGCCTGGTAACATTGGACCTCAAGGAGGCATACCTGCATGTCCCAATCAGACAAAATTGCAGAAGGTACCTCAGATTTCTTGCAGGTTCAACCCATTATCAATTCTCTGCATTGCCCTTTGGCTTATCTACTGCACCCAGAGTATTCACGAAATGCCTGGCATCAGTAATTGCCTACTGCAGACTTCAAGGGATACAAATACACCCCTATTTGGATGACTGCCTGATCCAAGCGGACAGCAAGCACATTCTTCTGAAACATCTGGCTTATGTAATAATGTTATTGAAATCTCTGGGATACACAGTTAACAAAAAGAAATCAAGGCTAATACCCTCTCGGAAGATAATTTTCCTGGGTGCCAATTTGGACACAAACACCCAGATGGCCTACCTCACGCCAGAGAAGCAGGGGCAACTAATACAATACTTCAGAACACTAGCAAATTGCACCAGGCTGACTGCAAGGAAAATCCTGCAGGCTCTGGGATTCATGGCATCTTGCATCTTACTAATCCCATGTGCAAAGCTGCATATGAGGAAACTACAATGGTACCTGAAAAACATATGGTCTCAACACAGCCACAGTTTGGAAACAATAATACCACTAATTCCATGTCTGCAAAAGGAATTTCTGTGGTGGGCTCAAGCATGTCAAACAAACACAGGTCTTTCATTTCATTTCATTCAGCAAGCCTCAAGCAAATCAAGTCATCACAACAGACGCCTTGGACTACGCCTGGGGGGGCGCACATGACAGATCGGTGCATTCAGGGCAAATGGTCCCAAAAAGAAAAGCACCTTCACATCAATCAAAAATAAATGCTAGCAGTAATACATGCTATTATAGCTTTCAAGGACCTGCTACAACCAGGTCAATTATTGATAAGAACGGACAACACCACAGTTATGTGGTACATAAACAAACAGGGAGGAACACATTCTTACCCCCTATGCAGATTGGCCATGTCACTTTGGAACATGGCCATGGACTTACAAATGGAACTACAAGCACAGTATTTGCCATGCAAGGAAAACACGCTGGCAGACAACCTAAGCAGGAATATGATAGATCCACACGAATGGAGATTGCATCCAAAAGTTTTTACAGAAACAATCCAAGAATGGGGAAGGCCAGACATAGATCTCTTTGCCTCCCACAAGAATCACCAATTGACAAAATTCTGCTTAAGGATCTTCCATCCAAAGGCTTGGAGAGTGGATGCTCTTTCTTTCAGTTGGACATCAATGACAGTTTATGCCTTCCCTCCTCTTCCTCTGCTGCCCAAAGTTCTATTAAAGACCAAAGCAGACAGACCAAAGATGATTCTCACTGCTCCGGACTGGCCAAGGCAACACTGGTACCCACTCCTGAAGAGCCTGACGCATTCCCCACCATGGACCCTGCCTCTAATGCCTCTTCTTCTGACTCAGCACAGTTTCAAAACTCTTCACAGCCAGCTAAAAACACTCAATCTAGCCGCATGGAAGATTCCTTAGCATCTCAACAGGCCCTACTCTCCAAGGAGGTGCAGGATGTCATTTTGGAGGCCAGAAGGCCATCAACTAGAAAAGCTTACTCTGCAAAATGGAAACATTTTTGTGTCTGGAATGAGAAAAAGGGCCAGGATCCTGGAAAACTGAATTTACCTCAAATACTACAATATTTGGCTGAACTGCTAAGCAGTGGACTTTCTTTCTCCTCCATCAAAATACATGCCTCAGCCATTTCTGCAGAATACAACACTGATCCACCTTTACTCTCTCACCCTCTCTTAAGACAGTTCCTCAGAGGGGCTAAGAATTTAAGGCCTCCAAGGAAACAACCAATACCTGCTTGGGATCTTAATTTCATTCTGGAAAAATTGACCTTGCCTCCCTTTGAGCCAGCTGCCTCTTCAGATTTGCAATATTTGTCCTGGAAAACAGCTTTCCTTCTGGCTGTCACCTCAGCTCGTAGAGTTTCAGAACTACAGGCTCTCATGGCTGTCCAGCCTTTTATCATCTTCCATCAGGATAGAGTTTCCTTACGAACCAACCCGTCCTTTATGCCTAAAGTGGTATCCAGGGTAGCTTTAAATCAGGCCATACATTTACCTACTTTTTATCCCAATCCTCAAAACAAAGGGGAGAGATTACAACATTCCTTGGACATCCACAGACAGCTGCGTTATTATTTGGACAGAACAAAGCCTTTCAGAAAATCAGAACAGCTCCTTGTGGCCTATGCGGTAGGAGCTCAAGGGAAGCCAATTTCCAAACAGACAATCTCAAAATGGATAGCCCACTGCATACGCTTTTGCTATTCCTTTCATGGCAAAACTATTCCTACAGGCATTAGAACTCATTCCACCAGGGCCACAGCCACCTCTGCAGCCTTCCTCAGAGGAGTTCCTATCAAGGATATTTTGGAAGCAGCCACTTGGAGTTCTGTGCATACCTTCTCCAAGCACTACAACCTACCATTATACTCCAAATCTAGAGCAGGCTTTGCCACTGCAGTCTTGCAGGGCATTTTGGCTCCTTCTAGTTCCAACTAGTGCCTACCACCCCTTTCTTAGCTTTGGGATTCTACCCATCTGTTATGACTGCAGCTGTATGCACGATGAACATAGTACGGTTTTGTACCTACCATAAATGTAGATGTTCGAGTGCTAATACAGCTGCAGTCCAGGTTTCCCTCCCTCCTTCCCCTCTTGAGACAGGCCTATAGGCTAACACATCCTCATACAATGTGATTGGGGTTTTCATTTATGATGTATTTGCTTGCAACTACTGTATTTTGATTATATAGCACTGCATTATCACACAAATTTATTTTTGCCTTCCTTCTGGGAGCACCTGACATCTGGGGCAAGAAAAACTGAAGAAAATGTCGTCGGCTGGTTCCTTTATACCCCTGTCGCACTGACGTCAGGGAAGAAGCGACGACAACCGACGCCGGTCCTAGACTTTGGAATTCGGCCGACCGAGGACCCGCCTGACGGCAGGAGAACTCATCTGTTATGACTGCAGCTGTATTAGCACTCGAACATCTACATTTATGGTAGGTACAAAACTGTACTTTACACCCTGTGTTGGATTTGGTTTTATGGATTTTTAGTAGGTCTTGGGTTGAGCTTCAGAGGAGTCTGGTAGGGTAGTAGTGAGAGATGAGAGAACATAGACTTGGGCAGAATTTAGGCTGATATAGGATGGAGTGTATGATTTAAGAGTTGCGATAGTAGGAACAGGTGAGGTAATTCTGGCCAGTTCAGATATTTTAGGGAGAGACAATGATGAGATTTATATGTTTGCCGAGCTGCAAATCTAGCTATTTTATGGTAGGTTTATTCTAATTTGGTAAGTACGGAGGAGTTTAGATCTGTGAATATTTGAGAACAATAGATTATGCACGGTAGAATGTAGGCATGGGTAAGAGAAATCCTAGCTTCGTTAGGTAGGTATGTGGTGTTCCTATACAGTAGTCCTAGCTTTTGGTGGGTTTTTTAATGCAGTTATTAATGTGAAGATCGAATTTTAGTTGGTCATTAATGGTAATGCCTAGCAGTTTTGTGCTATTTTTGACTTCTGTAGAATTGTAGTTTAGGGACCTTATGGAAAATGAGGGCTTAGAGTGGTTTGCAGATTTTGACAGAGTAGTAATTTAGTTTTCTTAGGGTTGAGGATGAGCTGATTATTAATAAGCCATGTCTCTACTGAGTTGAAAGGTGTCTGGATATTTGTTAGGAATTCTGTGGGGGAATTAGTGATAGTTATGACTGTAGAGTCATCTGCGTATTGGATAATGTTAGATAGAGGGCAAGAGGAGTGGAGCAAGTTGGTAAAGATGTTAAAGAGTAGAGGTCCGAGAATGGATCCTTAGGGAACTCCAGTTCTTACTGAGAGAGGGGTAGATAGTGCTGATTCCCATCATACTGACTGCAGTCTATCAGAGATAGCTAGAGAACCATGCAACTGTATCAGGAGAGAAGTTTAGATCTACAAGTTTATTAAGTAGGATAGTGTGTGAGACGGTGTCAAAAGCTTTTGAAAGGTATAGGAATAGACAAGATATGAGTCTGTGGTCATCTTTGGCAAGGGCTATGGTGTTAAGAAAAGATAGCAGAGCAGTGGTTGTACTATGCATGGGACGGAAGCCATGACGTGTAGGAGTGAGAAGATTTTCTTGTGAGAGATGGTGCATAACTTGTTTGTGTATACATTTCTCTAGGATCTTGGAGAGAGGGGAGAGGATAGCAATAGGTCTGAAATTGGATATTTCTGTGGAGTTACCTCCTTTATGAATAGGAAGAGTGTAAAATTGTTTCCAGACAGTAGGAACTTTAGACTCCGAGATGCAGCGATTGATTAGTATAGATACAGGCATAGCAAGGGAGTGTGCAGCAATCCGGAGAAAGTAAGAAGGAATATTGTCTGATGATACAGAGCATGGTTTGAGCTTTGAGAGTAGAGTTCTGATATAGTCTATGGAGACAGATTTGAGAGAGAAGGACTCTATTAGGTTTGTGGTTGAGGGGTTTATGGGGGGCTTGTAGTTTTATTGTTTCATAACAATAAAGGGTGAAAACAGTCAACAAAGTGGGTATAATTGATGGTGGAGTGGTGAAGACAGATAACGTGGGTATAATTGCTGGTGGGGGAGTCTGTTGATGAAAGTACTTTATACTGTTATCATCTGGTTATTTTTAAACTGTTTTTAATCCAGCTTTGCAGGACTACTGTGTGTGTAAGTGTGTGTGTGTATATTAAGTTGGAATGCTTTGCCTGCATTGTGTTTGTGTGAAACACATTTGAAATAAGTGACTTCGGTCATTATTATTGTTAATTTTTTTTTTTTGCAAACAACATTTGAGAAAGATGCATTTAACAATGTAGCTATAATTGCTAGGTTTGAGAGATGTGTGTACATAAAAATGACTGACCCTTGTGAGCTGATAAAGTCATTATACTGTCTTTGCAGGATTAATGTGCATTTGTGTTAAGCAAACTGGAGTACTTGACTGTGGCCATTTTTATCAATCTGGTGGCCATAATTGCTGAGCATGGATATTGGTGGATTATAACACAGCAGTCTGCATAGATTTATACGTCTGAAATGTTCTGGAATGGGTATTTTTGTCATTATTGGGTCATATATTTTGTATCGCTGCTTATCGTAAAAATGTTCAAAACTGCAAATGTAATACTCACTCTAAGAAATGCAAGGGGGCCACGGTTTGGAAACAGCCCAGGGACCAAGGTACACTTAATCTGCCACTAGCCAGATGCATTTTCAATTAATGTGAATTTCAATGCATTTTTGATAACTGTGAGTTTCAAGGAAAGAAAGGTTTACTGTTGCTCATGCTAGGACTGTTTTCAGTGTGAGACTGTTTGTTTAGCAAATGGTCATCACTATTTATGCTATAAAATTTAAAATAAGTAAATCTGAAATCTCTCATCAGTAAAAGTAAAAAAAAAATAGAATGTACACTACAGGTTTGAATAGTGGTTATGGTAACTGGGGAGAGAGACAAGGAATGGGACATTGGAAAGGCTGGGGGGATCCCTGGTTCATTACCCTGCCTAGGGCCCTATTTGTCCAGGAACCAGCTCTGGTTACTTGCCAGTTTGCCTGAACTGTAGTCATTGGCTAGTCAAAACTGAGATATAATTTATCTTGTATTGCGAAATAGTTTATGCATAAGAACTAGTATGGACAATACCCCATAGGGAACTGCTTCCTCTGGGATACAATCTGTATTATTCTTTTCGGCTGCCAGATTTATAGAAGACAACTGAATACAAGGAGCAGTAGGGTGTATTAATATTTTATTGTATTTTACCAGATCACAACAAGTTCAGAATTAGTCATAGTTATTCTAGGGAGCACAAGAAAGCTGCCTTGCTCCATGTCCTTATCCTAAGCCTAGTAATATCCCTAGCACTCTAACATGCAGGTGGAAGAGTGAGGCTGACGAAGTCCTATTTGTTGGATGTAAGACTGTTTTGTCTATATTTTTTTCCCTCTGGTTTGGTCAGCTATTGATCCATTCCATAGCTCTTGAGCTCCATTGTTAGTCACAACACATCACATTTCATCTCTGGGAATACCACTCATGGGGTTAGGAGAGAGAGAGACAGACAGACAACTGGAAAGGGTCATCTTCTAACCCACAGCGGAGGTTGCTTATTGTCCCACACCTGCAATTACATCTTAGCAGGCCCAGAGGTCACAACTCCCCCTTGTCTCAGTGGCCTAAGGATCTTATTTTACCCCTGCTAGACTGTGGTTTCATTTGTTCCTGCCTTCCATTAAACCTCATTCCTCCTCCAAAACATTATTATGCATGTATTTCCCCACATTTCCCATTTGTTTATGTGTAATGTGCCTCTACCCTTTTTTTAAATATCCCACTTCCAATTGTTTTATCTCTGTTACTGTATTCACTACTTTTAATATGGTTGGTTTAGACTTTGTTTTCCATTTTCCAGTTATTGCTTGTTTGGCAGCCAGTTGAATTAAACTCAAGACCTTACTATGTCTAGGCAATTCTGATTCTGTATCACAGGTAAAAAAAAATGTCCTTAGTTACACCAATTTTCTCACCCAGTATTTTTGATAGAGTAGTCGGTAGGGAATTTTTAAAGTCTGCCAGCTGATTACACTCCCAAAAATATGTTCCCAATTAGTTTCTTTCTTCCTCATCACATCTCCAACATTTGCAACCTACCTGAGAAAAATTAGAGTATGGTTGGGGTATAAAAATACTTATGTAAACATTTCCAAGTAAAGATCCTAAATCTTATAGACTCCATTTATATTTGGTGGGGGGGGGATACATATATCCTCCATTTGTTTCTTTGTGAATTGCTTATCCAATCTGTCTTCCCAATCCTTTCTAACTTCCTCCGACAGATCCTTTTAGTTATCATGCAGTATTTAGTATGCCCTACTAATTATCCCTTTTTAACAGCAGCTTCTGTTTTAGATTCTACTAAAAATGTCTGCCTGTTTTGGTCTTTCACTTAGGATTCCCCTATTCCTTTCTCTTTGTCTATACTCTGATATCAGTCCTTGCCCTCTTCCCTTTCTATTACCCTTCCCTCTCTAATTATTGCTCCCAATACCTTGACTTATTTGCAAGTTTTCTCCAGTAAAGTCCAGTTCCCTCTTGCCTATTCTCTGCACCCCTAACTGCAGTCATCCCTAGTGTCAGAATCTCCTTTCTCCATTCCCGTGTTGGCTTAATTCTTAGAATATTTCCTGCTATATTATGAATATAATATTCTGTATGGTTATTGTTATTCTCCCTTAGAATCTGCATCCAAAATCCCAGTCTCACCTTATCATCCCTTCTACTTTGAATTACAGGTTTCTGCTTGTGTTATGTATAGGAATCTTAACTGTGTAGCTCTGAGATATTTATTCAAATCAGGTTCATAGATTGGTACTAGGCTATCAGCCCTAGGGCCTATAGAAGCCTAGCTATAACAACTTCCTGGCTATTTCTTCCCACACTATTTACTTCCCTGGACCCCTGTCTAGCAGGGCGACTGACATGATCCCTGGGGTGAATTTCCTGTCTCCCATCCAATCATCAAGGTTCCTTTTGAAGAGGGCCAAAGAGGTGGTCTGCTTGACATGTATGGGCAGTCTATTCCAGAGTCTGTGGAGTCTCTGAGTCAGGAACCTATCCCTCCAGCATGTTTTGTTTATTGTGATGACAAGGTTTAGATCCCTGGAGCATGTGGCTCTGAGGGATTGGGATTTCTTTAAGTGTAGCATGTACAACAGCTTTGGGTTTGACATGGCCTTGTATGTTAAGCAGAGATTGCCTCTGAGTAGATGATATGCAACAGAGTATAGCTGGAGTTTTTTAAGGCGGTCAGCATAGGGCATCTGCTTTAGGCCTGTGATTCTTTTAGTGAGGTATTTCTGTGGCTTTTCCACTTGTTGCAGATGTCTTGAGAGGTACATACCAAATGAGGCATTGTATTCTGTAATGGGTCTAATGAGGGATGAGTACAGTGGGACAATGACCTCCTTTTTTCTGGACGAAAAGCCCTTAGTGATGAGGTGTGCTACATAGGATTTCCTGACTGTTGTGGCAATGTGGTTATTGAAGGTGAGACCACTGTCCACCTGTGTCCCTAAGTCTCTTATCACACTTTCGGTGTTTAATGTACTGCCACCTATGTGGTAATTCATGGGTACATGCTTTTTCCCAAAGGGAATAACTATACATTTCTTGGCATTGAGCTTGAGCCCATGGCTCTGGCACCAAGCATCTGTTTCTGTAAGGCCCTTTTGTAGAGTATCAACATCATTTGGGGACTCAATAATAGCTCCTAGTTTGCAGTCATCTGCGAATTTTGTTAGCCAGAGTCCCTTAGTGTTGGCCTGTACTTCAGAGAAGTAGATGCCAAACAAGAGAGGTCCCAGGACTGAACCCTGAGGTACTTCACTTGTCACTTGTCTGGAGCTGGATTTGGAGTCAGCTACTTTTACAGTGTGGGTTCTGTCAGTAAGCCAGTTGGCAACCCATTGAGTGACGTAGGGATTAATGCCCAGCTTAGTAAGTTTATCTATGATTCCAGAGTGGGGGATGTTATCAAAGGCCTTGGCAAGGTCCAGATAGGCTTTGTGGACTGTGCCTTACCCTCATCCACGGCTCTGGAGACTGACTCAAAGAAGTCAATCAGATTCAGGAGACAAGATCGGCCCTTCACGAACCCAAACTGGGTGGGGTCCAGTGTTTTAAGGTTGCCAATGTCTCTGTTTATAAGTTCCATGATAATACATTCCATGGCCTTGCAGATCAGGCTCATCAAACTGATGGGGCGGTAGTTTCCGGGATCCAAGGTGGATCCCCCCTTGTGGAGTGGGATAACTGTTGCTGTGCACCACTCAGTGGGCATGAAGCCTGAGGTGAGGGTATGATTAAACATGACACTTAGGTGAGGTGCCAGTTCATTTTGTAGTTCATGTAGTACACAGCCCGGGATGTCATCTGGTCCCATGGATGCTGTATTCTTAGCTCTGGAGAGTGTGTTTTTTACCTGTGTGGCCGTTATTACTGGAATTTGGCAAAATTCCGGTATTGAGATGGGCCATTTAGGGGATGAGAGGGGGGTGAAGTTGGCACTGAATTGATCTGCCATGGTATTGGCAATATCCTTGGTAATCCCAAACCACCTTGTTCTATTGGAAGGATGAACGTACTCCACTTGAGTCTTGCCCTGTTCCCCCTCACAGATTAAAATCATTCTGCTCTTTATTAATTGCTATCCAAAACTTCTCCTTTGGTATATAAAAATATGTCTGACCTGTGTATAAGGCTAATGGGCCTAAACCAGGGTGTCACCAGAGAATTCCATTTTGTACTCACAATCCTTTGTTGCTGACCCCCAACCCATCTGGCATTAAAGATGCTCACATCTCACAAGATGTTGCCCCCCCCAAAACACTTAATGCACTCATCACTTTCATCTTTTCGCTATATCATAGGAAGTTACTAGCTAATGGCTCTGGAGTCATTACAAGCCTAGCCAAGAGTTTATCCCCAAAAAAGAACCCTCAGTCAGCACCTGTCACCCCTGTCAATGAGGGACAGAGGTGGAACCCCTGGGACAAATTTGTAGTTTCCCATCCACTCATCAAGGGTGTGCATGAAGAGGGTCAGCGAGGCACTCTATTTGACATGTATTGGAATTGTACTCCAGAGACAGGGCTGCCTCTGGGAGACAGACCTGTCTCCCCAACAGGTTTTGTTGATGTCACATATTAGATTTAGGCCTATTGAGTGGGTAATGCACAAGGAGTTAGACTTACAGATATGGAGCATCTCTAGTAGGGCAGGGTCTGATTTTGCCTTGTAGGCGAGACACAGATCACCACTGAGCAATCTGCATGATACAGAGTAGAGTTATAGTGATTTGAGCCTGTCCGCATTGAGCATATGTTGGAGGCCATGGATTCTCTTTGTGAGGTATTTCTGTGGCCTTTCCAGTTGGTGCAGGTGTTTGGAGAAGTACATACGAAACAGTGCATTATACTCAATTATAGACCTAATGAGGGAGGAGCATGGAAAGGTAATAACCTCTTTTTTTTTTTTTTGATACAATGCCTTTACTTATGAGATGAACCAAGTAAAAGGCTTTTCTGACTATTGCCACCACATGATGGTCAAATGTGAGTCTGTTGTCAGTCTGAGTGCCCAGGTCTGTCACCACAGGCTGTGTGCTGTGGGGTTGCCGTTGATGTGGTAATTAGTAGGGGCAGTGGTTGTGCCGAATGTTATGATAATACAGTTTTTTGTCTTTAACTTAAGGCCATGACCTTGACACCAGTTATTTGTAGCTCTCAGCCCCTCTTGCAGTATGCTAACATCATTTGGGGAGTCAGTGACAGCACCCAACTTACAGTCATCTGCAAACTTGGTCAGCCACAGGCCCATTGTCTTTGCTTGACCCTCTGAGAAATAGATGCCAAACCGTAGGGTTCCCAGGAGATATCCCTGGGGAACACCACTAGTGATGGGTCTGGTGTTGGAGGTGGTGGCACCTATTTTGACCTGGTGAATCCTACCCATGAGCCAGTTGGCACCCACCTAATGAGATAGGGATTTACGCCAAGTTGTATTAGCTTTTCGATGATTCCTGAGTGGGGGATTGTGTCAAAGGCATTGGCCAAGTCAAGATAAGCTGTATGTACTGACTTTCTCTCATCCAGGCCTTGGTGACAGTCTTAAAGAAGTCAACCAGGTTCAGTAGGCAAAATCTGCCACTAACAAATCCAAATTGGGTGGGTCAAGTGCTTGGAGATTGCCTTTGTCCTTGATTAAGAGATCCATAATAATACGTTCCATGGCTTTACAGATCAGACTTGTCAAGCTAATGGGGCGATAGTTTCCTGGGTCAGTAGTGGCACCACCTTTGTGCAAGGTAATGGCAATGTTAGTTCTCCACTCTGCTGGAATGAAGCATGTAATTAGGCTATGATTGAATAGGGTGCTCAATGGCAAGACTAGTTCTTGTTGGAGATGGTGCAGAATACAGCCTGGGATACTATCAGGTCTCATGGAAGCTCTGTTCCTTGCCTTGGATAGGGCCTTTAACACTTGATCCACAAAGATGTTAGTTGTGGGGCAAGTACAGGGATGTCAAATGGGCCTGGGGGGGAAGGGGGTGAAGTTTTTGGTGAACCTATCAGCTAGCAGGTTGGCTAAGTCAACAAGATTAGCATAAGTGGTACCATTAAGTACTAACTGGGAGCAAACCTGGGCTGTGCCATGGAGGTTCCTGATGTAACTGAAGGACTTGTGGTTTCCCTTTGTTTCAAAGGCTAGTTTCAACTAATAATTGGCTTTGGAGGTTTTCACTAGTGATCTAATTTGCTTGTTGAGGCTGAGGAGGGAGTTTTTCCAATCTGGAATTTGTTCCTTTTTTACTCTTGTACAACAGTTCTTCCTTTTGTTGTAAAGCCTGTTGATAGAAGATGTCCACCAGATAGGTTTGTGTTTCCTTGAGGAGCAGGTTTTAGTTCTGTTGGGTATGACTGAGTCTATGCAGTTGTACAGGTGCTTGTATACTGTATTGGCGAACTGTTCAGCATAGTTGTCTGCATCCTCGGAGGGGAGTGGTGATGTGAAGCTACTGATGCCCTCCCTTAGGAGGTTGTAATCAGCTTTTGAGAATTTATTTAGCCTAGTTATGGCTGGGGAAAAGTTGGGTGGGATAAAAGCTTTGAATGAGACAGACTGATAATCTGATCTCACCAGGGAAGAACATACTATGGGAGTTATATACATACAAATTATATTGCTTTTTGGATTAGCAATCCTCTCTGTAAGCAAGCTATGTACCTGCCCTTGCAGATAGACAGTCAGAGACATAATAATTTCCTGTAAAATCTACAGTTTTCTAAGTGATGTTCAAAAAATGTACTCTACGGAATACAAAGAGTATGCCTGGCTACACCTTTGAGACTAAAAACATTTTCACTGCTTGTATCTTCATATCCATACCCCATAAAACAGAGCTTCCACTTTCTCAGTTTTTGTATTATCGTTTGTTTAGTCTCTTCCCACATATCCTTAGCTGCTATAACAGAATCCTTTTTTAACCCATGTTCTCCTAAATACTTCATTTTGTCATATCCCCATAAATATAGGTATTGCCGAACCAATTTGTTTGTGGGTACATAGTTTACCGCTATTGCCTTTATTTTATCTTTATTAATTTTGTATCCCAAAAAGACTTGAAATTGTCTCAGAATGTTCCACAACACTGAAAAGTACTTTTCAGTTTTTATCAGGTAAAAAATAATATAATCTGCAAATAAAGCCAACCTTTCTTGATTACCATAACAATTATATCCTTGAATTTATGAGTCCCTTATTTTGTTTGCCAGTGGTCCTAAATATACCACAAATAACAAAGGGGAAAGAGGACATCCCTGTCTGGTTCCTCTGTTCAAACAGAACTTAGAGGAATCCTTCCACTTTAATTTTCCCCTCCGATCCCTCCTATATCCTCCTAATTAACCCTGTTATTTTGTCAAGGAATGCAAATGCTTCCATTGCCCTACTCATAAAATCTCGGCTTACTCTGTCAAATGCTTTCTCTACATCAAGACCCACCAAAAATAGTGGTATTTTCTTACATTCTGCTTCCCTCAGGATCATCATTGCTCTGTTAATTTTGTCAAATGTTTGCCTCCCCTCTACAAAACCACAATGATGAGTTCAGGCACCTAGGCAGAGAGGTATTTCCCTGTGGTACAGCTGACTGGGGACACATGGCTGAAGTGATATCCATCTGGAAAGAAATGTGGCTGTTGTGAATTCCCTGTGGGCAAAGAGAAGAATGTGGAGCCATGCTCACAACTTCAATAACCAAATGCACAGGGGGAAAATAATGATCCATATCTATCAATTGTGGCATTCCATTTGCCATTCTTTTAGCCATTATAGATATAAAGACTTTATAATCATGGTTTAGAATCAAAATGGGCCTATATGAAGCTGGATATGATGGGTCTTTACTATCTTTAGGTATTACAGCCACTACAGCTTTTTCCAGGATGTTGGTTCTTCATTTTTTTTTTAAATACTGTTAAACAAAACCTTTCCAGATCTTTATCACTTTCTTCCCTCCTAGCTTCCAAACTTCCAAGGAATACCATCAATCCCTGGAAACTTTTCTGTAGATTCATTATACATCACCATTTTCATCTCATCAACTCCAATCCTAACTGTTAGTGATTTAGCCTCATCTACCTTTAACCTTGGCATATTTAATTCTTCCATAAACACTTCCATTTGCATTTTTTTCCTGATTCTCTGCTTTATACAGATTTTCATAACATTTCCAAAATATTTCTATTACCCCTAGAGGATCTCTGATTATTTTTCTTGTTATAGGCTCTTTAAGCTTGGGGAACAACCCTTTCTACGTTCTGTTGTCTGAGACATTGTGCTAAAAGTTTTTGTGCTTTGGAGTTATAAAAAATAGTTGCTTAATGGCAGTCTTTCTAAACTCATGCATATTTTTGAGGTAGTCCCTTAGTTTCTGTTTAGCAATCTGCAGTCAAGCCTCTTGTTCTGCGAGATTTCTCCTGTTCTGCAATACTTTAACTTTTGTTAGTCCCTCTAAATAATTGTTGTTACATCTTAGCCATGTCTTTTTTCTTTTATGTGTCCCTTATTTTTAAACACTACTTTCATTTAATCCCACTCCATAGCTATATTTTCTGAAGAAATTTCAGTCTTTCCTAATCCATCCATGCAGCCATCCATCCACAGCCCATTTTTGCATATGGGGTCAGGATGACAATCATCTAGAGCCAAAGTTTATAACTCCTGATCCTGAATAATTTCTACTACTCGTTCCCTAAAAATTTCTCTGTTTAACAGCTAGGTGGGGAAGCATTAGTGTCTCATTTTTATTTCATTACTCTGCATTTTTTAGTTATTATCAGTGTGTGATCTGAAATAGTTATTGGGTGTATATCAAATCTTTCAATTAAATGCACAGGTTCCTGTGAAATATAGTTTCTGTCTAGCCTAGCTTAGTTTTTGTACCTTGGGGAATAATATGTAAATTCTTTCTGAGCTCCTACTACTGAATTCACATATTCCGTACTACATATTACCATAAATTTCTTCAGAAATCTACCCTCCTTTGTTATATTTTCCTTTCTAGGCCCCTCAGATACATCCTTAATGCTATGAATCAAATTGAAATCCCCACATATTAGCAATATTCCCTGCTGAGAGTTGATTATTTTTCTCATAATTTTCTTAAGCTCCATTATAGCAGTTTTAGGTGGAATGTAAATACATGCCGGTGTAATCATCCTCCCTTGCAGTTGCCCCATACTACTGCAAATGTACCATTATTATCTATTTTTCCTCTTCTATTACTATCAAAGCTTCTCTAGCTATTAATATAAATATTCCCTTTTTCCTTTGTCCCAAATATTCCACTGAATAACCATCCTGAGGTCCTTTATTTATGAAATCCATATGCTCAGTTCTTTCCAATTATGTCTCCTGTGGTATAACTATTTGTATTCTGTATTTCTTAATATCATTACAACTCTTTCTTTTTTTGTATATACGTTTGAGACCATTCACATTCAAAGATAATATGGAAAGTGTTGCCATTATGATAAGACGTTATTGTTTTCACCTGTTATGTATAACAATTTTTTGAATGTCTAGTTTCAGCTTTTGTGTTACATGCATTCACTGATGTTCAGCGGGTTGATCTTTATACAGTTATTTCTTGTCTTGTTTCTTTCAAGACTTTTTGTTTTAATGAAAATCATCAAAATAATAAATAAATAAAACAACCCCCCAGAACACCACATAATGTATTAACTTAATACATACACGCAAAACTATGTACATTTTCAAATAATGATGTTTAACTCTCCTAATAGGAACAACTGTCCCAACAGTTACACTCACAGGCTTTAATTAACCTATAATAAATGTTATTCATGTTATGATACATGGCACATGCTATGCTTTTACTTACACTAAGTGATCTCTGTTTTTGTCTTATCTTTATTCCTCTCTGAGATGTAGAAAACAGCTTGAATGCTTTCTGAAAACATCTTTTGGTCATTGAAAGAAAAATGCATTCTATTTTTACTGACCTTATTGTCTCCATCGGAACATGAGAACCAGATACACAGTTGCCTTCAGGTATAAGCTTCTCATGTTACACTGTGAACATTTATTTGCTAAAGGATAACTTTTCTTTACATTAAGTGTTCTTTTATATAATTGCTTCCTCTTAAAACATGTTAAATCAAGCCAAGGGCCTTAATCCAGTCATTGACTACGCAAAAGTAAGAAAACACATATCAGTCTTACTTATAACATGGTGCTTTGTCCAGGCTTTCTTCTCTTTTTATACTGTAGTGCTTACATTTCTTAAAACTGAACAAAAAGAAAGAAAGAAAGAAGAAGGAAAAAGTAAGGGCAACTGTTTACTTTAGTATCCCAATTACACACTAAAGTAATTGAAAAAGCTTTACTATAAAGTATGCAGTATATGTCATGTTTTATAAAAATACTGTTAAAAACAAAAAATATTGTTCTTACAGTTACCTCTTTCCTTTCTCTCCCCCTGTCCTTAATGACATGAAGTAGGGCATATGCTTTGGACACAAGTTTAACAAAGTCAAATAAGTCCAGTATTTCCAGGTTTTCTTGTCCTGCCATATTTCATAACTATGATTGATGCTTTATAATCCCACACGTATTCATTAATTTCCGAGTTGCTGGTTTTCTTCCTGTTGATCACACCTCCCATCTCCAGTTTCTGGTTCATTTCCAACTTACTCCTGGTTCTTCTAGTGAAACCCTGTGCCTTTTTCTGTCTCACAAGCATTTTCCTTTGAAACATTGGAAAATATTTCACTAATATAATCTGTGAGTTTATTTTTTAATCAGAAGAATAAGCAGCAGAATCATCTTCTGTTTGATAGCTCACTTTTTGTTGACAAACTGTTTTATTTCCTCCTTAGTATGTTCTGCCTCAAAAAATTGTCTTTGACCTTCCAGGAAAAAGTATTCTGAAAATAGCTAAATACACCAGCTTGAAACTCGCTCCTGCTTCTTGACATTGCCTGATTGCTTGAATAAATGTACTCCTCTTCCACCTGGTGTACAGTGAGTTCATTTTCCACAAACACTCTACTGTCTACAACTTTTAGTATTTTGTCCTTCTGCCACAGTTTTGTCAGAATCAACTCTGTCTGCTATTAGGATCACATATTTACTATCAGAGGTCTGGGCTGCTTTCTCATGGCCAGGTTTGGAGCATACACACAATGTGCCCTTTATGTTAACAGCTCCTGCTGTGGAATACCAGTCCAGTTGCTTATTTGTGCTTTCATAAAATGAATACAGTCTGTTCTTTCCTGTTTCTCTGGTGCAGCAGAACATCTCAGCTTTTCTCTATGCGCTCTCTTCAATAATTCTACCAGTTTTTGAAACATTTGTTTTTGAGCAGTTTCATACTCAGCCAGCCTTTTTTTCATTTTGTCATTTGAGTTTTGCAATTTTATCAGCTCATCTGAATATCTGTTTAAAGCTTCTTCCATTTTTTCCAGCCTTTTGTTTTTGAGGTGGTATACTCCTTTGTTGTTTTGTTTATTTTAATCAGCTCTGAGCACTTTTGACTTATTTTTCCTCTTAATTTCTGGAAGTCATGTCTTGCAAAAAGGCTGGAGATTGAACTGCTTTTTGTTGAATAGCTGCAGGAGTCTTACTAGCTAGTGTTTTCCTCATCCTTTGCAGTTGATTTTCTTTCGGGTTCTCTAAATTTCTCCTATGCTGACATCCAGACAGTGCACTTACTAGCCAGTATCTGAAATTTACCCCAAACTCTTTTCCAAGTTTCTGTTTTCACATTAGGAGAGCTGAAATTAAGCTGTTACTTGGGGTTCAGCCATCTTCGAAGTCTCCAGAACCTGAATTTTTGTCCAGAGACAGTTTCACTGCAGCTGATTGTAAAATTCAAGCTGTTTTGAATGAAACCCATTTTGCAGATAGGTTAGAGCTTTAGCTGTTTTTTAGCTTTCATTTTCCCTGTTATATAAACTGTACAATCAGTCAGCCATTTGTGTTTTACTTTAAGACTCGCATAAGCTGAAGCTCCTGTTTACAAAATAAAGCCACACAAAGAGGCATTTTGACTCCATTTTCCATACTGGAAACAGGAACAAACATTATTCTACTGTACTTAAAGCTACCCAACTAATTAAATCAGTTTTGAGTGGTTCTTATCATTTCTTTCTGTATTTTACTATGTTTTCTGTGAATATGAAGTTACAGCTATTAATTGAAGTCATTTTGCCATTAGCACTGCTTTCTAGTGGACTCTGTGCTCAGCAGTACCTAGCTATTTAAATCAGCTTTTCTGCATGTTTTTTTCTCTGAGTTGGAAGTCAAAAGCTGATTTTTTTTCCATTGGTTTCTTTGATTTATTAGCTCAGCTATGTTGAGCTGACCTGTGCTTTGTGCAGTGCCTCAGAGACCTGTACTTGATTGACGCAGACACTTCAATTGAAGTTTTACTCTTAGCAAGACTAGACAGAGCCATGGCCAGTAGCAGAATGCATTAAGGTGATGTTTCAGGACATGTTAAATTATTTTAATTGTTTTTACTTTAGTTAGAGCCTTACCAATATTTATTCATTGTATTACAAATGTTTTATTGTACTAATATACTGCACAAATACGAATTAATTCAAGCAAGTCAAATACTGTACAAATAAGTCTTACATCCTTTATTTCTGTATTCTTGGATTAAATGAAAGGTTTGCCAGCTTTTATTCTCTCAGTTGCCAGCCTCAACTATAGTAATACTCAGTGTGCTTGGCATAATGGTTAAAGTCTTCACCTTATAGATAAAAGGTACAAGGATAGATTCTATCAGGTTCTAGACTAGGCTTAAAATGGCCCTTTAGGCCAGTTACCTTAGTATTCACCTGTGAACATATGAAATCGCAGATTGCTTACCGATAATGAGCTGTTGTTTCCCTCATAACAAACTATCTGAGAGATGCAAATATTTAGTTTAGATGGAGTTGTCACACTCACATATGAATGGTCTGTGGTCACCACACCCCTTCACAGCATTCCAGACAAATATATAGAACATTATCATATACTGAAGTTGTCTAAGCCTTCAATGCCAAACAAGACTAGGTGTCAGTGGAAATCAAACACCACAATGCACACTACCACATCCATTGCTGAGAGTCACCAGAAGACATTTCTCCCAAACCCAGGAAACATAAAACCTCGACTAATAAAAATGTACTGGTGATTAGTGACTCCATAGCCAGGTACACAAACTACTCTCATAAGGCTGGTCAGAAATAGGGTGATGGTGAGTTGTCATTCAGATGTCAAGATCTCTGATATTGCAAGGGCCCTCAAGCAGAACAAGTATAATTATAACATGGGTGGTGGTCCATGTGAGGGTAAACAACCTGACATGCAAAACTCTGAGGGATATGTAGAGAGACATCTCTAAGCTTTCCATGCATGTCATAAATGCAGGAAAGATCCTGGTATTGATAGGAATCTTTCCTTCTCCACAAATTATGTTGAAGTTCAAAGAAAAGGTGATTGGTTTCAACAAGTGGTTGAACAGATAGTGTACTTTGAGGGAGGAACCACTATGTATCAGCTTTGCATGAGTTTCTGCACAGCCATACTTGCTCTGCCAAGGATAACTTGCCTCTCTCCTTGCAAGCCTTCCACATACTGGCTAAAGCCCTAGCTACCCCCGTAGTGATTTTTTAGGCAGAATTCAACTAGTGGATCTCCCAATCTGATAAACAAAACAAATCAAGAATTTCACAGTATCAAGGTAGTTTGGCAGAGTGTACCTAATGGATATCACAACCTAAAAAAAAAAAAAAAATCAAGAAGCAGACAATATCAAGATAGTGCTGCTTAATGCTAGGAGTCTTCTTCTTCTTCCTTTGGCTTTTTCCCATTAGGGGTCACCACAGTGGAACAATGGTCCACAGAACAATTGGCAGTGGAGTTTTACTGTGTCGAGTTGCCAGCCCAGCTCCCAGCCTTTCACAGAAGGCACACACATGCACACACTCACACCTAGGGCCAATTTAGAGTGTCCAGTCCACCTGCAGCATGTCTTTGGGATGTCTGAGGAAACTGGAGTACCTGGAGGAAAAACATGCGATCGCAGGGAGGACATACAGACTCCACACAGAAGGCACCCCATCTGAGAATTGAACCAGAGAACCTCTTGCTGTGAGACAGCAATGCTAAAGGCTGCACCACCATGTCTAGGAGTCTAAATAAATTGTCTGACCTTGAAACCTTCCTGCATTTGGAGCACATTCATGTGTGTACTATTACTGAAATTTGATCTAAAATGCAGAAAGCACTCCCTCTATATCAAGGTTGTGCACCTACCCTTTCTTTAAACCTGATGGAAACTGCAGTGGAGTGTTCATATTTGTTAAAGATCACATTACCTTGAGGCAGATTCACAGAGACCCACAAAACAAATTTATTGAGATGCAAATCACACTAAACAAAACCAAATATTAGAACATGTTACAAGATACTCTCAAATCCCCTCATAAACAATGTTTGATTCATAAATATACTGAATGAACTTCAGATACACAGGAACTCCACCATCCTGGGAAACTTTAACTAACTATA
The DNA here is from genome assembly GCF_019279795.1 of Protopterus annectens. Classification (NCBI taxonomy): domain Eukaryota; kingdom Metazoa; phylum Chordata; order Ceratodontiformes; family Protopteridae; genus Protopterus; species Protopterus annectens. Next base: position 1,099,555,333 of record NC_056730.1, read on the forward strand.
ATAAACTGGGTTACCTGTACCTTAAATGTAGGTTTTGCCCAAACCTTTCTTGATTTCATCGACATGAACTACGTAGACCTATAGTCAAAGAACCCACTTGAGGACAAAATATTCTTGACCTGGTCCTGACAAATATAGCATCAGTACGCACTATACCACCAGTACACCCTTTCTTAGTTATGTCTGACCATAAACTGGTAACTTTCTCCTAAATAATGCAAAAACCCTCAGATGTAAATGCCACTGTATTCAGTGACTTCAACCTTACTAGCCTCCTGCAGATTTATGATGAAGTCTTGATGACGTTAGTGAAACTTATGCCATAGTTAATAATGACCGCTCTGGGTGAAGTAGACATTTGACAAAATATTAAAAGGTTTATTGATGAGGGCTGCAGAGGGGTAAATTGATGAGCTGATAATGGTAAGCTTGGATGAGGAGAAAGCAGAGCAGAATATTACTAGAGGAAGGAAGTTTTCAATACCGTTGGATATTTGATAGATTTTATCAACTACATCATGGCACTATATTCAGGCTGAGTAGCCAGGTTAGAAATTCATGGTGAGTTTTCTCTTTCCATAAATTTATCATAGAAGACCTATCGGGGGGGGGAGGGGTCCCCCTGTCACCAATTTTATTTGGCCTATACCCATTGGCTGAGGTGATCTAAATATCTGTTATCAAAGGGTACAACACAGGAGGTAGAAACATAAGCATTTTGTTATCTGAAAATGACATGCTGATATATTTAACAAGGCCTGAGCAAGATCTGAATATTCCTTTTTTTGCATCTGGAGTGGTTTGGAATTTTTTTGGGAGGAGGTGGTTATAAGAAGCAGCTGGGGAAGTATGGGATTTGTTGGGGGGGGTTATAACATTAACAGAATACAAAGCAGGGCAGTGGCAAAAAACATTCAGTAGCACAAAGGGTGAGAACAGATTTCGTATTCATATCTAATGTTTAACATTCAGGAATCCTGTTGGGGAATTGTGAGGAGTTAATAAAGAGGCTAAAGTTGATTTGAGGAGAGAAAATGAAATGAATGGAATTAGATCAGAAAATTCAAGTGATAAAATTTGTGTTGCATCTTCTTCTTCTCCTTTACCCATTTCAGACTTTCCTGATTCATATTCTTGGCCACTTTTTAAATTAGATTAAAATATGATGATTGATGGAAATAGTTTATTGTAAAACAAGAAGTAAAATTATGCGGGAGTCTCTTTTTTTTGGTCAAACTGTGGGAGGAGAGGTGAGTTTCTTTATGTTTTAAAGCAAAGCATAGGAACTTAAAACAGCTATTCAACAATTATAATTTGCAACTGCAAATAATGTGCGTTTGCCTCTTCATAATATTAGTACTGGTGTTCCAGAAGAAGAAGAAGGTCTGAGGATCTGGAAGGAGAGAAAGACTAAACTAATATTTTGGAAGCAATTAAAATATGATGATATGTGGGGCACTTGGAATCAAATTAGACATTTGAGCTGAGTATCTGCTTAAAGCTTGAATATGAAAGGATGCAGAGGAGTGCAGTAATTTTACATCTAAATGACACTGTTGGGGGTGGGAGGAATCCACCCACTGTGGTACATTAGTGACAGATGTTATAGGTAACCAACTAGTGACCAAGTGATCACTTACCAGAATGTTTAGAGTACCAAGAGATTTGAAAGGTTAAGACTGGGGCAGGGTTGGTATAATGGTTAAGATCACAGATACAAGGTACAAGATTTGATTCTGACCATTGGTTATTGGCTAAGCTTGTAATAATTTGTAGCTAGATAGCCTAAAATCTACTTATGACAAGAAGAAACAAACCTTTGTCAAAAAATATAAAGGTTGATATTAAAAGCCAAGGATACTTATGCTACATACCAAAATAAGTCGCTAAATCCAGGATTTTTTGCCTGGAAGTATTTGCACAAAGTTTTTGCACACCAGAGACGTTGAGAGAAGGCATACTAAACCAAGCTCATTACATTACAGAAGATCATGGAACCTGTATCACATACCATTAACTATTAAATCAATCAAGTCTGCTCCTCAGGTTTAGCCATGTAGACTTCCAGGAGAGGGTATGGTGGAAATCCACTAACTGTGCATTAACAGTCCCATGTCCCATGAAGGTAACCGCACCTGTAGCAGGGTAGTCACCAAGCAAATGTCTTGGCTGTTGGTGTATGTTAAACACCTGTCTTTTGATGGAGGTTGTAACACAGAGGATAATTAAAAATAAGGGCATTCATTTTGTACCTGTCAAAGCCTTAATTCATATAAAAAAGAATTGCAAAGATTTCTGGGAAAATTGCTTGGAAAGTATGTGACAATTACTAAACCACTAATACTGCCAGTTTATGAAAAACTAATAGAATTAACAAAAGTTGAACAGGCATTAGTAAGTTTAGTAATGACAATAGCTAAAAAAAGCAGTGACTGGAAATCTAGTATAATTGTTAAAGTAATCAATATTGTTGATAAGGTAGAGAAGACAGAAAGTAGAACTGCATTTAGATGGCTTGTATGGTACAGTGAATTACTGTAACAAGATTTGGTATATAAAGCAAAACACATCCATGCATGACCTTCTGTAGCTCTATATTTTTGGTTGCTTTATTACTTTTGTGTTATCTTAGATAGTGTTTGATTAGAAATGTACATGTTTTGTTAACCCTACTGCAGATTTATTAACACAGATGAGATTTATTTGAGTCAAGAGGATCCCCAAACTAACTGTGTGAAAATAAGGTTATGGAGCCTGAATATGTTCTCCTTTCAAAGTTCCTTCTGGAAGTATTTGCTTGATGAATGATGTTTACTTGATGTATACCAAATGTGGAAAATCAAATGGGTAAGAGTGCATGTATTGACTACTGGTGCAGGTGTGACACCTTTCCTGTGGTACATGTCTACATTGTAATGAATTGCAGTGTGTCTTTCCCTCCTAGGATGGGCAATCTGGTATCAGCCATTCCCTCCCTCCCTCCCTTACCTGAACTTGTGTCTCTTGGATTGCAGTCAGGGGTGCATTCCCCTAATCCATAGACCCCAGCTCTTCCAGAGTCTTGTTATGGAATATAGGTCTCCTTGAGGCTAGCCTATATCTCCTTTCTACGTGTGTTGCCTATTAAGTCTTAAGACATGACACTGGCCACTTGGGGTCTTGAGAAGGATTTCCAGTTTATGGTCTGCACTAGACTTCCAAAAGAAGACTGTGCCCAGTCAGTCTGCATAGCTAAACCTGAGGAGTAGACTTGTTGATTTTATGATTAGTTACTGGTCCGTGATGCAGAGCTCCTGATTTTTTGTAATATGATGAAGTTGGTATGTCGTGCCTTCTTTCACTGGCAAGATCACCAAAACTGGTATGCCCTTACATACATTCAAACAATAAAATCTGGGAAAATGGCCAGACACAAAATGCCAATAAAAGATCTTAATGAAATCAAGATACATGTAGTAACTTGAAGTAAAATAAAAGAGATTAATATTCTAACTGCTATAATAAAATGCTGCCTTAAAAATCACTTATAACATGCATTAAGCAGTATTCTCTTGGTAGGTACATAATACATGATTAAATGCTCATATAATTATGTTTGATTTATTTTGCAATCATTCATAACTTATGTTTCTCATTATAAATGTATCAGCATTTTATATGAATATTTTTGTATTTTGCCTTATTTGGATTAAACATGTTTTAATCAGCAGGGTATTTTGTCTGTAATGTGAAAAAACTTTGATCAATAGTCTAACAGGTATCATATGTGAAGCAAATTCAATAGCTTAGTTTTCTTTTAGAAGACCATTCAGAATAACTAAATGCAGGTATGAACTAAAAAGGATTAGAAATGGTAAGAAATTTCTTGAAATGTCATGATTCTGAGAGATTAGCTAATTATGCATTAAATGTCTGTTAATACACAGTTAGGACAGAAATCTAATTTTCCACATAACAGTCTTAATTTTCATAAATACTTCCTGCTTGCAGAGCATGCATAATGCATGTGTAATGCATGTTCGATATGTAAAGGATACTTCAACCTTTGGCCTTTTGCCTCAGCCTATGATATGCCCTGAAAACTTCTGATCCCCATCTTACTGTGTGTTATTACTTACATGCTGTTTGCAGTTTGTTAATGAGAAAGTATTCTTCATGCTGGTGTACTCAGTGTTGCATAGACAATCTGTTCACCACTTGCTGTGCAGAAAGCAGTATTTGTTGAATTTATCAGCTGTTCTCCACAAGACATGAAATACAATTAGAAAGCATTTTCCGGTTATTAGTGAGTGTTATTTGTATATGACAGGCAGTATTTTTTTTCTAATCGGAAATGGGGCAAGATAATTATAACAGTTATTAGACAAAAATAAACAGTTTCATTTGTTCAACTACGTCTTACAGAGTTTCTTCATGGCAGCACATCTTTATTTTCACTGACAGTGTCATATTAGAAGATTTCTGTAGATTCCATATTGTAATAAATTAAGTTTAACAACCTGCCATAAATGGAACCCTGGTTTAAACCTGTTTATGGATAGGCCTTACACCAAAGTAAGTCACTTACACAGACAGCAACTCTTTTAGAATCTGGCCCTTCTCCATATGCATTTGTTGTACAAGACACTGACATGGACACATCTGCTGTAGTGATTCTGCATTTGCTATCATTGTCGCTTTCCTTTATTTTCAATGATTTATGTATTATTCTGTCACATTAGTCTGATTTCCTTCTATCACGTCTGGCATTTCAGTCAGAAAGCTGTAGCTGTAGCTGCTACTGACCTTCATGCCATAGTTTTGAGTTTGATTCTGTCAGTATTCACTTAGAAACTGAGTGACTCTGAACAGAGCATTTAATCAGACAGTGGGCTTGTGTTGTCACCGAGAGGAGGTATTTGTGTTTAGAAGTCTGCTAGGCTATCAGATCAGTAGATCAAGAATAAATGAAAGTATGTAGAATGTATTATATCTGGCTTGTGTAAACACAAAGAAATTGCAATGTTGTGAAGGATATGATGTTAAACCCCTACAAAAGTAAGGGAAAAAACATCTACCAGCACCTGCGAGTTTGCTAGAGAAGTGCACCATTCCATCATCATCTTTAAAGCAACTCATGCACCTATTTTTGGAGGTGCTGTGCAGTTCCAAGGAGAAATTAACCAGATCCCATGGTATCTCCCTCCTTTGATCCAGTCATTGTCAGACAAGAAGAGGAGTTAACGGCTTTGTGATAATTTTGTTATTGTTCTTTTATCATGCAAAATACCCAAGTAAAACGGTTACAAAAATCTTTGTTTTCTTCTGGCCCTCTTTGTGGGTTGTGGTAATGGATGCACTCTACCGTAGTTGGAGCAGAAGAACATATCTTTACTGCACTGGTAAAAAAAAACATACGCTCATTTTTTTTTTTTTGGCTTGCAATATATGCCAATGATAACTGTGATTTACTTAGCAGAATTAGTATATAAACTTTCATTTGTATATTTTTATTTGTTTATGACATAGTTGTGGAACTTTAACTAAACACACATTCATGTTGCAGAGAAATAAAAACACAGAAGAGACCTCGGCCTAGAAATGAATCAGAGCTCCAAGCATGCAACCCAACATTTTCCTTCCAATGTGGGCCATGTTTAATGTGATTCCTTCTATCTCCAGGAAACAAAAAGGCATAATTTTGCTCATTCTGTTCCATACGATATGTAGATCTAGTTATAGCAGCATTCCAAAACTGTTTTAATATCTAACCAAAATATGATCCAAACCAGTACTGAAGTCTCTTGGAGATATAATAAAACCAGTAACCAAAAAATGTCTGAAAACTGAGCTGCCAGGATGACATTGACACATGGTGATTTCCTGGATAAGTATATTAGAATTTGTGATTTTTTTCTGGAGAAGGATTACCCCCCTTATTTGGTTAATGAAGAAGCAAAACAGGTCCAACAGGGTTAGGGCCGCAAATACATCCTCATATTGGGGAAAAGAGAAGGGGAACATTAAGGAGATATAAATGATATGAAAGACCCTGACAAAAAAGAAACTTATGTTAGGTCCTTTACTATTAAATATAACAGTCATACAAAAGCCATACAGAACATTATGACTAGATGTTTTCAAAATTGCCCAGCAGTTTTTTCTGAACCTCTTATTTTACTTATAAGAGAGGGCATAGCATTAAAGAAATTTTTGAAAAGGGCAAAAATAAATAAATAAATAAAATAAACAAAAAAATGCCCAAATAGAAAACAAAAGACCTAAGGGGGCCTATAAATGTGGTACTTGTAAACAGTGCCCTTATGTGTTGAACAGTGGTAGTAGTCACCTTCCAACTGCAGGACATGAGTGGAAGAGTACTAAATACTTTGTCTTAGCAAAGGTGTGGTTTATTTGGAATCCTGTAAGGAATGTTTATCATTTTATGTAGGAAAAACTGAAAGGGCTTTGAGAAAAAAAGGATTTATGAGGACCTGAATGATATTGAGAAAAAGGTGGAAAAACACACTGTATAGATATTCCTTAAATTGTAAGATAGTGTATTTACTTTTTTCTATTAGAACAGGTGGTCTGTGATCTGAAAGATGATCAATAGAAAACATTAATTGAATACTGCAAACTTCTGTGGCAGCTAAATTTAAATGCCAGTAACCCTCTGGAATTGAATGATCATGTTTCCCTTGCCCGGTGTTAAAATTACAATCAGCAAAGTTATGATACAATGAGTGCATTATTTTGGTCCCCTGTCAATGCAAGTTTTCATTTAATTTTTTTATTAATTTTTATTTTCATATACAAAAGAATTATTAAAATTTCATGAGTCAAAGATTAGTTTAGACTAAATATTTTGAGCATAGTCTGTTTTTTGTAACAAGGGACTTCTTCTAATACTTTCGGCTTTTCCCGGTTAGGGGTCGTCACTGCAGATCACCTGTCTGTTCATGATTGGCAGTAGAGTTTTACAGTGTCGAGTTGCCAGGCCGGCACCCAACCTTCCACAGAAGGCACACACACACACCCACGCCTAGGGCCAATTAGAGTGTCCAGTCCACTTACAGCATGTCTTTGGGATGTGGGAGGAAATCGGAGCACCCGGAGGAAACCCACTCGACCACAGGGAGGACATGCAGACTGCACAAAGGCATCCCAGCTGAGGATCAAACTGGAGATCCTCTTGCTGTGAGGTGGCAATGCTAACCACTGCACGACCGCGGCTGCCCTTTTGTAACAAGTGACTACGTATGTTTTATACAGTTGCTAAGGTGTTTTACGTAGTTTGTGGGTTTTTGAATGAGTTGTGTTAGGTAAATACACTTTGAAGGAAATGATGTCAAAAAAGTAAACATCACCTACCAATGAACTTTGAACTGAGGATATAAATTAGTTTGAAAGTATTTCTTGTACTGTTCTGAAGTCTTTGTTGAGATGAAAGTGCTTAACTTGTATTAAACGCTATTTGGTTATTTAATTTAAGGTATGCTGTCTGCCTTATTGTTTTCAAATGGCCAGGAGAGTTTTCAAAGGTATTTTTTATTACTAATCTGATCAAAATATTCATTAAAACTATTTCATTTTTGCATAAAACATATTACGTTCTTTTCATAGCTCTGTGTCTTTTCTTGTTACCACACATAATTACACACACACACACAAACAAACCATCAATTACAGTCACTTATATGGCTGTGTACACCTTAAATGTCTGATTGTAATCAAATGAATGAATAAATATATAAATAATGGGCCAAAATTACATTTTAGCTTTCTGCTGTCAGAACCATAAACAGCACACTCCCCTGCAACCCAATTCCTGTTGTGCCCTCTCAGTATTTAAGAGCAAAGACCCAAAATTATGGATATATTTTACATATTGCTCTTATGTAATTAGAAAGTTGTTAGTAATACAGCATCTGATGTTGTCTATCTTCATTCATTCTTGAAAGATGGATTTGTTCCGACCTCTTGGAGCCGACTCGGCCATTATACATAGCTAGTGCCAGCCAAAACCCCTCTTCCATTACCTCAGATCACATTTGCTGCTCTGAAAATTGGACACATCAGCTGATACTCTCAGCTAAGTGCTTTAATTTTTCTACTTCATTGTTGTCTTTTCTAGGGATTTTTGTTAAACGTCTTTGTATTTCTTCTTGGATAGTTTTACATTCCTTTTTGCAAGTGGGTGACTGTTTGCTGCTGTTTCTACTCACCCCTTTACCTAACGGTATTTCTACTTACCATTGTTAGTAACAGGCCTTCCCTTACTTTCCTGTCTTACCGTTGTTAGTCTTTAGATCCCACTGTTGGCATTCTTCTTCCTTTCACTCTCTATACCCTTTGGGTATTTATACTATACTATTGTTGGTAGACCTTGTTAAAAAAAAAACTTTCCTTCTCTTTATCTTTTGTCTACCTGTATGACTTCAGTGTGGATGTACGAGTTGAATTTAATATGGAAGAAAAACAAAAGGGGACATCCGGCTTCAAACAGTGTCACAATTGTGGCAGAAAGATACCCAATTCAGATGGGCATCCTTCTTGCATGTACTGTTTCAGTGCCCCTCATTTGGATATTACTTGTAAAATTTGTCAGGGCTTTAGAACCCATACCCATCTTAAAAGGCTTGTTGAAATGTTCTTTAAGTGAAGACCTATCTAAGGCTGAAACTTCAAAATCACCAAAGCCAGATGTCAAGAAAAGAAGCCACTCTTTGCCGACCTCTCCTTTGGCACATGAAGTAAAGTCCCAAAATTTGCAGGTTCTGACAGTATCCTCAGAACTGAAAGCCAAAGTACAGAAAATGACATTATCAGTACCTTTGGCACTGACATTGACTCAGTCTCTATCGATGCTGACAGTTATTGAACTGATTCAGACCTCTTTGGCTCCGACCACTGTTTTGGCACCTACAACCTTTTTAGCACTGACAATAGTTTCTGCACCCCCATCACTTTCCTCTCATTTGGTTCTGGCTTCCCCTTGTGCACAGCAGTCTATGGTGACAAAAGTCGATCCAGTAAAAAATTCCCCAGACTAGATATTCCCCTTCAGCAGACCCATTCTTGGGTCATCTTCCCAGCCCTTTTCTAGATAGGCCTGAGTCCCCTTCGGGAATGTCAGTCTGTTCTTCCAGGAGTCTCTCTGAATTGGACATAGTTAGATTAGTGGGCCAGGTTTTGGCAGCCAGGCATCTCCCTGCACCTTCACATACCTCTCTCCCACCTGGAGCTGAGGCTGACTCTCCAAGGACTCCACCAGTTTATCCTCCTTCAACCTCCTTTCAATGTTTGGAGTCCTTCACTTTGATGCTCCCAGTACCAGTTAACTCGGTGCAGATGGTGGACCTCACCTTGCCACCGGAGTTGACTCTGTGGTCTTCGGCTCCTTCGGATCCATTGCATACCTGGGACCATGATTTGGCTGTTGGTTCCAAGACCCTTAGCATGATTCTGGTTGTTTCCATAGTGCCATCTTTGGCTCTTGGAGCCATGGCAGTTTCAAGCCCTCAACCAACTCCTGCTCTGGGTGGTGGCTTGTCAGAGCGGGGTGTGACCCTGGTTCCAAGGTTGTCTTTCTCAAGGTCTAGGCTCCTATCCCTCTTCAAGCAGGCCTGCCTTCCAGATTATGGAGAGAGCTTTGGCCTCAGCAGCTTTCCAGCTGGCTCCATCCTCATTGAAGTGCCATATTTTCATATTACTACTACATCTGGACAATAGGCACAAGAGCTGCAAGACACCCTGGTTCAGGGTCCCTCCTCTTCTACAGAATTTCCCCCTGGGGAAGACCCTATAAGAGGACATGCAAAGGGAAGCACATAGATTCTCCAGAAGAATCAGTCATTGAAGACACATATTACAATGAAGGGGAAGGTCACCCCCTGAAGATGTCTCTTTTGGAGACATCCTGGAAATACTGAAACAGAGGGGTGACTGGAAGCCCTCAAACCCATCCTCTGAGGAATCTCTGTTCTCGCAAGCTGTTTGCGCCCAACCCTCTACTTCCTGGGTGACCTCTCCAATGGATGACCTAATTAAGCTGATTGTTCAGTGAACGTGGAAGGTTCCTGATTCCATAGAGCCCATTCCCCGGAGGCAAGATAAAATTTTAACAGTCCCAGAAGATCAGCTCCATTCGTCTAAGAGTCTAACAGTGGATGCCATGATGGTGGTGGCAGTCACCAAGAAGGAACTCGCTGAGAATTCTGCTGTCCATCCTCCTAACTAGGAGTCTAGCATGATGGATAGATTTGGGAAGTGGGTTTTTGCCTCATTGACCTTCGCTATTAGGTCCTTGAATTTCTTGGCACATTTTACTAGACTTCAATGGGATCTGATAATGGAGCTTTCAGACACCCTTACAGGAGCTCTGTCTGATGAGTTTTGGGACAAGTTTACCTCACAGCTTGCCACCCAGTAGTCTATTTCAAGCTTGTCCATGTTGCTCATTGCCCATGCAGCCGAAGGGATGTCTAGGGCAGGGGTACAGGCATTGCCATAAGACTTTGTGGAACCCTTCCAGTCTTCCTTCATTAATGCTGCGGTTGATGCATCCTCTTTGTTTGGCCCAAAAGTTAAAGATACTCTAGCCAGGTGTGAGAAGGACAGAAAGACCCTTTCTGCTGTGGGCATTCATTTTTCTACTCCTCGATCCTATTCTAGGAATCAAAGGAGTGAGAAAATGGGGTTCAAAAAATCCCAAGGGCCTTTTCATGACACATGTGGTGAGTACTCCCCCTGGGGCAGAGGGGGGTACTCTTCTGGAAAATGTTCTCCCTCCCCATGGCAGAGGGGGGTCTGTGTAACCAGGGCTCCAGAGATTCCTTTTCTGGACAACCCTACCAGCGCTCCTGAATGGAGGCCCGATTGCTTACCTCTGGAAGCAGTCGGGGGAAGATTTTCACTGCACCAATCTGCCTGGGTTATGATAACTTCTGATTCCTGGGTGCAGAAAATTATCACCAGAGTTTATCACATCCCATTCAGTCTTTTTCCAAAACTTCAAAAACAAATCCTCAATGTTCCACCCAGTCAGAGGGATCTATCAGCAGTAGAAATCCAAAAGCTGCTTCTAAAAAGAGTCATCCAAGAAGTCCCACCAGACCAAAGAAGATCCAGATTTTCCTCAAGATTCTTTTTAGTGCCAGAAAATACAGGTGGCTGGCGACCAATTCTGGATCTCAGCCTATTGAACAAATTTGTAGAACAGACAAAATTCCAGATGGTCACAGCTCAGTCTATCCTTCCCTTCCTCGAGGATGATTGGATTTGCTCGATAGATCTTCAGGATGCATATTTCCAATTAAAGGTGGAGAAGCACTCCAGAAGATATCTCCACTTCTGGCTAGGAGCCAGTCATTACCAATTTTGAGCACTGCCATTTGGTCTCACCACAGCCCTCAGGGTGTTCACCAAATGCATGGCAGTCGTAGAGGCTCACTTGAGATATGACTTAGTTCTTATATTTCAATGCTTTTATAATATTGTCTTTCTGTATACAGAAGTTAATTTGTTTCTCCTATATGCTGTACTAGTTATCACTTTTAAATATCTTTTAATATTGTCTTTCTGTCTGGAGCTTTTATCCTCGGGCCTCCATGGAAAACGGGCTACCTTGGCCCAATGGACCTTCCCGATTACCAAACTGAAATAAATAAAATAAAAATAAAAATAAAATAAATTTAGAGTGTTTCCATATCTAGATGACTGGCCTCTCACTTCGACTGTTGCATAGGCATCTACTGCTCTATGCAACAGACTTTGTGCTACACCTCGCAGAGACTCAAGGCATTTCCATAAACAGGGAAAAGTCACAGTTGACTCCCACACAAGATCTAGAGTTCATAGGAGCAATACTCAACAAGATATACTAGTAGCCTCTCTTCCTCTACACAGGCTGATGAAGCTAAGGTCACAAGTTCAAGCGATCATCTCCTGAAAGAAAGATCTGAAGTAGTTACTTCATTTGCTCTGCAACCTGTGGGTATCGGATCCGATCTCGGATCTGAGCCGGCAGCTTCACAAGCTACAAGATCCGAGCTCCCAGCTCCTCCCCCTACCCATAATTCCCTGCCACTAACTGTATTACCTCAGATCGTTTTTGCCGCGGCTGTAGACAGCTACTTTTTGAAGAGCTCCTTAGCTGACTGGTGAGATTGTTCCTTTTTTCTCTTTGAGAAAAGCCTTTTCTTAGTGTTGATTGTGGTGTGTGTGTGTTCAGAGCCTATAGCCAGTATAGTATGTTAAATAGTTTCCCTTTTTTGTTTAGTGTTAGTTTTTCTGTGTCCCCCCTCCCCCACTTAGTGTTTGGGTGTGCGTGCGTTGTGGTAGAGAATGGCTGAAGGGCCCAAGGCTGTTTTTTCAAGATGTACTGAGTGTGGCCATAAGCTTTCCCCTGCTGATGGCCACACTTAATGCATTTTATGCCTGGGGGTGGCCCATTTATCAACAGACTGCCAAATCTGTGCAGCTTTTAACCCCCGGGCACTTAGGGACAGGAAGAATAAGCTAATCCTGGCTGGCTTGCTTCCCCAGGATTTGGCTGCTTCTTCCTCTCCCACCAAGGCTCAGGCTGTCTCCACAGCCCCAGTGCCTTCCGTTCCCCCCGCTCAACCGGGGACTCAACCTCCCGCTTCGAGTTTTGAGTTCGGGGGACTCTGGTGCCTCTTCCTCTAAAGAGAAGAGGCACAAAGGCGGGCTGAGACTCAACCCTGAGCCCCGCCATCTAAGCTAGCTAGCTCTTCCTCGAGGGTTTCTGGATCCTCCCCCTCTCGGCTCCGTTCGCCTCATTTTTCACTGGAGCCGGAGGAGGAGTACCGGTCTCCCTCGAGGTTGTCGAGGCGACCCTCCAGGCCTGCCTCGACGACTTCTTCTAGGTCGACCAGGAGCCTCACCGATGTCGATATGAATCGGATGATGCGACGATTCCTGCAGACCCAAATGCAGATGGGGGGTGCTGTTGCCTCCCCCCCTCGGGGGAGAGTGCGGCCTCTGTCTTCGCTCTGATCACTCCTTCTCCAACCCATTTTCAGGTTTAGGAGTCATTGGATCTGGGCCCTTTCGGAGCTGGGGTTTCATTGGTGCCTAATAGCTCCGGTCTCTTCGACGCTGACCATGCCCTCGAGTGTTTCGGATCTGAGTTCTCGGGGCTGAGGGCCGAGTGTTGGATCCGGGGGAGTTGATGTGTCTTTGGCGCCGCTGAGGTCGGAACACACTTCTCTCTCGGATCTGACTGCATCGGCTCCGACTCCGGTCCCTACCTCGGAGCCGAGGAGATTGCTCTCGGAGCCTGGGGAGAGTAGTTCTCCTTCAGCTTTTGAGGTAGTGGAGAGGGTGCTGTCGAGATCCTCCAGGTCCCCAGTCCGGGCTTTGGATCCTCCTGCACCCCTGCTGCATATGGGTCTATCCTCTGTCATCCATCCATTGGGACAGTCTGCCCAAGCCCTCCAGCCCGTTCCTGTGGAGGAACAGGAAACTGTTGACGAGCCCTCCATGCAGCCGAAGGGATGTCTAGGGCAGGGGTACAGGCATTGCCATAAGACTTTGTGGAACCCTTCCAGTCTTCCTTCATTAATGCTCCGGTTGATGCATCCTCTTTGTTTGGCCCAAAAGTTAAAGATACTCTAGCCAGGTGTGAGAAGGACAGAAAGACCCTTTCTGCTGTGGGCATTCATTTTTCTACTCCTCGATCCTATTCTAGGAATCAAAGGAGTGAGAAAATGGGGTTAAAAAAATCCCAAGGGCCTTTTCATGACACATGTGGTGAGTACTCCCCCTGGGGCAGAGGGGGGAACTCTTCTGGAAAATGTTCTCCCTCCCCATGGCAGAGGGGGGTCTGTGTAACCAGGGCTCCAGAGATTCCTTTTCTGGACAACCCTACCAGCTCTCCTGAATGGAGGCCCGATTGCTTACCTCTGGAAGCAGTCGGGGGAAGATTTTCACTGCACCAATCTGCCTGGGTTATGATAACTTCTGATTCCTGGGTGCAGAAAATTATCACCAGAGTTTATCACATCCCATTCAGTCTTTTTCCAAAACTTCAAAAACAAATCCTCAATGTTCCACCCAGTCAGAGGGATCTATCAGCAGTAGAAATCCAAAAGCTGCTTCTAAAAAGTGTCATCCAAGAAGTCCCACCAGACCAAAGAAGATCCAGATTTTCCTCAAGATTCTTTTTAGTGCCAGAAAATACAGGTGGCTGGAGACCAATTCTGGATCTCAGCCTATTGAACAAATTTGTAGAACAGACAAAATTCCAGATGGTCACAGCTCAGTCTATCCTTCCCTTCCTCGAGGATGATTGGATTTGCTCGATAGATCTTCAGGATGCATATTTCCAATTAAAGGTGGAGAAGCACTCCAGAAGAAATCTCCACTTCTGGTTAGGAGCCAGTCATTACCAATTTTGAGCACTGCCATTTGGTCTCACCACAGCCCTCAGGGTGTTCACCAAATGCATGGCAGTCGTAGAGGCTCACTTGAGATATGACTTAGTTCTTATATTTCAATGCTTTTATAATATTGTCTTTCTGTATACAGAAGTTAATTTGTTTCTCCTATATGCTGTACTAGTTATCACTTTTAAATATCTTTTAATATTGTCTTTCTGTCTGGAGCTTTTATCCTCGGGCCTCCATGGAAAACAGGCTACCTTGACCCAATGGACCTTCCCGATTACCAAACTGAAATAAATAAAATAAAAATAAAATAAATTTAGAGTGTTTCCATATCTAGATGACTGGCCTCTCACTTTGACTGTTGCATAGGCATCTACTGCTCTATGCAACAGACTTTGTGCTACACCTCGCAGAGACTCAAGGCATTTCCATAAACAGGGAAAAGTCATAGTTGACTCCCACACAAGATCTAGAGTTCATAGGAGCAATACTCAACAAGATTTCCTAGTAGCCTCCCTTCCTCTACACAGGCTGATGAAGCTAAGGTCACAAGTTCAAGCGATCATCTCCTGAAAGAAAGATCTGAAGTAGTTACTTCATTTGCTCTGCAACCTGTGGGTATCGGATCCGATCTCGGATCCAAGCCGGCAGCTTCACAAGCTACAAGATCTGAGCTCCCAGCTCCTCCCCCTACCCATAATTCCCTGCCACTAACTGTATTACCTCAGATCGTTTTTGCCGCGGCTGTAGACAGCTACTTTTTGAAGAGCTCCTTAGCTGACTGGTGAGATTGTTCCTTTTTTCTCTTTGAGAAAAGCCTTTTCTTAGTGTTGATTGTGGTGTGTGTGTGTTCAGAGCCTATAGCCAGTATAGTATGTTAAATAGTTTTCCTTTTTTGTTTAGTGTTAGTTTTTCTGTGTCCCCCCTCCCCCACTTAGTGTTTGGGTGTGCGTGCGTTGTGGTAGAGAATGGCTGAAGGGCCCAAGGCCATTTTTTCAAGATGTACTGAGTGTGGCCATAAGCTTTCCCCCTGCTGATGGCCACACTCAGTGCATTTTATGCCTGGGGGTGGCCCATTTATCAACAGACTGCCAAATCTGTGCAGCTTTTAACCCCCGGGCACTTAGGGACAGGAAGAATAAGCTAATCCTGGCTGGCTTGCTTCCCCAGGATTTGGCTGCTTCTTCCTCTCCCACCAAGGTTCAGGTTGTCTCCACAGCCCCAGTGCCTTCCGTTCCCCCCGCTCAACCGGGGACTCAACCTCCCGCTTCAAGTTTTGAGTTTGGGGGACTCTGGTGCCTCTTCCTCTAAAGAGAAGAGGCACAAAGGCGGGCTGAGACTCAACCCTGAGCCCCGCCATCTAAGCTAGCTAGCTCTTCCTCGAGGGTTTCTGGATCCTCCCCCTCTCGGCTCCGTTCGCCTCATTTTTCACTGGAGCCAGAGGAGGAGTACCGGTCTCCCTCGAGGTTGTCGAGGCGACCCTCCAGGCCTGCCTCGACGACTTCTTCTAGGTCGACCAGGAGCCTCACCGATGCCGATATGAATCGGATGATGCGACGATTCCTGCAGACCCAAATGCAGATGGGGGGTGCTGTTGCCTCCCCCCCTCGGGGGGGAGTGCGGCCTCTGTCTTCACTCCGATCACTCCTTCTCCAACCCATTTTCAGGTTTTGGAGTCATTGGATCTGGGCCCTTTCGGAGCCGGGGTTTCATTGGCACCTAATAGCTCCGGTCTCTTCGACGCTGACCATGCCCTCGAGTGTTTCGGATCTGAGTTCTCGGGGCTGAGGGCCGAGCATTGGATCCGGGGGAGTTGATGTGTCTTCGGCGCCGCTGAGGTTGGAGCACACTTCTTTCTCGGATCTGACTGCATCGGCTCCGACTCCGGTCCCTACCTCGGAGCCGAGGAGATTGCTCTCGGAGCCTGGGGAGAGTAGTTCTCCCTCAGCTTTTGAGGTAGTGGAGAGGGTGTTGTCAAGATCCTCCAGATCCCCGGTCCGGGCTTCAGATCCTCCTGCACCCCCGCTGCATATGGGTCTATCCTCTGTCATCCATCCATTGGGACAGTCTGCCCAAGCCCTCCAGCCCGTTCCCGTGGAGGAACAGGAAACTGTTGACGAGCCCTCCTCGGACAGTCCCACCGAGGAGGTCCCTCGTAAACGGAGGTGTAAAAGGAGGCACCTGGACTCCCCTGAGTCCGTCAGCACAGACATGGATTTGGATGAAAGGGAAGGTTCCCCAAGGTCACCCCCCCCCCGAGGATGTCTCCTTCAGAGACATCATGGAGATATTGCGTATTAGAGGGGGGTGGTCTGCCCAAAAACCTTCTGCGGACGAATCCGTCTTCCTGGAGGCGTTTGAGGCAGGCCCGTCTACCTCCTGGGTGTCCCCTCCGGCTGACGCCCTGGTAGACCTTATTACTACCAGGGCGTGGAAGGAGCCCGACACCATGGAGCCAATCCCGAGATGGCCCGACAAAGTCCTTAGCCCCCCATCAGATAGACAGTCATAGGCCAAGGGGTCTCCGGTCGATGCCATGTTGGTGGCAGCTGCCACGAAGAGAGAACTCGCCCAAGAGAGTTCTTCGGTCCACCCGCCGGATAAGGAATCTCGAGCGCTGAACCGCATTGGGAAGCGGATGTTTGCTTCAGCGACCTTCTCAGTGAGGGCGCTGAATTATATGGCACATACCATTAGGCTACAGCGAGACTTGATTAAGGAATATGCTGCAGCCCCCCCCCGGAGTCCATGTCAGTCGAGGACAAGCAGGTGTTTTCGACTCGTATGGCCACTCTAAAATCCATTTCTAACACGTCCATACGGCTACTCTCTCATGCAATGGAGGGAGCCGCGAGGGCCAGCGGAGCCAGGGTCATCTTGCGGCATCATGCCTGGCTCTGCCTTTGTGATTTATCGGAACCCTTCAAGGCGTTCTTCACGAATGTGCCCTTTGAAGGGTCTTCTCTTTTTGGCAAGACCGTTCGCGAAATGCTGGTCCAAAGCAAAAAGGACGGGAAGACACTTTCTGCCGTCGGGGTCCGCTTCTCTAATCCCCAACGATCCTTCTCAAGGAATCAGAGGGGACAAAAGAAGTTGTGGTTCTGCAAGTCTCAGCAATCCCTTCCAGCTTTGGACCCCTTGTCCTCCAGAGGCAGAGGGAGGACAAGGTAGACACCGGCCCAGAGGCAGAGGGGGGGCCACGTAATTTCGGGTCTAGAGAGCCTTTCTTGGACAGACCCGCGCAGCAGCCCTGAGGGCTTACCCGACTGTCCATCTCTGGAGGCAGTCGGGGGGCAATTGACAGAGCATCTGTCAAATTGGGAGTCCATTACGACAGATCGATGGGTGCTCCGGGTCATATCCAGAGGTTACTCCATTCCCTTCCTAAGCCTTCACCCTACAAGCAGACACCTCCCCAATGTTCCACTCGATCAGAGGGAGGCAGTGGCTTCGGAGGTTTCGAAGTTGCTAAGAAAAAGAGCCATCCTGCCCGTACCCCCAGATCAGTCTGGATTGGGTTATTACTCCAGGTTCTTTTTAGTGCCAAAGAAGATGGGGGACCTAAGACCCATCCTAGATTTGTCCGCTCTGAACCTGTTCATCCCCAAGGAAAAATTCCGGATAGTCACACTTCAATCAATTCTCCCCTTGCTGCAGGAGAATGACTGGATGTGCTCTATAGACCTCAAGGATGCGTACTACCACATATTGATGGACAGATGATCCAGAAGGTTTCTCTGCTTCTGGCTGGGAGCCAGTCATTATCAGTTCAGGGTTCTTCCATTCGGCCTCACCTCAGCCCCCATGGTGTTCACCAAGGTCACGGCAGTGGTTGCAGCCCACCTGAGACTTCAGGGCATTCAGGTTTTCCCATACCTAGACGACTGGCTCCTTACCGCCGCCAACAGGCATCAACTCTGCGTTGCAAGAGATTACGCTCTGACTCTTGCCCAAAGTCTAGGCATCTCAGTGAATCTTCAAAAATCCTTCCTTCACCCCGTACAAGTATTAGAGTTCATAGGGGCCAGATTGGATACCCATACTTCTCGAGCCTTTCTGACGTTGGACAGGCTGAGCAGCTTGTCGCTTCAGGTGTTTACTCTTCTTCAGAGCCAGGCTCCTGTGGTGGAGTTAGTCTTGAGGGCACTAGGCTCTATGGCAGCGGCAATCGGTCTATCCCTTCATGCATGCTTGTGAATGCGGATTTTACAGTGGACCCTCCAGGTTCAGTGGTCGCTATTACTCCACCCGTTAAGCTCTCCAATCCCACTGAGCAGAGTTTGCAGAGACTCCCTTCTTTGGTGGCTTCACTCTCGAGAGCTGAGGCAAGGGAGACCCTTTGTGATTCCCCCACCCCAAGCCACGTTGACCACGGATGCTTCTCGCCTCGGGAGGGGGGGCATTGTTCGGGCAGAACCATCCAAGGCACGTGGACTTCCCTAGAGACCGCTCTGCATATCAATGTCCTAGAGATGAGGGCGGTGCTTTTAGCATTGCAAGCTCTCCATGACCTTCTACCTGTGGGGACTATTGCAATCCAGGCAGACAATACGTCGGTAGTCTGGTACATAAATAAACAGGGGGGGGAACCAGGTCTTATCCCCTTTGTTGAGAAGCTATGAGAGTGTGGGAATGGGCGATATCCACCAACCGATTTCTAGTAGCAATGCACATTCCGGGACGGTCCAACATATTAGCGGACAAACTGAGTCGGATAATTCTCACTCCGTACGAGTGGTCTCTCAATCCATCAGTTGCGAAGCAGATCTTCCGCAAGTGGGGTTGGCCTCACTGCGATCTTTTTGCTTCTCCATTAAACACAAAATGCAGCGAGTACTATGCAATACTTCCCGCCAAGGGGGAGACTCCCAGAGATGCTCTAGTTCATGCTTGGCCTCTCGGTCTTCTTTATGTTTACCCTCCCATTCCGCTTATGATGAAGTTCATGCAGAAAGCCTCTCGGTTGGGGAGCAAAGTTATCCTCATAGCCCCATTCTGGCCTCACCAGATCTGGTTCCCATACCTGCGGTCTCACAGTTTAACTCCCCCTTGGATACTGGAACCCATTCCAGACCTGATTTCACATCCCGCAGGATGTCAAACCCCGAACCTGGTAAACCTCAAGTTTGCGGCTTGGTTGATCCAGTTCCACTGATGGCAAGGACTCCCAGTATCTCATCACCAGTGAAGGCCATTCTGGTAGCGGCTGATAAGCCGGCTACCAGGAAAATATATAATAGCAAGTGGAAACGCTTCTCCATCTGGGCAACAGACAAGGGCCTGGATCCTTTTACAGTTCCTATTCCGACAATCTTGGACTTCCTGTCACTGATTTTTCGGCAGGGAGCAAGTGCTTCTATGGTTAAGGTGCAGTTAGCAGCCATTTCCCATTTTCATATGGGAGATGGAGTAGGGTCATTGGCATCCACAAAGTTATGCAAAACGTTCTTGCGAGGCATCTTTCTCTTGAAGCCTCCTGTGAAAACGGTGATGCCTCCATGGGATTTGACACTAGTCTTGCAAGCCCTGACGAGTCCACCCTTTGAGCCTGCAGCCTCGATTCCTTTAAAATTCTTGTCCTGGAAAATGGCCTTTTTGGTAGCTATTACTTCTGCCAAGAGGGTTTCGGAACTCCAAGCACTGTGTATGAAACCCCCTTATCTCATTTTTCACAGGGATAGAGTGTCTCTCAGGACTAACCCGTCTTTCTTATCTAAGGTGGCTTCGGAATCAAATATCAATCAATCAATCAATTTGCCCTTGTTCTTTCCAAATTTTCAGAATAAGGGGGAGTACATATTGCACAAACTGGACATACACAGGCAACTACGTTTTTACTGGCACAAAACTAAGGATTTTCGCAAGTCTGATCAGTTGTTTGTGTCCTTTGCAAAATCAGCCAGGGGAAGGGCCATTTCTAAAGTGACCCTAGCAAATTGGATTTGTCAATGTATAGTTCAGGGGTATGCATCTTCGGGCAAACCAGCTCCTATGGGAATACACGCTCATTCTACCCGGTCCATCGCCACCTCAGCAGCTTTCTGGTCCAGGGTTCCCTTGGACGACATATGTTCAGCAGCTACCTGGTCCTCTTCTCATACGTTCATTTCTCATTATAAACTGGATATGATATCGAGAAGTAGGGCTTCTTTTGGCTCTGTGGTGCTTTGGAATATCCTTCCATAAGGCCACCCAGGTTCATTGTCTAGGTAGCTGGGGACTCTGTCCCACAGGTTGCAGAGCAAATTAAGTAACTACTTCAGATAAAGAAGTTATGTACTCACCATAACGTTCCATCTGAGTAGGTACTTCATTTGTCTGCAACCATCCCCCCTTGCCATCCCCCTAACCTTTTTTCGGGTTTTTTTCTGGTCACCTGAAATTTTGCTGTCTTTAGGTTAGGTCTTCAGTATACCTCTGTCGAGGTTATGACTTAGATTGGGCAAAATCAATCTGAGGTAATACAGTTAGTGGCAGGGGGATTATGGGTAGGGGGAGGAGCCAGGAGCTCGGATCTTGTAGCTTGTGAAGCTGCCGGCTCAGATCCGAGATCGGATCCGATACCCATAGGTTGCAGACAAATGAAGTACCTACTCAAATGGAATGTTATGGTGAGTACATAACTTCTTTTTCCTGCTTACTTGGTACTACAAACTCTGGGGTCCATGGCAGCAACTATAACCTTAGTACCCCAAGGGAGATATCACATGAGGCTGCTTCAATGGCTCTTGGCATCACAATAATCGAGTCTAACATATCTGGTGTCCCATCCAGTCCTGCTAACAAATCGCTGCAAAAAGGATTTATCTTGGTGGATGAAGCCAGAAGAAAATCTATGGGATCGCTCCTTTTCTCCTCCTTTGCCCAAATCCATAGTGACCACGGATACTTCCCAGATTGGGTGGGGGAGGGCATTATCTGGGAAAGACTGTCCAAGGTACTTGATCCCCGCAAGAGACCAATTTGCATATCAACGTCCCAGAATTAAGGGCAGTGCTTTTAGCATTGCAAGCATTCCCATCTGTCCTTCCTTTGGACACAATTGCAATTCAATCAGACAATGTGTCGGTAGTCTGGTATATCAACAAACAAGGAGGAACCAGATCCTACCCTCTATGTCGGGAAGCCCTAATAATTTGGCAATGGGCTATTGCTTCCAACCGCTTTCTGGTAGCAATGCATATCCCAGGGAAATCCAACATGATTGCGGACAAGTTGAGTAGATGTATTCTGCTGCCTCACTAGTGGTCTCTCAACCACAACATAGCAATGAAGATTTTTTTTTTTTGTTGGGGCCAGCTGTGCTGCTATCTGTTCACCTCCCCAATAAACAGCAAATGCAGCAGCTACTTTGTCCTATTCCGCCCTTATGAGGAGTCACTGAGAGACACACTTCTCCTTGATTGGCCCCTGGGACTTCTTTATGCCTTTCCCCTATTCCACTAATCCCCCAGATTTTGAGGAAAGCCAAAAGGTTGAGAAGCAATGTAGTTCTCATTGCACCATATTGGCCCTGTCAAGTCTGGTTCCCCTTTCTTTGGCCTTATCTGGTTCACCGCCCTTGGATTCTGGACCCGACTTTGGACCTATTATCTCACCCTCAGGGCTCGGTGCATACCAGTCTCCAGAACCTCAAGCTGATGGCTTGGTATCTCCAATTTCAGTAATTGACAGTCAGAATAACTTATCCTCTTCGGTACTAGGGATTCTTCTGTCTTCCTATAAACCATCCACCCGAAAGCTTTACCAAAGCAAATGGAAAAGATTTTTGATTTGGGCCTGTACCGACAACATAGACCTTTTCTCAGCATCAGTGGACAAGATCCTAGAATATTTAGCCATCCTTTTTGAATTGGGAGCTTCTACTTTCACAATTAGAGTCTGTTTAGCTGCTATTTCCAATTTTCATGACGGACTTAATGATCATTCCCTGATGGCTCATCTTTTGTACAAAACATTTCTTAAAGGTGCTTTACATTTAAAAGCCCCATTCAAAGACCCGATAGCACCATGGGATTTGACCTTAGTTTTACAAATCCTAGTTCGTCAGCCATTTGAGCAGCAGCTACTTGTGACCTCAAGTTTTTGTCTTGGAAAACCCTCTTCTTGGTAGCTATCACATCGGCCAGGAGAATTTCTGAATTGCAGGCTTTATGTGTAAAGCATCCTTACATCATCTTTCACAAGGAGAAAGTGTTGTTAAAAACCAACCCGTCCTTCCTCCCTAAAGTGGTATCAGAATCTAATATTAATCAGTCTATAGACTTGCCTGTCTTTCCAAATTTTTCAAACAAAGGTGAATACTGCTTACACCTGCAGGATGTCCATAGACAATTACATTTTTACCTGGACAGAACAAAATATTCTAGAAAATCGGACCAGTTATTCTTATCTTTTCAGGACCCAGACTGGGTAAACCAGTATCAAAAGTTACCTTATCAAGGTGGCTTAGAGATTGTATTACCTTTGTTTACAACCGGAATAAACTCAAACTACCTGCTCCAGTTAGAGTGCATTCCACTAGATCTGTTTCTACTTCAGCTGCCTTTCATTTCAAGGCCTCCATGGAAGATATATGTTCAGCTGCTACATGGGCTACTCCTCATACCTTTATCACTCATTACAAATTAGATATGGTGTCCAGGGGATGAGCATCCTTTGGCTCTATGGTACTCAGGGATAACCTTCCTTAGGGCTGCCCAGGACCTAAAGTAGCTGGGGACTCTTTCCCATCTGTCAAGAATGAATGAATATTGACAACATCAGATAAAGAAGTTGTCCTTACCATAATGTTCCATCTGTGTTGTCGATCTTCATTCATTCTTGACATCCCACACACCTTCCCCCTCCAAGAGACTTCTGGAGGATTGGACCTATTCCTGGGATGCTACAGGGTTATTCCTTAGACAGGGCTTCAGTATTTTCTCTACTTCTCTGCAAACTCAGTCTGAGGTAATGGAAGAGGGTATTGCCTTAGCTTGGGAGTTTTTGGCTTGTGCGAGCTATATATAACAGCCGAGTCGGTTCCGAGAGGTCAGAACCGAACCCATCAGTCAAGAATGAATGAAGATCGACAACACAGATGGAACATTATGGTAATGACATAACTTTTTTATTGCATTATCAAGCATTATCTGAAAGATATGAAGTCTGAAACTCATATGTTTGTCATTATTTTGTGAGTGTAATAAAGAAAGATTTGCCAGGAAACCACAGATTTTATGAGAATCACACCAAAACTGCAAGGCAAAGTCTGGGACATTCAAAAGTTATGCCCTCTGCCTGAGTACACACGTGCCCATAAATTACAGTCACTTATGTGATTACGCATATTTTAGATATCTACTTGAAATCAAATGATTGCATAAAGACAAATAATGGCTTAGGCGGGTATTTCAGCTTGCTGCTGTCAGAACCATACAATACAACCCACTGCAATGTCCTCTGCCTGTCAACTTCTTAGAGTGAAAAACCTAACTCTAGGACAGCTTTTAAATATTGCTCTTGCATACTTAGAAAATTGCTAAAATTACAAGCTTTTGCATTAACAAACATTTTCTGAAGGATATGATGTTGAAAACTCATGTGTCTTTTATTGTTTACTCTCCACATTTCTCAACAATTTGCTAGAAAGACATTCATTTTATGAGGAACATACCAAAATGTCTCTCATCTTTTCTGAAGAATTCCAGACAAAGGCCCAGAAAAGAGTCAGTATTTAAATATTACACAAGTTCACTTAAAAGGTTAATAGAGTAAATGGTGTTGCATCAACATGCATTTTCTGAACAATAATAAATATTTAACTAATGACTGGCATTATTAACTGGCTGTAATCCTCAATTTATCAGAAAATGAAAACTTCTACAAGGGAGTTGAGGGACAGAGTGAAAATGTGGGCCAAAATCAAAAACATTCTGCAAAATCAGGGACAGCTGAAAATCAGAGCTATGCACTCTGCCTAGGCACGTATACAAACACGCACACACACAGGGAAAGCAAGCACTGTAAAGTTACTTACCAGATCCACACTAAACATGGGTTGGCAATTACTTTTGCACTGCATAGAACCATACTTTTTTTTTTTTTTTTTAGATCTCCCTAGTGTTAGATTGCTTGTCTACTACTGGTCCATTCTGACTGTGACAAGCTCTAAGAAGTCTTTCTCTCACTGGCTCTACAACTGAGCCATCTAAGCCAACGAAAGAGAAGAAATCAGAGCTGTTTCATGTCAAAGTGTAGCTGCAGATTGGACACATTTAGAAGATGAAACTGGAGTGCTCTGCCAAATGCAAACTGCTGAGATGTATGGCTCCATGGCCTGGATATGAATCCTGAATTGTAATCACTCTGTCTGTTGAGTTTGCATATTCAACCCTGGAATACATGAGCTTTCTATAGTATAAATAAATAACCTTCAGTAACCTCCCACCTTCCAAAAAGAATTTGACTGACTGGCTGATACTTTAAAATGTCGATGCATAGTGATAGTGGCACAACAGGTCGTGTACTCATTTCTGATGCTGGAAAATCAGAATACTTGGGTTCTCTTCCCATACCAGGCATTTAGCTTCATTCTGAAGTATAGTTAGAGCATATAATACAAAAAAAAAAAAAAATATATATATATATATATATATATATATATATATATATATGTTAATGCTTCCTGTGGTCCATGGTTTAATTCCTTCAGCCTCCACTTGTTTGCTGTATTACTGACGAAGTGACTTAACCAGGCAGCAATTCAAGTTTGATTGGGAGAACTGGGCTAAGCTCCTCAGCGGTTTCCTGGACTGCGTGCCTATCCTATCAACCTATGAACCCCCAATGAGCTTCCTGGGGGTATTAAGCATTAATGGAAAGTCTCTAGTTTGCCACATCCATGTAGTTGTAAACAGGGGCATGATTTCTGACTTGTGTAGATTATGGTAACTAGAAATTGGATTACTATGACTTATTTAATTATCTACGGTAGATTTAATGAACAGTAGTCATGTCTGTTGTTTCAAACTATAATGACATGCAGTAAGTATTTGCGGCCTGATTCTACTATATGCAGTAAAAGTCTTTTATCTTTAGTTCTCAGAAAAGTCAACACTTAGAAAGTAGTCAGTAGTTTCTCTGGAGGTTTAATGTTTTTAAGATCTGTTGCTGTTACCTGCATTGTGAAGTCTGTACTTTGATTGCTTTTTACGAACTTACAACCTTAAGCTATTATTTTACTTAGAGCAGATAGTATTGACTGTGTGGAAAAAATGAACTTCATCTTGGACCTTTAGAAGGAAATAACTATACTAGAACAGCAAGGATAATGTGTCCTGAAGCTTTCTTCTGGCTGACATGGCTGACATAGCTTGAACTAGCGATTCAGAAGGTGCTGTCTCACAGTTAAAGTAGATCAGAATGACCTGGTACACAATAAAGCTGTTAATATAGTAGTACATTAGTGGACTAAAATATAAAACACTGTTTAACATTTTCCTTATGAAAATTATACATTTTTTTAGTACAGCATGCATTAATATGCTGTTTTTTTAAAATATATTTTTACGTCTTTTATTTGTAGCATTTGACATTAAAAATAAGTTTTCCTTTTGTTTTCTTTGAAGGCAACAACTTTGTTACCATTTAAGACCTAGCTTATCACGCATTTTCCTGTTTTACTTATCTTCTGCAAAGGCTGTTCAGTACTACATGCACTTTTCTTGTAAGTGAAGCATTCCTACAAGCCCATTTCGGCAAAAACAATTAAATGCAATATTTAGCTGTGAGTTTTGTTACTAAACGCATGAGTAATGATTCTGTGCAATCACTGCTTATTTGTGGTAGCTGATTTTCTCTAGCTAAGCTAAGCAGTTCCCTCTGGTTTGGCAGGGCAAAAAGATGCAATGATTGCTATTTATTTTAATTACCTGGATGATTAGTGCCTCTGTGCATACAACACAAAATCACTGGGGAACTTGATGAAACTCAGCTGGCCAGTTCACCCTAGTTTAGCAGGTTCACTTATGTAATATTTATTTGAGAGGCTTGGATACCAGCACAAACATTAGAATTTCTACATGCACACTACTTCACTTAGTATTGCGTGTCTTTCAAGTCTATTTTAACCATGGACTGAATGTGCAGTAGGAACACAGTGTAGGGAAAAGCAGAGGGATTGCAGAGAAGATGTTTGTTGAGCTGAAGGGTGGGAGGAGGAGTTACGAAGGGTAAAATGACATTCCTTATTGATCTTAGGACATTAGCATCATGCCCGTTATGGTCCATATGTTCTTCTAATCAACAAAAGCCCATAACTAGAACCTGAGGCTGTTATACTACAGGAGTTTGCCCTGGTCACTCCTCTTCTGGGCATGGATATTAAATGACTTCAATGTGGGCAAAGTGCCTATATCCTAATGCTCATATTTTCCAGTAACACACCTGTCCTTGCCTGCTTTTACACCCACAGCCAGTACCTACCAGTCTTCACTGATGTTTCCAGTAAGGCAATGGACCAGAATTTCTTCAGCAGCCTTAACTCATGACCATGTATTTTCTAAATGAAGATTCAATAGTCCAGCACCCTTCTACATTATTGTTGATGAGGAGACTCACAGCAGCAGGGAGTTGTTTTTTCCATGGGTGGCTCATCCTGCTTGGCGGACAGCAAAAGACAACTATTGGTCAGCTGCCAATCAGAAAGCAAGAGCAAGAAAGTGCAGTGAAATAATAATGAATAATCAGAATTATTTATTTATTTGCTGCGGTAGCGTTGTCGCCTCACAGTAAGACGTTGTCCGGTTCGATTCTCAGCTAAAGCATCTTCTGTGTGGAGACATGCGTGAATGGGTGCACCTTCGTTGAAGGTTGTGCATCAGGGCTGGCAACTCGGCATGTAAAAATCTACTGCCAATCATTAGCAGACCAGAGTTCTGCTATGGCGACCCCTAACCGGGAAAAGCCAAAAGACACAACAACATCTAGTCGCCTAGGCATAGCCTGTCTTCAGGTAGGAGATCCAAGATGACATTTATATTTCTCCGGACACTGTAGACATTTTTCTCTTTTTCAGTAAATTGTATAGGATCTCTCATATTCTGCATAGTACCTTGTTTTAACATCACATCAGAAGGACTGCATCTCAAGAATGCAGCAGCTCCCCTATGCTGTTGTGCATTTCCAGAAGTGCTACATGAATCAAAGCACTGCTATTAGAGTAAAACCTACAGTCTTCTGATCTTTCAGCATCAAACGTTCTACCTTTTGTGCCAATGACAAAGCAGCTTTCTTGTATTATACACATTTAAAAATCTAAACCCATTCATTTTACAACTCCAGTGCCTGCACTCATTTAATCTCACAGAAAATAATATCTTTTTGTTGGGATTTCCTCATTCATACTAAACACGGTGAACTACAGCAATTTGCTCATATTCCAAGACCCCCCACATACATGACAGGGGCTACTGCATAATCCAGTCCCATATTACTTCCTCCATCAGGGGAGTGTGTGCGCTTGTATGTGTGTATGTGTGAGTGAGTGAGCGAGAGAGAGGGAGTGAGTCATAGCTCAGATGAAATTGCTTAATAAAAATATCACGTTCAAAGAAAGCCATGTTAACCATATTAAACATGACTGTCCACATTTATTGTTATAGTACTTTTCAGTACTGCAGCACCAGTTAATAAGTACACTTGTGTTATATTTTGTAATGTTTAAATTCAACCTTTCCAGCCTCCATCTCCAATCCTAATATGGGTTCTTAATTAGAAGCACTGTGATTGGCCTGAGCCACCATAAACAACTGCTGAGACCCCACACCTCCCCTGGCTTCTGGGTTCTGATGCTCCGAGCTGCTGTGGGAGTTCAGCTAGGACTTATTGCAGTCCCCCTGTAAATGACAGTCATCATAAATCTGCTGTTCAGCTGTTGGCTTATATAAACAGGAAGTCTGGGGTACTTTTCCCTGGTCATAATTATGAAACTTAACTTTTCAGCTATGGCTCTGAATGGTGTGGCTGTGTGCTGGACACATGATTGGTCAGATGTGTTCTGTGGTATTTGTTCATTTCTTAACCATGTAGAGTAGACTAGTCTGAAGACCCTTTTCAGCCATGACGTTTGTAACAAGCAGTATTGCATCACAGTTTAATACATTGACCGAAATATCTAGTGACTTTGGCATAGTTTATATCATTATACACATAAGCAAGAATATTCATAAAAAGCAAAAGATCTAATTCCGGTAATTTCACATTAGCAGTGGCTGTGTAAATAGCTAATAAATGGCTGTCATTGGATGACAGTGTATGTTTTTGTTTATTTATGTAATTCTCTTTTTCCTGGCCCTTGTCATATCCTCACAAGTGCTTCCTTGTAATCATTTTAATGTGTCCAAGGTGGTGCTCCAGACCAATTATTTCTTATTGTAGTGCGGCTTTAGTTCACCTGTCATTATTTTCAGGAGTGTAATAGGGATCGTTGTGCTCAGTTTTGCGTCTTTGATTATTGAGCCTGATTCATTCAAGTCATGGAAAGCTGGACGTGCTCGCTCTGCAGGACTCGTGTTACAGTGTGTCCCTGAGGTTTGCTGTGACAGGTTTTACTGGATCATGAGCAATGATCTAGGATTCAATGAAATGAGATTGATGAATGCTTATATACTCATTTTCAGATGTTCTTGAGTATAATATTGAAATATTAAAAAATATAAGTGCTAAAATGGATTTTCTCTAGTAGATTTTCAGACATTACAACTGATAAAATGGATTTCTGTATTTCAGACTAAAACATGTTTACAGCAACTGTATGTTACAAGCTAGATAAGGTTCATAATACTGCTTTGTTATGAAACTAAAGAATATTATAAAACATTGATTGCCTGAGTGACTCAGTTTGAAACATATGTAATATGACTCTGTGGTTTGTAACTATGTGAATGAAGTCACAAGAAAGTGCCAGATATGTGAAAAGTATGATGACCAGCTGTCTCTGAATAATAATTGGCGCATTTCTACTATCAATCTAGAATGTGATCTGTGATGAAAGGAATGTTCCAGAATACCTTTGTCCATGTATTTAGTGTCTGTAGTTCTGCCATGTTGTTAGTGTTAATCCAAGCTTGTTGTTACTCTAGTTTAAATGTGCTGCTAATCTGTTCAGATAATAATGTTTTGCCTAATACTGCTTTCCATGTCTTTATGGTTTTATACTATGGATGGATAGTAATAATAAGAGGAACCTTCTTAACAGATAAAAGCTCAGACAGGGTTGGCCTCAGCTAAACTGGTGCCATAGGCAAAATGGCCCCATGGTACCTTCCCCACTGCCCATCCTATCCGGATCTACTCATACTCCAGATTACTTTTCCCTCCCTTTTTCTCGCAGTCTGTCTTTCTTTCTCTGTTTTTTTCTTCTCCTTCAGTTATTCATTCATTCATGAAATAAACCATGTTCTGTCTAAGCAAGACTACACTCCTATAACTATGGAGGAAACAACTAGGTTAAGCCAAGGGTGGACTTCTAGATGCTCTGAGGTGCATTTTAGTGTTTTTAAACAACCTTTTCATCCAGTAATGTCTGAACAAATACTATGCTCAAAGGAAGACATTTAGCTGTATTCTTCAATTTTGTTTGTTCCAGCTCTGCTTCTTTGTGAACATACTAACTGACCAGGACTACATTGTAATAACTGCAATGGAAATAACTGTATTACGCCAAGGGGCTGCTAGACCCCGAGAAGCCATGAGTTTCTAGATGCTCTAAGATTCAGATACATTTTAGAGCTTTTAAAACAGCTTTTTGTTCAAATGATGGTCTGAAGAAAAACGACTAAGGAATGAAATTCAGTCTTCCTCTTCAGCCTTGCTTCTTCCTGCATCCTTTCAACACACCCTAACTGATCCAGTGATGGCCCGAACAAAAGTCATGTGTATAGAAAAGAAATTCAGTTGTACTTTTTTATTTCACTGAAGAAGTTGTATCCAAATTTTAATGCTCAAAGCTTCCCAAACACCAGTTTACAATAAACTGAGGAGACAAATTCTAGTCAAGATACAGATATCATTTCATATCTAGGAATAGTACCTGCACCCCCAACCCCCACCTCAAAATAGGTAGTCACTTTCTCATTGACCCCCATTGTTAAATTGGGATTCAAATTAAGGTACTAATGCTATCAGTCATATTTCAAGCTGCTGCTGTCATATTTATCTAAAGCATGCCTCTTCTCCCCTACTCCATAAAAGGCATCCACCTTCTATGTACCCTTCTGATGTCAGATGGAGACAAAACTGAAAAAACAAATAGAACATATAATTTTTGTTTGTCAGGTATGTATAAACTTCATACTTATTTACTCTCCCCCAAACAATGGCCACTTGTGCATGCATCAGACAGTTGACTGTGAACTACAAAAAAAAATAATGATTACAATAATGCTTCCAATGTGTTACTTCTAGAGACCCTCAATTTATGCCTCTGAAGTTTGTGAGGAAAGTTAGAGAGATAATGACCATACTGTCTCCAGCCCAACAGAACATATAGGAACCTCTGTGGTTTGGGAAGAATGTTTAAGAAATAATGACATTGCATCTAGCCCCCCCCCCCCGGACAAGTGCAGCTACCGTCTGTGTACACCAATGAGCAGGTCTGGCTTTAGACTAGGTGAGGTTTAAGGCAGAGACAATTATTAAGCCCATGTCAAAATCCACTTATACAACCTTGGTGTGTGTGGGTCATTAGCCCCCATAAGTTCTGAAGATCTGGGTATTCTGTGATACCTTTATCTTTTATTGAGGGATGACTATTAAACTGTGCAAATGACAACAGTGTCAGGTACTTTTATTCATTCAACCCACACCAAGCAGTTGTAACCACTTCTATGTAGAATTCAGACATCTGATTGTGATAAACAATGATGACCCCAGTAATGCATTTCACCTTTGTTCCATAAAAGCAGTTGCCACACATTAAAATATTTCGCATTACATCACATAATCACATCAGTCCTGCAAAGCTAAAATAATAAGCAAACAAGAGCAGGCAACTAGGCACTTTCCTCTACATAATATGGCCACATCAATTATTTCTCTTCTGTCTGTGCATATCAGGTGTCTAGTTAAGTAGTTCATCTTACTTTTCACAAATGGTCACTAGTTGTACAAAGCCAGATTGTGACTGTTTAAACTGAGCAACTAGTAAGAGAGTCAGTTACTTTCATCTAGCCAACCCCAACTGCCACCCAGCAGTTATGGTTTTGTAATATTATTTTACCTCCACAGAATACCTCAAACCAAGAGACACTGAAAACAGGAATAAAGGCCATTGAAACATAATTACAGCCAGCTAAAAATCTGCACATAAAGTTAGCATAAAATTTGAATACTAAATATCACATAACTGTTCCCTATTATGTACTCATAAACATGTCTTCAAAAAACAGAGAATGACAAAAAATATGGAAAAATATAAGCACACCATCAAAGGCCACGGTGGTGCAGTGGTTAGTGTTGCTACCTCACAGCAAGAGGTTCTCCGGTTCGATTCTTGGCTGGGGTGCCTTCTGTGCGTTGTCTGCTTGTCCTCCCTGTGGTTGCGTGGGTTTCCTCCGGGTGCTCCAGTTTCCTCCCACATCCCAAAGACATACAGACAATTAGATACTCTAAATTGGCCCTAGGTGTGAGTGTGTGCATGTGTGTGCCTTCTGTGGAAGGTTGGGCACCGGGCTGGCAATTTGACACTGTAAAACTCCACTGCCAATCATGAGCGGACAGATGATCTGCTGTGGCGACCCCTAACCGGGAAAAGCCGAAAGAAGAAGAAGAAGATCAAAGAGACAGTGTAAGTCTTTAGGCTTTAATGAAATTCATTGCAAAATTCTACCACACAAGGTAATTTATTTTTGCTTCAGAAAAGGAGATGTAAGATGTTTATTTTGTTTCTTTACATTATTGCTGCCACTGGTATGTTAGTCATGTAGTGTAGTTTTCTGTGACTCAAAAATCACATGTCATGGGGGGATTCAGAAAACTGTGTGAAGGGGTAAAACATACCTGAAAGTATGGAATACCTCCACAAATAGGGACATCATGTGTAGGGGTAGATCAGGCTTGAACATAGGACTGCACCCCCAAAACAGGGGGAGTCGAGAGGTTAAAATATTCCAATCAAGTTATTCCACAGAAATCACAAAGCCAGAGAAACATTATCAAAGATATTTGGTTGATCACTGCCTGTGTTTTTTTTTTTTTTAGCAAGAAACATATTTATTAAATTATCACTTACGACATAGGCAATCATAGATTTGTGTAAATGAAAACAAACCATATTGCCATTATTATGTTTGCAAACATTACACATCACAAACTATATTGACCTGATTTTAGTTGCACACATTATACATCACAAACTATATTGACATGATTTTAGTTGCACACATTATACATCACAAACTATATTGACCTGATTTTAGTTGCACACATTATACATCACAAACTATATTGACCTGATTTTAGTTGCACACATTACACATCACAAACTATATTGACATGATTTTTAGTTGCAAACATTATACATCACAAACTATATTGACCTGATTTTAGTTGCACACATTATACATCACAAACTATATTGACCTGATTTTAGTTGCACACATTATACATCACAAACTGTATTGACCTGATTTTAGTTGCACACATTACACATCGCAAACTATATTGACATGATTTTAGTTGCAAACATTATACATCACAAACTATATTGACATGATTTTAGTTGCGCACATTACACATCACAAACTATATTGACATGATTTTAGTTGCACACATTACACATCACAAACTATATTGACCTGATTTTAGTTGCACACATTACACATCACAAACTATATTGACATGATTTTAGTTGCAAACATTATACATCACAAACTATATTGACATGATTTTAGTTGCACACATTATACATCACAAAGTATATTGACATGATTTTAGTTGTACACATTACACATCACAAACTATATTGACATGATTTTAGTTGCACACATTACACATCACAAACTATATTGACCTAATTTTAGTTGCACACATTACACATCACAAACTATATTGACATGATTTTAGTTGCAAACATTATACATCACAAACTATATTGACCTGATTTTAGTTGCGCACATTACACATCACAAACTATATTGACTTGATTTTAGTTGCACACATTATACATCACAAACTATATTGACCTTTTAGTTGCACACATTATACATCACAAACTATATTGACATGATTTTAGTTGCACACATTATACATCACAAACTATATTGACCTGATTTTAGTTGCACACATTATACATCACAAACTATATTGACATGATTTTAGTTGCACACATTATACATCACAAACTATATTGACCTGATTTTAGTTGCACACATTATACATCACAAACTATATTGACATGATTTTAGTTGCACACGTTATACATCACAAACTATATTGACATGATTTTAGTTGTGCACATTACACATCACAAACTATATTGACATGATTTTAGTTGCACACATTACACATCACAAACTATATTGACCTGATTTTAGTTGCACACATTACACATCACAAACTATATTGACATGATTTTAGTTGCAAACATTATACATCACAAACTATATTGACATGATTTTAGTTGCACACATTATACATCACAAAGTATATTGACATGATTTTAGTTGCACACATTACACATCACAAACTATATTGACATGATTTTAGTTGCACACATTATACATCACAAACTATATTGACCTAATTTTAGTTGCACACATTACACATCACAAACTATATTGACATGATTTTAGTTGCAAACATTATACATCACAAACTATATTGACCTGATTTTAGTTGCGCACATTACACATCACAAACTATATTGACTTGATTTTAGTTGCAAACATTATACATCACAGACTATATTGACCTTTTAGTTGCACACATTATACATCACAAACTATATTGACATGATTTTAGTTGCACACATTACACATCACAAACTATATTGACCTGATTTTAGTTGCACGCATTATACATCACAAACTATATTGACATGATTTTAGTTGCACACATTATACATCACAAACTATATTGACCTAATTTTAGTTGCACACATTATACATCACAAACTATATTGACATGATTTTAGTTGCACGCATTATACATCACAAACTATATTGACATGATTTTAGTTGCACACATTACACATCACAAACTATATTAATCTGATTTTAGTTGCACGCATTATACATCACAAACTATATTGACATGATTTTAGTTGCACACATTATACATCACAAACTATATTGACCTGATTTTAGTTGCACACATTATACATCACAAACTATATTGACATGATTTTAGTTGCACGCATTATACATCACAAACTATGTTGACATGATTTTAGTTGCACACATTACACATCACAAACTATATTGACCTGATTTTAGTTGCACGCATTATACATCACAAACTATATTGACATGATTTTAGTTGCACACATTATACATCACAAACTATATTGATCTGATTTTAGTTGCACACATTATACATCACAAACTATATTGGCATAATTTTAGTTGCACACATTATACATCACAAACTATATTGACCTGATTTTAGTTGCACACATTAACATCACTTATAATCTATCCAATCAAAAACATTACACAGCTCATTCATATCCTGCCTTCTTTTAAACCGCATTTCTCCTTTGCATGTATTGTTCCCACAATTTCCATTTTTCTATGTAATTTGCTCCTACCTTTAGGACCCCATTTCCAGTTGTTTTATCTCTGTTACTACATTCACTACTTCTAGTACAGTTGGTTTAGACTTTGATTTGATTTTCATTTTCTTGTAATTGCTTTTTTAGCAGCCAACATAATTACACCCAAGTCCTTACTATGTCCAGGTAATTCTGTATCATAGCCCAAAAAACATCATTTCCTCAGTTATATCGGTTTGCTCACCAAGTATTTCTGATAGATTAGTCTGCAGGGAATTTGTAAAGTCTGCCAACACTCCCAGAAAATATGTCCCAATTATCTCTTTATTCCCCATCACACCTCCAACATTTGCTGTCTACCTGAGGAAAATTCTTTTGAGTCTACTTAGGGTATAAAAATATCTATGTAAACACTTCCAGGCAAAGATAATACATTTTGGGTCTATGTTAAATGTTTGAACATCCAAAATGTCGAACATTACATGGTCGAGACCAAATATTCAACATTTGGATGTTCAAACATCAAATAAAACAGTGTAGGCAGGGGGCCAGGCCCCCCTGCACCCCGTACACCCCCCCCTACTTAAATATACCAACTCCGAGACAGCACTTCAGTGCAGAAAAGGGAAATTCTCCCTATCTGCACCATACGGCGCCATTGAAAGTCTGTCTTTGAGCACTCAAAATTTTGAACGTTTGGTCTCGACCATGTAACGTTCGAAATTTTGAGCGTTCAAAGATTTGACAGGTTCCCTACATTTTCTATACTTTGTTGCATAGTTGGAAGTTATACATATATCCCTCAATAGTTTCTTTGTGAATTACTTTTCCAGTCTCTCTTCCCAATCCTTTCTTACCTCCTCTGATTGATTCTTATAGTTATCATGCAATGTTTTATATGCTCTACTAATTATTCCTTTTTGAGCAGCAGATTCTGTTCTAGATTCTGCTAAAAAGTATACCAGTGCTAGCCTTTCACTTACAATCCCCCTATTTCTTTTTCTTTGCCTATACTCTGATATCAGTCATTGATAGGGAAGGCAATCTCTAGCCTGCAGTACAAACAGATTGTTTGCCACTTCCCATTCTGTTAACTTTCCCTCTCTAATTATTTGCTCCCAACACCTTGGTTCTTTTGTCAGTTTTCTCCAATAAATTCTAGCCCCCTCTTCCCTATTGTCTGTTTCCCTAATTGCAGTCATCCCTATCAGCAGAGTCTCCCTTCTCCATTCCCATGTTGGCTTAGTTCTTAGAATACTTTCTGCTACTTTATGAATATATTCTGTATGGTTATTATTCTCCTTATGGATCTGCATCCAAAATCTCAGTTTCTCCATGTTTCTTGAGCTTCCCTCCTCTTTCATCATATTTCTTTTCCACTTTCAGTTATAACTTTCTGATTGTGCTATGTATAGAAACCTTAACTGTGTAGCTCTAAAATACCCTTTCATATTGAGTAATTATAAACCGCATTGTTCAGTTGGAAGAATCAGCTTATCCCACTTCACTCTTGCCATCTTCCCCTCCCAGATAAAATCCTTCAGCTCTTTATTAAATACTATCCATAACTTCTCCTCTGGTTAATAAAATATGCCTGACCTGTGTATAAAACTAAAGGGGCTAAACACATTTTAACTGCATGTACCTTGCTTTCCATATCCTTGATCACTGTAAGAAACAATGATAACACTTATCTCACTGTGCTGTTCCTCCTATCTGCTATCCACACAAATTACAAAGGCAGAAATATTGCCAAAAAATAGTATGTTGATTACTATCAGCATTAGTTCAGAAATAGTAATAACCAACACTGCACCATTCCTCAGTCTCTGCAGAATGTCCCTGATTTTGTCTCATAACTATCATATTGACAACACACCCATTAGAGTTGACCCAATAGTCATGGACTTAGGGACACACACAGTAATATAACCTTTGATCATCACGTGTCTGCAGTGGTGAGGAAATCATTCTATGTTGCGCAGCTTATAAACAAAGGTATGACATCTAAGCCCAAGGAAGTCATTGTTCCACTGTATTCGGCATTCATCAGACCTCTCATTGAGTACAATGCCCCCTTTGGTATGTACTTAACCAGGCATATCCAACAATTGGAATGTCCACAGAGATTCCTCACTAAAAGAATACAGGGCATAAGTAATATGTCCTAGGCAGACTGCTTCAAGGCCCTATGCCTGTATTCAGTCTCCTACAGGCTTTTGAGGGGAGATCTATACCTGGCATACAGGGCATTGTCAGACCCCACTCTGATGGACCTCCTGCATATCCACAAAACAAACAGCACCAGAATTACCTGTTCTAAAGACTTAAATATTGCCTGTGATATAAATAGGACCTACTGGAGAGATAGGTAATATATGTATCCCAGAGACTATCCCGTCTATGGAACAAGCTCCCCATCCATGTGAAGCAGAGTTCCTTCCTAACCCAATTCAAATGCAACTTGGACAATTGGATGGGAGACCGGAAATTCATCCCTGGTTTGACACCTGTGTCTCTAATGGACACAGGTAACCTGTAAATGGTTCATCTCCCAGGCCAATGCTTACACTTATCGAGGGTATCAGAACTTGTCAGAGATTTGGCATGCATGGCTAGGCTTAAAAAGGCCCTTGTGGTCGTTAGCCTAGTAAACACCTATGAATCTATCATAACTTTGTTCATCATGTTAGAATGCACATTCTAATTTACTTGGAAAGTTTTGAGAGTTGGTATAATAGTTAAATTGTTTACCTCAGTGACACAAGGTACAGAGTTTGATTCTCACCTTTGGAAAGGAAATTGGCTAGACTTAAAATAACTCACAGGATAAGCTGGCCTAGTAATTAACTATGAGCTATGAACGTATGAACTTAGTTGGGTCTTTCGGCTTTTCCCGGTTAGGGGTCGCCACAGTGGAACTCCGGTCCGCTAATGATTGGCAGTAGATTTTTACGTGCCGAGTTGCCAGCCCTGACGCACAACCTTCAATGAAGGTACGCCCATTCACGCATGTCTCCACACAGAAGACACTCTAGCTGAGAATCGAACAGGACAACGTCTTACTGTGAGGCAACAATGCTACCGCAGCACCACCACCGCAGTAACGTATGAACTTAGTACAATGACATATTTTATGCATGCTGTTTAATCTTGCCTTATTTATTTTATTTATATATGTATATATTTTTGATAGCAGGATGATGGTTTATAATGTCTCTTGTCAGATATGTATATGGAGATCATTGGTTTAATGCACATGATGCTTGTGTAACACCTTATCATATTTTATGCACTCTTAGTTACAGTACAGTGTGTATGATGTTTTATGGCTCTGTGTACTTCGGAGCTGTAGTACTGCCTAAAGTGATTGTAGTGGCAATTACTTAAAGATAATTTGTAAACAGCCAAACTTTAAGAGAAGATTAATGCATGGTCCTGATTCTCCCTTTTTTGCTCAGATAATCTATATTAGCAAGGTCAAATGAGAAGCAGGACCACCCCTCCTCTTCCTAACACCTTGATGTTGATCCTTGTATCTCATGTGTTTTGAATCTAGTGGGTCATTGATAAGGGGTCCATTTAGGAACATCCTGTCTTTGGATGCTAGTTTTTCCTCCTGCTGCTACATGAAGGGTTACCACGGTAATATTGTTAGCATGGCAGTGACTACACTTTCCCACCCTTATAGTTGAATTCACCTGCATATATTAGAATTATAGTGTGTTATCTCCTAAACTCCATGCCTTTATAATAGGACTCCCTATGCCCTCCCTCTTAGAAAGCTGAGCAGGCTGTCAAGTAGACCTGCATCCCTTCCCTGTAGGTCTTACTACAAGTCTTGAATATCAATACAATGTGATATTCTAGATGCATACCTAAAGCCGAAAAGTATATGCATGGACTTAGAATTAACTGGTCTAGGAAAAATAAGAATGAATGTAGTATAATCACATGTAAATCCATCTCAAGTGCTCTTATTTAATGTGGCAGTATCTCCCATCCAGTACAGCGTCTTCCTTTACTCCCATATGGATAATCTTTGTGAATAAACCACATTTGTACTAAATTGCATTTTTGATGCACTGACAGTCATAATTAATAAAACATTCATCAGCAGGGAAGTCTATAGATTGTCATATTTTGTAATGCGTTCATTAGTAGGGATATGACACCAAAGTGTTTAAACAGGAACTTGATAAAAGAAATTAGATGATGATTTCATGTGAGATAATGGATTAAGGTAAAAAGCCAGATATGGAAAATCAGTGCACATTGCTCTAGCCATATAATTATAAACAATATACCAGTCCTGGCTACTGCTTCTCTTTTAACTTGCTCTATCAGGTATAAGATCATAGATTTAGGGTATATAATTTCTAGTTTGATCCTGTTTTATCTTATTTACTCCCCTTATTTATGTGTGCTTGTGTGTGTATCTCTCTCTCTCTCTCTCTATATATATATATATATATACATACACACACAAAACACAAACACATGGATATATATATATATATATATATATATATATATATATATATACATACACGCACACAGTATAGATAGATATACACACACAAAACACAAACACATGGATATATATATATATATATATATATACACACATACATACACGCACACAGTATAGATAGATATACACACACAAAACACAAACACATGGATATATATATATATATATATATACACACATACATACACGCACACAGTATAGATAGATATACACACACAAAACACAAACACATGGATATATATATATATATATATATATATGTATTTTGGAACACAAACTACAACGACCACTGTGAACAGACAAGAGGCTTAGAGTCAAAAATATCTTTTACGCGTTTCGTCCACCTTTATTAACTGTGAACTTCTTCAGAAAGTACATATCTCATATTGAATGCAATTTAAATAGTACCAATGTAAATACACGTGATTTTCTTAGACCAATCAAGAATAAAATATGATTAAAGTCACAGTAAAAAATACTAAACATATACAAAACATTTATACTTTTAAAAGTTGTTTGTACAACCAGAATTATCAAAAATACTTCTATAGTTTATGTGTTTAAAAACTTATACTGTGCTTATTTGGGTCTTTGTGCTTGTAAAAAGCACTTTATATTCACTGCTTCATTTAACCCAGGATATTTGTCTGCATTAAGCAGAATTTGCCAAATAGCTTCTTTACATTCCAATCTAACTTTGTAGTTACCACAAAAACCTACTTCCTGAACTTTTTCTAATACAGAAAAAGTGAACTTTTTGAAATCAGGA
The DNA here is from genome assembly GCF_019279795.1 of Protopterus annectens. NCBI lineage: Eukaryota > Metazoa > Chordata > Ceratodontiformes > Protopteridae > Protopterus > Protopterus annectens. The sequence goes on from NC_056730.1 coordinate 1,099,595,781, forward strand.
CAAACTATAGCATGCTTTGCTAATGCATTTGTCAAATCCTTGTTTTTAATAGCAGACACATGTTCATAGATTCGTTTGTTCAGTGTACGAATAGTTTTACCAATATAAAACTGTTCACAGGAATTACAAAGGGCGACATATACCACATTTTTTGTCTTACAAGTGTAATGCCCCTTAATATAAAATTCTTTTCTTAAATGCTTAAAAAACACTGAACTAGTACCTGAAATATGTCTGCATTGTTTACAATTTTGACAAGGAAAAGTACCATCAGTGAGTCTGTTTAAGACCTCACTTGGTGCTTTCTCCAGAATCATTTTCAAATTCTTTGTTTTTCTGTATGTAAATAGAGGCTCGTTACCTAGTGTTAAACTTAGATCCTTATTTCCTAATATTACCTTCCAATTCTCTGTAATGATGTTTCGAATGAAAGACATTTCATTTGTTATAGGAATGGGAAAAGCTAGCTTGTACATAGGATCAACTTTAACCATGTTAACTACCCTGTTGTCATTGTAAAATTTGTGTAATATAGGAATAGCCTTGTTACATCTCAAAGAACAAACCTCTTTTATTATGATGTTAAGCCATGATTCTTTATATCCTCTGTCTAAAAAGAAACACTTTAATTTGTTTGTTTCATTTGAAAAAATCAATTCACTAGTAGTTAACCGACTCAACCTAATAAACTGCCCCTTTACTACCCCACGCTTCATTCTGGAGAAAGCACCAAGTGAGGTCTTAAACAGACTCACTGATGGTACTTTTCCTTGTCAAAATTGTAAACAATGCAGACATATTTCAGGTACTAGTTCAGTGTTTTTTAAGCATTTAAGAAAATAATTTTATATTAAGGGGCATTACACTTGTAAGACAAAAAATGTGGTATATGTCGCCCTTTGTAATTCCTGTGAACAGTTTTATATTGGTAAAACTATTCGTACACTGAACAAACGAATCTATGCACATGTGTCTGCTATTAAAAACAAGGATTTGACAAATGCATTAGCAAAGCATGCTATAGTTTGTCCTGATTTCAAAAAGTTCACTTTTTCTGTATTAGAAAAAGTTCAGGAAGTAGGTTTTTGTGGTAACTACAAAGTTAGATTGGAATGTAAAGAAGCTATTTGGCAAATTCTGCTTAATGCAGACAAATATCCTGGGTTAAATGAAGCAGTGAATATAAAGTGCTTTTTACAAGCACAAAGACCCAAATAAGCACAGTATAAGTTTTTAAACACATAAACTATAGAAGTATTTTTGATAATTCTGGTTGTTCAAACAACTTTTAAAAGTGTAAATGTTTTGTATATGTTTAGTATTTTTTACTGTGACTTTAATCATATTTTATTCTTGATTGGTCTAAGAAAATCACGTGTATTTACATTGGTACTATTTAAATTGCATTCAATATGAGATATGTACTTTCTGAAGAAGTTCACAGTTAATAAAGGTGGACGAAACGCGTAAAAGATATTTTTGACTCTAAGCCTCTTGTCTGTTCACAGTGGTCGTTGTAGTTTGTGTTCCAAAGTTTTAATTTTCGAAGTTTGTGCAGTATATATATATGTATAAATGGGCATAACTCAAAAGGTCAAATGCACATTCAGTACAAAGGTTTTAGTGGGTGTAAAAAACAGGCAGTATACAAATGAGTGAATGCTCATTTCTGAGAATCACATGTGATTGAATTTAGTTTTATGTAGTGTAGATAGTGCAGGAGTGCGCAGAAAAATTAATGTTAAGCAGGAGTGCACAGGAAAATTAATGTTTGAATGTAAAAGTGGTGGTTGTGAAGCTATACATGGTTGTGTTATACCAGTTCTGAATATGAAAGTGTTTGCGGGTTATGGTTAGAATAAGGGATAGCTAAAGGGATAGACTCAGTATTTTATGTTGTTTGTGTTTTGTGTCCTTTATCTTGTGTAGTGGTACTGTTAGGGGAAAGGGTTTTCAGTAATTTAATATGCAGGGTTAGGGTTAGCAAGTAAGATTGAGTGTGTGTGTGTGTGTGTGTGTGTGTGTGTGTGTGTGTGTGTGTGTGTGTGTGTGTGTGTGTGTGTGTGTGTGTGAGCGCGAGCGTGAACGTGCATGCGCATGGGCACCATGTTAAATCAGTGGAACTGGAGATCAGTTGTTTTAATAATGAATTTTGTGCTTGTTTAAATTAATTGATTCTACATGCTTATTATGATATATATATATATATATATATATATATATATATATATATATATATATATATATGGCATTCAGGGAAGTTCATGATTTTCATTTGTAAAAATGCTAAAATGAAGTACCAGAAAAAGCTTGCTGTATTCACTGTAATCAGTTGGGCTGGAATGTCCGTTGCTTTATGTAACATACAACTTGATATACAGCTTGAGACAATAACTAAATCCTAGCAACTAGCAGGGTGGGTCAGGTGCTTTACCTCTGTACCCTGGGTCAGCAAATGGTAACACATTTATGTTGGAGTTGTGTACCCTGAATCAACAAATGGTAACACATTTATGTGGCAGTTATGTGTACTCTAGGTCAGCAAACAGTAACACATTTATGTGGGAGTTATGTGTACCCTGGCTCAGCAAATGGTAACATATGTGGGAGCTATGTGTACCATGGGTCAGCAAACGGTAACACATTTATGTGGGAGTTATGTGTATCCTGGGTCAGCAAACAGCAACATATTTATGTGGGAGTTATGTGTACCCTGGGTCAGCAAACAGTAACACATTTATGTGGGAGCTATGTGTACCCTGGGTCAGCAAACAGTAACACATTTATGTGGGAGCTATGTGTACCCTGGGTCAGCAAACAGTAACACATGTGGGAGTTATGTGTACCCTAGGTCAGCAAACAGTAACAAATATGTGGGAGTTATTTGTACCCTGGGTCAGCAAACAGTAACACAGTTATATGGGAGTTATGTTTATCCTGAGTCAGCAAACAGTAACACATATGTGGGAGTTATCTGTACCCTGGGTCAGCAAACAGTAACACAGTTATGTGGGAGTTATGTGTACTCTGGGTCAGAAAACAGTAACACATGTGGGAGTTAAGTGTACCCTGGGTCAGCAAACGATAACACATTTTTGTGGGAGTTATGTGTACCCTGGGTCAGCAAATGGTAACACATTTATGTGGGAATTATGTGTACCCTGGGTCAGCAAACAGTAACACATTTATGTGGGAGCTGTGTGTACCCAGGGTCAGCAAACAGTAACACATATGTGGAAGTTATGTTTACCCTAGGTCAGCAAACAGTAACAAATATGTGGGAGTTATGTGTATCCTGGGTCAGCAAACAGTAACACAGTTATATGGGAGTTATGTTTACCCCGAGTCAACAAACAGTAACACATATGTGGGAGTTATCTGTGCCCTGGGTCAGCAAACAATAACACAGTTATGTGGGAGTTAAGTGTACTCTGGGTCAGCAAACAGTAACACATATGTGGAAGTTAAATGTACCCTGGGTCAGCAAATGGTAACACATTTATGTGGGAGTTATGCATACCCTGGGTCAGCAAATGGTAACACATTTATGTGGGAGTTATGTGTACCCTGGGTCAGCAAACAGTAACACATTTATGTGGGAGCTATGCGTACCCTGGGTCAGCAAGCAGTGGCACATATGTGGGAGTTACGTGTACGCTAGGTCAGCAAACAGTAACACATATGTGGGAGTAATGTGTACCCTATGTCAGCAAACAGTAACACATATGTGGGAGTTATTTGTACCCTGGGTCAGCAAATGGTAACACATTTATGTGGGAGTTATGTGTACCCTGGGTCAGCAAACAGTAACAAATATGTGGGAGATATGTGTACCCTGGGTCAGCAAACAGTAACACATTTATGTGGGAGCTATGTTAACCCTGAGTCAGCAAACGGTAACACATTTATGTGGGAGTTATGTGTACTCTAGGTCAGCAAACAGTAACAAATATGTGGGAGTTATGTGTACCCTGGGTCAGCAAATGGTAACACGTTTATGTGGGAGTTATGTGTACCCTGGGTTAGCAAATGGTAACACATTTATGTGGGAGTTAGGTATAACATTAAATGCACATTTATCATAGCAGTACATTTGAGCAATGATTATTTAAAATCTGTGTTTTTCAAAACACTTCATAAGTTTAGGAATGATTATTATTATTATTAATTTACATGTTTTAACACCTGTGATAGAATATATTTTTTAATTAATTTAATTTAATTTATTTATTGTTGGACACACACCAATGAATATTTTCATGAGTGAGTGAATACAACTTGTCCAGTTAACTGAGTAACTCAAAGTTTTACAATGGGTAAATGGAGACTGAGCATTTGTTTTTCTTTTTTTGTAAACAGTTATATATTGAGGATTATTTTTTTAAATTTCATGGGCTGCACTTGTGGGCAACAAGAGTCCAAGTGCAGGATGTATGTGAGAGGAAGCGGTCATTCAGCATATTTGCTAGCAGTGTATGCTAATGGTCATTTGGTGATGAGCAGCATTATTACAGTGAGGGACTGGCTGTATAAAAATGATGGGAAACAATACGGTGGAACACTGTATAAAATCTGTGACTGGATGCACCACTACTAGTGAATTTAATCACCATGAAATCCTGATGTTACAGCAAGGGGGTAGCAGAGTGATATTAGGGGCAGCTGCAGCTTTATCAAATTTTTAATTGCAACAGGCTGTAATATTCAGTAGTAACCACAATGTTGTGCATCATTATACTCGGAGGTGATACATTGTCTGACCATGCTTACCATTTCATGGTCTTCATGACACTGATATTATAAACCTGAACCAAGATGCACTCGTTGGAAGCACTCCTCAAAATGGAGAACATAGACATTTGTGCTGTAACAGAGACCTGGTTTAAAGTGGCAGAAAGCACCCCTGCGCTACCAGGCTATAACTCATTCTACACCTTTCAGCCCCGAAACATGGACTGAAGCTCCAAAGGTGGTGGTGTCTCCATATTCATAAAGGATATGCACATCTCCAGACTAGTAGCCCAGGATAACACAGCTGAGATATTTCAGGTACAACTAACATTGGGTAAGACGGTGATCCAGGTCATAGCCTGCTATAGGTCCCCAACCATGTCCCTAGACTATCACTCCATGTTCCTAAGCACCCTGGAATCTGTCAAGGTCCAACCCAACACTCTCATACTAGGAGACTTCAACTACCCCTCCATCAACTTGGAAAACTACTCAGACACCAATACACAGGCCCAATGCTTCCTGAAATTCATCAAGGCCAATGCCCTGGAACAGCTCATTCTGACGCCCACTAGAGGAAGCAACATCCTTGACCTGGTTATTACTAACATGGGCAACTGTTGATCTACACCAATAGTCAAACCCTCCCTGGTCAGATCCGACCATAAACTAATCACCGTGGAAATCCACATCTCACCCACACCCCTGCAAAGGTAACCACCTTGAAAAACTTCTCCAAAGCTGACTTTGGACTCCTAAAAACAGAGGCAGCTAACTTCATGGCACCCATGCCAATGGAAAATAGCTGCATGACTGCTGAATCATACACCAATGCACTGTACGAACATGCACATAAATGCATGGAACTAGCCATACCCAACAGAACCAAGACTCACTCCTCCAAACAAAGGAAGCTAATCTGGTGGTCCCCAGCCATTAATAAACTCTACAACAGAAGGAAGAAACTGTTGCAAAAAAAGGTGAAGTACCAAGACTGGAAAAACTCCCTTATTAGCCTCAACAAAAAGTTGAGATCCCTCATCAAATCCTCTAAAGCCAGCTATGAAGGCAGAATCGTGGCAGACACTAAAAACAATCACAAAGCCTTCTATAGTTATATCAAGAAACTCCACAGCAATACCCATATTTGCTCTGAGTTACTGCACAATGGTACCTCCTATACTGAGCCAACAGATATTGCCAGCATACTGGACGACAGATTCAGTGCCAACTTTACCCCTCTCTCCCCCACTAAAGGACCAATCACAATACCAGAAGAATGCCAGGCACCCAGCATTACTGCAGTACAGGTTAAAGCTGCATTGTCCAAGGCCAAGAATACAGCTTCTATTAGACCCAATAATATCCCTGGCTGTGTTCTACATGAACTACAAAGTGAACTTGCACCACATCTGTGTGCCCTGTTCAGTCACAGCCTCACCTCAAGCTTTGTCTCTATTGAATGGCACACTGCTACTGTCATCCCTCTCCATAAACGGGGAAACGACTACAGACTCTGGGAATTATCAACCCATTAGCTTGAAAGTCTGATATGTAAAGCTATGGAGCACATCATCATGGACCTGATTAACAAAAATATAGGAAATCTCCAAACTCTGAACCCCACGCAGTTTGGTTTTGTGAAAGGGAGATTATGCCTGCTCAACCTGGTTGACTTCTTTGAGTCAGTCACCAGGGCTGTGGATGAAGGTAAGGCAGTGCATACAGCTTACCTTGATCTGGCCAAGGCCTTTGATACCATTCCTCACTTGGGAATTATTGATAAACTCACCAAACTAGGCATCAACCCCTATATCAGTAGGTGACTGACTCACAGATAGAACACACAGTGTGAAAGTAGTGAACTCCAAGTCAGACTGCTGACCAGTCACGAGTGGAGTCCCACAGGGAGCATTCCTGGGTCCTCTCCTGTTCGGCATCTACTTCTCAGAAGTCCAGGCCAACACAAAGGGACTCTGGCTGACCAAGATCGCAGACTACTGCAAGCTGGGAGCTATTATTAACTCCCCAAATGATGCAGACATCCTACAGAAAGGCCTCACTGAGACCAGTGACTGGTGTCAAAACCATGGCCTTAAGCTTAATGCCCAAATATGCGTCATCATCCCCTTTGGTAAAAACTCAGTTCCTACTAATTACCACATTGATGGGAGCCCACTGAACACTGAAGACTTTATAAAAGATCTGGGGACGCAGGTTAATAGCAACCTCTCATTTGACCACCGCATTGCCACTGTGGTCAGAAAGTCCTTCTATGTGGCACATCTCATTACCAAGGATTTTGCATCTAGGAGGAAAGAGGTCAACGTCTCTCCCTCTCTCTCTACTCTTCCCTCATTAGACCAATCACTGAGTATAATGCCCCATTTGGCATGTACCTCACTAGACACCTGCAACAGCTGGAGAGGCCACAGAAGTACCTCATGAAGAGGATCCTATGCATTAAACACGTCCTACATGGACAGACTCAAAAGACTCCAGCTATTCTCTGTCTCATATTGCCTACTTAGAGGCAATCTCTGCTTGACTTACAAAGCCATGTCTGACCCAAATCTGTTAGAAATGCTACATCTAAATAAATCCCAATCCCTCTGCACCACAAGCTCCAGAGACCTCAACCTCATTACCACAATCAACAGAACATGCTGGAGGGACAGGTTCCTCACCCAGAGATTGCCCATGCTCTGGAATAGACTTCCCATACATGTCATGCAGAGCACCTCGCTGTTGCTCTTCAAGAGAAATCTTTTTGAGTGGATGGGTATTAAAAAGCTCAACTCGGGGATCACTCCAGTGGCTCTATTTGATAGAGGCACTGGGAACTAATGTCGGGTGGCATGATTCCAGGGCACTTCTATGGGCTAGGCTTGTAAAGGCTCAAGGGCCATTAGCTTAGTACACACCTATGAATCTATGTGGCTAGAGTCACCATGCTGGAGGAGAATATGTGTTACCTTTATCTGAAGGCCAGTGGGAGTCATGTCATGGACTGCATATTTGAGTGGCATGTGTTTCTTTGAGAATATTAGCAACAGAAACTTTTCAGTAGCCATCATGGCTACAGTAAGGGTTTGTCAGCCATCTGCATCAAGGATACTGCACCAGTTCCCAGATGCTGTTCTACACTATGCAGGGACCATATGCAGTTTCCTGATACCAAACAGGAGAGATCTATCATCATGTGAGACTTTTATGAACTAGTCCATAGCATCTTGTCAGGCATGATCTCTGTAGAGTAGTCAGTTGCCTGTGGCTGGACATCTGTCTGTTGTGGAGACATAGGGCCTGCAGCAAGGTCTCATTTCCCATGCAGGAAAACTTGCATTTATCTGCTTTTTTTGCCAGGCATTATGCTATAGGAAAAAAAATATGTGTGTATACAGATAAGGATAGATCTGACTTCCTGCAAATACCTGTGCTGCGTTGCTTAAGTGAATGTAAATATATACTATGGTACACATACTGGCCTTACATAATAAGTGCCACAAACAGTGCCACTGCTTCCTCCCATCAAACAACAAAGAGGTGTGTAACAATCTATCCAGTAAACATGCTATGGCTTAGCTACATGTCAGTCTACGTGCCAAAGAATTATACCACTCACAGTACCTTGTGTCTAAATATTCATTATCACCTTCAATAAAGATTGTATTTAACTGTGATACTGCCTCTGTGTGAATGCTGTCTCCCCAAAAAAGATATTGCATCCCACAATGCTAGCACAGCGCACAAATTTCAATAACTACGTAACTGAACTTACATATGGCATGTCCTATCCGTATTGTCAGCACTGAGCAGAAAGCAGAGCACACAGTCATGCAACAATGGCAGACCACACTGCTGACACATGCCTAGCTTGTTCTGCATTGTGGAAGGACAGGAGACAACAAATCAAAACAGTAATGTTTACACCTTTAAATGCTGACCTGCTTCTCCACTAAAAGTTGTATGACCCTAGTTGACATCACCAGTTGATTGGTGACCCTAGTTGACCTCACCAGTTGATTGGTTCACCTGCTTTGATTATACTTCTTATTGCCGAAGTAGGTTAAAAATGCTTCCACTACATGCAAAAGTCACTTTCCTTAGACATTTTACAAGACAGAGCACTGAATATAAAAGTCAGTAAAGTAGGTCATACCTCACAGAACCAGAAATGTTGCTTTCTTCCTTCTCAACAGCAACCCTCTCCCAGGTGTACACAATTTCCTCAGTGGTGTTTTTGTCATCTTCTGTAATGTGATAAGTTCCTCTGCAGCTGGGGTGTATTTCCCAAAGATTCAAGCCTTTGAGCTTGGTGATTCTACAAAAGAGGGCTCAAGTAATGAAGGTTTCTAAATTGTACTTTTTGAGTATATTGAGGTCATGACCATAAAGGCACTGAGAGGCTCCCTCAGTCTTTTCAATCCAGATGAGCAGCAGGTAATACGGAGCTTACATGGGCAGTTGATGACACAAATGGGGATGTTTTGTACATTTTGAAGGCAATGGAGACACTAAAGGGCACTCATTAGCATGAAGTTAAATGTAATGCAGAGTGTGTAGATAGTGTATACATGTTATGCTATTTATGTCGGTTTGGCATGACATTAATATTGGAACTATCTGTTTCATACTTACCATAATTCATGCTACTCAGATGCCCTATGTTGCACGGCAGCTAGTGAAATGAATAATAGATGTGACCACATAATGCCAACCCATTATTCTCTGAAATGAGACCTAGAGCATGACCATGGCTTCCTTTGGCACTGTGAGTGTGGCAGGCTGCCCTGGTGATGCAGCAAGAAATCTAAGATCTTTCTTTATTTACTCAGTGGGACCACCTGCCTATGGAGTTCTATGATGATCCTAAGTATAAGACGGATGCCTGGTACTGTCTTGCCAAGGCTGTTACCATTGCCACTGGCATATTTTGCTCTGGTGAGCAGTGCAGGTACCAATATAGTTATATGTGGCAGTGTCATCCTGAGCTTCTGCACAATGGTTAGAAGAGGTCAGAGAAAGACACCTAAGGTGTATTGCAAATATCTCTGTGCAGTTGTTATAGATGTTTTGTTTTCTGATTAGTGCATTGGAAGCATGCAACTAAATAGTTACATTTTTCTTCTTAGCTCAGAAAGCTATCAAGGACTGTAGTCTGCTATTCCTGAGAAGGATGGACTAACATTCCATGAATAGGGATGCAGAAGGATGGACTAACATTTCATGAATAGGGATGCAGAAAGATGGACTAACATTCCATGAATAGGGATGCAGAAGGATGGACTAGCATTCCATGAATAGGGATGCATATGCCATTCGCTTTCTTTTTTGAAATGTTCTTTCTTCAGAAATATATCTTTAACTGCATTACCTCTGAGTAATTGCCACATATCTCTAAAGTGTACTATGTGAAGTGTTGTTATGCATAGATATTGGCACTAATGTTTATGGTTTACTGAACACAGTTTATTAGTAAGTCAGGTAGCGAGTGTGTGTGTGTGTGTGTGTGTGTGTGTGTGTGTGTGTGTGTGTGTGTGTGTGTGTGCGTGTGTATGTGTATGCATATCAGTTCCAGTTGTAGTCCTGTACATATATGACAGTGGAACAGTAAATGATAGGTACAGAAAAGCAGATGGTAATTGTCAAAGGAAAAATATACTTTAAAAATGATCAAAACACGGTAGGTTCAGGTTAAGGCACTTTAATCTTGCAGCAAGGAGACAAAAACGTGCTAATACAGAGTTTGTCTAACCAGAAACAGGAAATACTTTCATTTTTATACATTCTTAAACTGGTTATGTCCTACCATGCTGACGTAACAGATTACCACCTTTTTCATCATCATCTGCTGACCATCTTTCCCATGAATTTCTACTGATTTATCAATTTTTATGTGAAACTTCCTGAGTAAAACAACATGGCCTTGATTACTCCCAGTTAGATACATGTTATGTTACCATTCAAGATACTATGGCTAATTCAAGCATAATGCTAGCAGTTCATTTCTCTAATAATCCTTTGTCTACTTTATCTCTAAGTTACTACAGCTGCACAGGTTCCCATCCTTCGAACAGAGCTGTTTGTCTAAAATCATTACATTTACAGAATAAAGCATTGTTCATTCATTCGTTCCTGATGTAGCAGATAAACATCTGCTTCTCAAGTACATTTCCAAAAGGCGTAAACATGAATATTGCTGTGCTAGCAATTACTAGATCAGAGGGCAACTTGCAAGTTTCAGAAAGCATACTGCAGTTTCCAAAAAGCATCTTTTTCAGTCTCATATGAAACTCAATTTGTATAAAATACAGTGCATGAAAAATAGAATGAAAAGCGTATTAAAATACTTGGTTATTAATTGGCATTAAGCATACACACATTAATACATATTTTTCTAACATTTCCCTCCTGTTAATACTTTTTTATTCTATTTTCAAAAAAGAATAAACAGTTTGCTTCTTTTCCTAACCTCTTCCACTCAGGATTTGCAGTTAAGAAAGTCATTCAGTTTAAATTTTATGTAAGTGTTTCGCATTCTAGCAGCTCTTCAAATTCAGTACTTTGATACATAGTCTCAGATACGGACATATCTATGAATTCTTTGATTAATCTCTTCATGCAGGGGATTCCACAACAAATACAAACTCCTATTAGGAGTAATCCTACCCCAATGTCAATCAATATGTTCATAAAAATGGAACCCCACCCCCCCCAAATGCATTCTGGAAAAAGTCTGTCAGAGGGTTTGGGCCTGGCTTGGTCATGGCCGACACTTGCTGAATCACCTCGAGATGATTGTTAATTTCATGCTGATGGTCAGGAATAACGCACAGCATTCTTCTTTGATTAAAGCGCAAGTCCCACCCCTCGCCGCTAGGGTGAAGTCAAGAGCCATTCGGTTTTGGAGCACTACAGTTCTCATGGCATTCAGTTCATCAGTTCATCAGTTATCAGTTCAAGAGCAGAAAAAGTCACATTACTCATTACTTCGAGAAGTTTCGACAGTTTTCACAGCTCCCATATTGATTTAACTGCACCATATGCAGGTAATATACCTGCCCAGGATATAACAGCATCACTCAAGTCCATGTGCACAAGTTTGGTTCCCACATCACGATGGTCTTTCCAGCCCACTTCGATCTGTCCCACTGGATTCTCAGGTTTCTTTACAGCCTTTTTGGTTACGTCTCAGGTATTTCGAATATTTCCCTGAGGCAAAACTGCAGTGTGTCGGATGGCCGGAACCAGGTACCCCAAAAAAACAACTGCCAGACCAATTCTTAGGTAACCATTTATATGCTTTTTTACCACTCACAAAATAACAGTCCTCTACCTTAGTTGTTACTTTGTTACGAAATGACTGCCCTGCATGAAACATTTTCCTATCTATTACAGATAACTGTTTAAAAAGTACAGGATTGCGTTGTACCTGATCAAGAGTCTTATGCATAGATTTCAAAAATGAGTCATAATCTGTACTACAAGATCCACTCAAATCATTTGGTTTTCTATAACATTTATACTGTACTGTAGCATTACACTTACTCCATCCCACTTGGAGGGTGTCATTTTTGTAAAAACATACAATTCCTTTTTGTGTCACAGGCAAATACAGTGCTACTTTATCATGTGCTTTAATAGCGACTGTGTCAAAAACCAGATTCTCCCAGGTCTCATTGACCCCTAGGGGGATAGCAGTCATCAATAAACCCCCGTATGCTGTTGGTATGGCCGTACAGACCCAGCAGTTCGAAACATTAAAAGTCTCAGCATACACACATGTAATTGCCTGATAAGTGTTAAAGTTCGGATGCCAGTCTATGTTTGGTTCATTACGTTTAATCAGTTCAACCTTTGTGGCAGGAAAAAGGAGTGGCCACAACAAAAAGAACAGTGTGATTAGCATAACAATTAAAATGATCATACAAGTTTTATGAGGTTGCTCAATGTCTCTATTCACTCTGTACCTGGCCATTTTGTTCTTGTTGTACAACAGTAACAAAGTTTTTGTCCAACTCAAAGTTCTTAACCAGTTTACAGTGCGTCAAATGAATCCAGGAAGCTCGCTCTGCGATCTTGGCTGCAGTGGGTGTCGACAGCAGTGCCTGGTACGGACCTTCCCACTTCGGAAAACTCCAATTCTTTCATTTCACAATCTTCACCCAGACCCAGGTGCCTGGGGCTACTGGTGCTTCCGATTTCTGTTGTTCTTTATCTGAAACAGAATTTAACTGCAAAAGTTTGTTATTCAAAAATCGCCTCATATACCCTGCAAGTGAACTGTCAGCCTCCTGCTCTGCAGACATGAGAGGTTTCCACTGAGGTGTATAATATGCCCTCCCAAACAAAGTTTCAAAAGGAGTTAATCCCTTTGCATTTGGAACAGTTCTCATGCTCAACAGTGCTAAAGGCAAACAGTGCACCCAGTTCTTCTGTGTCTCAGTCATCAGCTTCCTAAGCTTGTTCTTCAACACCCCATTATGCCTCTCTACTAACCCTGCAGATTAGGGGTGGTAAGCACAGTGATTTTTTAACGATATCCCAAAATAACGACTAAGTTGCTGCACTGTTTGGTTCACAAAATGTGTACCGTTATCACTATAAATCTTTTCCGGTATACCAAATCTGGGTATAATTTCTTTAATAAGTACCTTTGCAACAGTAGCTGCATCTGGATTTTTAGTCGGAAAAGCTTCTACCCATTTGGAAAACATATCTATAATGATAAGGCAATACTTTTTATTCTCGCATTTATTCAATTCTATGAAATCCATACAAATAGTATGGAACGGATATGGTGGTGTAGGGAAACTCCCTTGCTTAGGCTTCAATGCCCCTTATGCATGATGCTTGTTACAAACATGGCATGCTGCACAGAAATTTTTTGTATAATTTGTAAATCCGTAGGTTGTAAATACTCGATTCACTAACTGTACCATCCCCTCTGTTGAGACATGGCTCTGCCCATGGCTCAACAACGCTGCATATCTAAACAAATTAGATGGCAAAATTGTTTTTTTTTCCTTGGAGATGTACAGTCCCTTTTCAAGGATTGCTCCTCGTTTAATCCACTTCTGTTTTTCTACATTTGTAGTAAGTGTCTGCATTGTTTTTAACATTTCCAAATCTAAAGTCTCAGAGGGTTGTAATTCCTCGCTCAAAAGAAAAGTTTCTGTGGCTGAAGCTGCCTGCTTCGCAGCTGTATCAGCCCTTGCATTACCTTTTGAAATCCTATCTTGTTGCTTCGTATGAGCTACGCATTTGCAAATAGCTACTTTTTTAGGTAACTGAATAGAATCTAATAGATCTAAAATAAATTGCACATGATTGATTGGTTTACCAGTAGATGTTATCATTCCTCTATTTTTCCACTGCTGCGCAAAAACATGTACAGTAGAAAAAGCATACTGACTGTCAGTATAAATGTTCACTTTCTTACCTTTTGCTAAGGTACATGCCCTTGTCAAGGCAATCAACTCTGCCGCTTGTGCAGATAAATTGTGTGGTAAAGATTTTGCTTCTAAAGTTTCACTATCAGAAATGACTGCATACCCCACTAGAATCTGTCCTGCAGGACCCCTCCTGCACGAACCGTCCACATAGTATGTCACCTCGGCATCATCCAAGGGAACATCCGTAAGGTCTTGTCTAGGTAATGTCTTTTGCTCAATCTCCTGCAAGCAGCAGTGTGGTTTGCCATCTGCAGGGGTTGGGAGCAAAGTTGACGGATTCAAAGTCGTGCATTGTTCAATTGTCATATGAGGTTGGCTCAACAGTATGGTCATACAGGAAAGATGTCTAGCAGGAGAAAGATATGCTACTTTTTCTTGCAGTAAAATAATTGCGACTGCATGAGGCACTCTCAATGTGAGAGGGTGGAATAGCACTACTGAGGCTGAAGCCTGCACTGCCATTGCAGCTGCAACTACTGCTTGTACACAGTGGGGCAGGGACCGTGCCACTGGATCTAACTGTGATGAGTAGTAAGCTATGGGGCGTTGCTTGTCCCCATGTTGCTCTGTCAATACTGATGTCATATAACCTTGCTTACAGTCTACAGTTTGAATAAATTGCTTATGATAGTTTGGTAATCCTAAAACTAAGGATGATGCTATCAGTTGTTTCAGCTTGCAGAAAGCTGCTTCTGCTTCAGGTGTCCATTGTAATAAATCCTGTGCTGCCATCGGCTTTTTGAATATTAAATTGGCCAGTGGAGCAGATTCCAAAGCATAATTTGGTATCCAGCTCCAACAAAAATTAGTAGTTCCCAGGAAGGACATCATTTCCTTCTTGGTAGTTGGTCTAGGTGCCTGTAATATTGCTGTTTTTCTATCTTCGTCTAATATTCTACCTTCCTTGGATATTACATATCCCAAGTACTTAACTTGTTTTCTCCAAAGTTGTAGCTTGTCCTTGTTTACTTAGTGACCTTGAGTAGCTAAAAACTGTAATAAAGCTATCATGTCCTCTTTGCATTCTTGCTGGGTGGGGGCTGCCAGCAGAGTATCATCTACATAAAGTAAAATCTGGCTACCTTTCGGTGGGATAAATCCCGCCAGATTGCTTGCCATTTCCTGTGCAAATATTGTTGGACTTTCACAATATCCCTGTGGTAATCTTGTGTATGTATACCGTTTTCCCTGAAATGTAAATGCAAACCAATATTGGCTGTCAGGGTGTATCAGTATAGAGAAAAATGCATTACTAATATCTACCACAGAAAAATATTTTTGCTCTGGCTTTAAATCATTCAGTAAGGTGTGTGGGTCTGGCACCGTTGGTGCCCTGGGTATAACTGCATTATTTACAGCTTGCAAATCTTGGACCATACGCCATTCCCCGTTTGCTTTCCTGACAGGAAATAAGGGTGTATTACATGGTGAATCAGGAGATTCTATTAAGACTCCTTCCTTAAGTAAGGCTGCTATTATAGGCTTGATTCCTATCTCTGCATCCTTTCTCAAGGGATACTGTCTTTTCTGGGGTCTAAATACTGATTTTGGCATAATAGTAACTGGTCCTGCTGTTTGTATAAGTCCTACATCTGATTTCCCTGCTGACCAGAGAATGTCTGGTATACTTCGCAAGGCTTTTTCCTCTTCTTCTAATAAGAGTAATACTCAGCTATTCTCACTAGCCTGTGAGTGCACAGCTGGGTGTGTCTGTGTAATCCAATTCAGTTTTTGTTTCTGTACTCCTTGTTCAGAGAGCTCTAAGTCTGTCTGCTTTTCCCACCTTGTGACTTTTTCACCCAAGTCTGCCCATTTCAAATTTTTATTCTTAGTTAAGCTAACATGTGGCAATCGATTAGATTTATAAAGGGCTAAAAATTCCTGGGGCAATGAACAGCTTACTACACTGTTTCCCTCTGCATCCCAGTACAGATTTCGTAACACTAGCCTGTTTGCATGGTTCTGAAACAATTTCTGTTCATAATCTTTATCAGGTCCTGGTCTATTACAGTAATACAGAGTACAATGCAACAAATGCTGTTTGTCAATGTCGAGGGAGGGGGACTTACTGATGGCTACGTTCATCAGTTCTTCGGTTACTGCCCCTGGACCAATCGTAACTAAGTCCTGGCTGTACCAATAATATGTCTCACCCTCCGGTCGCACTACAAAAGTATCCATCTGTCGCTGTGCTTCCATACCCTGCATGGTTGGAACTACGGCTATGCCAAATATCTGCATTAAGTCTCTACCCAAAAGGTTTACTGGGCATTTTGCAGAAACCACAATTTTACTTCTCTGGGTCATCCCTGAAACGGGTTCTGTTATTGCTATGTCATGGGAGAGTGGCTCCCGATACAGCTGTCCATTAGCTGCCTTCACTAGTATATAATCTGGTGATTCTGAATCTTCCGGTAACTTGGAAGGATGTATCAGGGTCCGTGAAGCCCCTGAGTCACACAAAAAGTTGACTTCCCTCCCCTCTACCAGAAGCGTCACTTCCGGTTTTGTGTCTGCTAAGTAAAGCTCTAAGCTCAATAAAGCTAAGTCCAAAATTTCATCTTCTTCGATGTCTGCAAATTCATGTACATCCTCTACCCCTTCTGTCACATCCTCTACTCTTGCTATCACTTTTGCACTTGTCTTTTCCTGCTTATTTTCATTCAGTGATTCCTGACTATCATATAGTCATTCCTCGTCTTCCTTATTTTCTGTAGTCACCTTCTTATTTAGCCTACAATCCCTTGCTAAATGTCCTTTTTTCCCGCACTTAAAGCATTCACCTTTTTTCTTTCTTTCTTCAAAATCTTCTGATCACTTGTCAGATTGTTTATTTCCCTGGGCATTTTTCTTACCCTTTCTCCCAGTTTGTACTACAAACACTTCTGACCCATCTTCTGCCGAAAATACTTGAGTTTTCTTTTTACTATTAAAATGTCTTTCTGCATGTCTAGCATATTCAAGTAATGGCTGTAATCTACTTGTACGATGATCTACCATGTGCTTTGTAATAAAGCTGCTAATGGGAGTTATACTACCCTTCAAGAATGCATTCTTTAACTGTTGTTCATATGAGGAATCTTGTGTCTGGTTTTCCGGTATCTGCATTCCGCAGTGGTTATTAAAACATTCTAACAGTCTAGCATAATATCTATCAACTGTTTCACCTTCCTGTTGAATACACTGATTAATGCAAGTCCAATCAGCCCTAGGCTTCCACTTTTCAGAGATTCGGTCTGTCAGACCTTTCACTCTGCCATCCAGTTCTGCATTAGTATGTGGGAGTGGTCTAAGTTGTGCGTCACGAGGATTCCAGTCGCCACTGATCATGTGCCAATCTGGACCCACAATTTGTCTAACTACTTTTTCTACTTCTTCTCCATTCAAATGGTAACTTAATCTTATACCCTGTAAGTCTTCTAAAAATTTTCGAAAATTCACTTTTGGGTGGGGAATTCCCTCCGTGGCTTTCCGGATATCTTCCGGTGTCCACGGTCTATAAACTAAAAGAGTCGGATCCTGTCCTGCCTGAGGTTTGATACTTCTATGAGCGGACATATCTCTTCTTCACTCATAGCCTGTGATTTTCTATTTATTTCACTTAACTCAATCTCCCTCCTCAAATCGCGTGTTCGAGACCTTGTCTCGATAGGATCCCTGACAAACGGTTGTGATTTTGCAGGAACAGCTGGGTATAGCGGAGGTGGATCAGTTTGTCCACTTGCTTCATATTCTGGTAATGGAAGCGGTGGGGGTGAAGGAGGGGCCGTTGCTATTACCAAGTTATTGTCTTCTTTGTCTAAGAACATTGTCTTTGAATTCTTTATTCTCTGTTCCCTGCGATTTGCTTCCTCAAGCCACCTATGCGCCTGAGGGACTCCTAATTGTCTTTGCTTTTTTAGTTGACCTTTCGCGTCTATTTTTAATTGCTTAACAAGTTTCATAAGTGCAAGTTTATCTAAATTACCATTGAATTTATACTTATCAACCCATTTTGTGTAATACTTAACATTGTCGGCACGCTGTAATTGCATATATTTCACGTCTTCAGTTAGGGGCGGGTCTCGGGAACCTTTTGTGCACTGATTTTCCATTGCTGTCTTAGCTAAGCTGTAAATTGCTACGTAACCCTTTCTATCACGTGGTACCACAGTTCTATACCTTTTCACAGTTTATCTAGAATAACTGCCTACCTATTCTGTTTCCCTGATCTATGACAAAAACAGTAACCCCTTTTTCTGTCCCTGATCTGCACATGCAAATCTACCTGACAAAAAACAGTTCTGTAATTAGTCCCTGATCTTAAAACAGAAATAAGGTAATTCCTCCTTACCTGACCCTCCGTGAGTTGATCCACCGGATCGTTGACTCGTCCTCCAATCCCAGATCAGAAACAGTGGCTGGCCTCTTTGAACGACAATTCAGTCGGAGGTCTTTCAAAGCAGAAGAGCCGATTTGGCCTCTTCTCCGTACGGATGCATGCCACCGGGCCCAATTCTGACCTAGGCCTAGAGCGAGAGGTACTTTCCGGTCCGAAGGACCAAACTGTCAAAGGAAAAATATACTTTAAAAATGATCAAAACACGGTAGGTTCAGGTTAAGGCACTTTAATCTTGCAGCAAGGAGACAAAAAAGTGCTAATACAGAGTTTGTCTAACCAGAAACAGGAAATACTTTCATTTTTATACATTCTTAAACTGGTTATGTCCTACCATGCTGACGTAACAGATTACCACCTTTTTTATCATCATCTGCTGACCATCTTTCCCATGAATTTCTGCTGATTTATCAATTTTTATGTGAAACGTCCTGAGGAAAACAACATGGCCTTGATTACTCCCAGTTAGATACATGTTATGTTACCATTCAAGATACTATGGCTAATTCAAGCACAATGCTAGCAGTTCATTTCTCTAATAATCCTTTGTCTACTTTATCTCTAAGTTACTACAGCTGCACAGGTTCCCATCCTTCGAACAGAGCTGTTTGTCTAAAATCATTACATTTACAGAATAAAGCATTGTTCATTCATTTGTTCCTGACCTAGCAGATAAACACCTGCTTCTCAAGTACATTTCCAAAAGGCGTAAACATAAATATTGCTGTGCTAGCAATTACTAGGTCAGAGGGCAACTTGCAAGTTTCAGAAAGCATACTGCAGCTTCTAAAAAGCATCTTTTTCAGTCTCATATGAAACTCAATTTGTATAAAATACAGTGCATGAAAAATAGAATGAAAAGCATATTAAAATACTTGGTTATTAATTGGCATTAAGTATACACATATTAATACATATTTTTCTACCAGTAATACTGACAGAATTATGTTCAAGCAATTTGTTAGTAGAATATCATGGATACAGCTGTCGGTAGTTGTCATTATAGGCAGTACACCCTTAAAACATTTCTCTGTCATCGCTTGTTAGATAGTACATTACAGCTTACCAACCTTTAGATGACACATCAATGTTGTCTCACAGGGTTTTTCTATTTTAGCTACTAGACTTGCATTTTTCATCATGTAATTAATCACAAAGTTCTGTTATGCTTTTTTTTACATTGATTTAATGCAATTTCTCATTCTTTCTGTCCTCCCTCCCTTTTTCCCTATCCTTTTTTTTTACATTTTATGTTTGTGTTATCTCTCTCTTTATATTGTAATTATGTACAGCAGCTGCTATGGTAGTGCCACTTGGCTAGTCCTGGTTCCAATGTCCCCCAGTGAGCTTAGCTAGTTCTTGCATTTGGCACAGAACCAGCTATGACTGCCTCCACATTGGCTAAACTGGGGCGAATGATATACGATTGTCCCTGCCCCTGCATTTGTTCTTACCAGGGGCTCTGCCATAGGTGGTGATTACATCACCCTGCAGGGAGCTGGTGGACCAGCAGATGGATGCTAACACTAACCACCTGGGAAGATTATTCTTCCAACTAGTAGAGTCATATCCCTGTATGATCCTGCCAGTAACATTCTGCTAGGATACAGTGGGGAGGCTGGATAGGAAGCTGTATGACTTCCCCCTGGGGATGACACAGGTAGGGTGGAATAGTGGATCTACCCGCCCTGTGCCCCATCCTAGTCTATCCTTCCCATTCTGTCCATGCCCTTCTGTTTGTTGTCCATTTCTGTCCATTATCAGTGTTTTCCCTTAGTTTGTCTGATGTTTTTAAATCAACTGTCCTGTCCCTCCATCAGTGTGTTTGCATCTCCCACCATATTGTCTCTATTATGTTTGCCCCTGCTGGCTACCTTCTGCAGCTTATCAATCTTTACCTTCCCTTATCTCCCACCCACTTTTTCAAAAGAAAAAGAAAGAAAAAAAATACAAATTACAGTTCCTCCTTCACCCCCATCACATTCTTTCCCAACTCTTTTTCTTTGTACACTACCCTGTGCTGGCTGCCCATTTTTCCTACTGTTCTATACTCCCATTCATACCCCTTATTCTGTACAAAACATTGATTTCAACCATGTAGTGTCCCCTTTAAAGAAGCAGGCACCTTTTTCTGTCTTACTGCTTTGTGCATTTGCATGCTGTGTGGCACATACATATGCACATCCATATTCAGCAATTTTACTTGGTTAGATTGCATAAATGCTGCTGTGTTTATTTCTATTTTACCAACTCATCACAGGTTGTGCTCTGGATTGAAGTGGGATTAGTAATTAACTGCAACTTGACATCTGAGTTTTCTTATTGTTACTTGATAATGAGGTCTGAACTGCGTTGTGTCCAAGTTATAAACATTGGAAGGCTAACTGCAATTACTGTGGGCATGCTCCTGAATCCTATCCTTTGAAGTTGAATTTTTATCCATCTCTGCAGTAAGCTAAACACCAACCAGTAATTCCCTGTTCTACCAATGATGCCACTTGGACACAAGTGACCTGCTTCGGCAACATTCTACAACTGCTACAAAAGCCATTCTTCCTACTGCTCCTCTTCTGTCCATAAAAGTAAAAATGCTACAGACAGATTCCACAACATGTGTGCACCATAGTCACAAATGGCATGAGGGCAGGAAGCTAATGTAGGCTAACAGGACAGCAGTTCTAGCAAGGCTCCCTGAATACACATTAGATTAGATTTGTGTATACCATATGCCATACTTCTGTGTGTCTGTCTTATTTTAGGTGCAAGCATCTGGAAAGAGAATTATGTCAGGGACTGTTTCTAACATTCCTTCTATTGTAGGATAAATATATAGAATCTGAATAAATTAAATGTATTCTATTCTATGTGCCATGTCTGCCTGCTGTCTCCCATCTCACGTGTGTAATGAAAGGCCAAGTCCTTGATAGTTTTGTCTGGCTGCCATTTGGCAATCTTACAGTCATGTACCAATAATTGCTGTCCAGTATTACAGCTTCTGGCTAGCTTCTCATTCATATTTTAAAATTTTATTTATTTATTACAACAACAACAACAGCATGTATTTATTTATTTCTTATTTATGCTTTGAAGGCCAGATTAGTCTTGTTTGTTCTGTACTGTTTTCGACACATCGATTTCAGTTAAGTCAAGTAAGAACTTAAACTCAGATTCAGAAATATTACTGGTGCTATAACGATAGTTCTATGCACTGCAGTTTATCTTATAAATGAACACTGTTTGTGTTGTACTGCAGTGGTTTATACTCAGGGATAATGAGTTTAATACTTTTCTTGTACATATGAATAACTCTTTCCTCTCCCCCTTTTGAAGTTGGTTGATGTAGAACAGATGTGACATGCACAATATCACTTTTCTTTATAAATTATGGTTAAAGGGGGGCATAGACAGGGTAATAAATCAGGGGTCCCCATTCATACTATTATCATAGCACTTGGCTGTCTCTCTATCTCTAGTTATCATAAAGCACTGCTAGAGTCACACAGTAGACAAACAAAGTCTGAGGGAATCAATCATGACAGAAACAGCTCATTAACATTTCATAGCCTTGTTCATAGCCTTTCTCCTCTACACTAAGTGACAAATGTTGTAACCCAACACAGTGCATTCGACACCTGCATTCATGTAACAAAACAAGCTAAATTAAACATTTACTCAAAATTAAAATAATAATAAATTCAAAGACTTTATGTTGTCCAGCTTATTAACAAAGAAATAATAAGCTTACTGTTAATAGTCAACAAAACAAGCGGACGAAGGATCACACCCAAAGAACAAGACTCGTGATAATTTTACTACCATTGACTCCATCCTTTACACCATTACTACTCTTGAATGTGAAAACCAAGTATTTACATACACAAACGATAGATGACTATCAATTACAGATGCTTGTATTGCTGTGTACACCTCAGATGTTTTCCCATGATCAAATGAATGAGCACTAGCATAATAATGATTAAGAAATATATTTCATTTCTCCAGTGTTTGAACCATACAGTGCAACCCATTACATCCCCTTGCTTTCCCAACCTCAACTCAAGAATCAGAGACAGAGGTCCAAAATCAGGAAAATGTTACAAAGTCTGAGAATCACATGCTTACCATTATTTAATGACTGCAATACACAACTCTTTGCCAGAAAAAAACACATTTTATGAGGAATAGACCAGAAATATGAGGTAAAAATCAGGGACAGATGAAAACTGTGTCCTCTGTACGCATGCATGTACACAGATGTGACCATCAGTTATAGTCACTTGTCTGAGTGTACACCTCAGATATCTGCAGGAGATCAGGTGATTGAATAAATAGTAAATAATAGTCCTGAAAGGTGTCTCGGCTTGCTGCTGTCAGAAATACACAGTGTGACCCACTGCGACTCCCCTTTATGAACTTAACCTATTAGGTCAAGTATCAAAGACAAACACCCAAAATAAGGATTCGATTTTAAATATTTGTTTTATATATTTAGAACATTTCTAATATAATGGATTATGCATCAACAAGCATTTTCTGAGGGATCCAAAGTCTGAAACTCATGTTTGTCATTATTTAGAGACTGCAGTGCAAAACACTTACCAGAAATACACAGACTTTACACAGAACAGTCCAAATACCTCTCTGCTTCTTTGTTGATCAATCTTGTACAAATCTAAAAAAATGGCAAGACAAAGGCCCAAAATGCAACACATTTTAAGTATTGTCACCAACGAAAGTTCAAAACTTGTTTAATACAAACAAAAATTACAGTTGAGCGCTTTCATCTAACTTATATAGACTTCCTCAGAACAATTCTGTTACAGTTCAACTCAGTTTAAATACTTTTTTCAAAAACAATCAAGTTACTCATCATTTCATCAATTATATATTTAAAGTGCCAGTGTGCGTATTCATATAAAACCATCCTTGTTATTACATAAATCTAAGATATATTAAAACAATTGCTACTATTAACCTAGTTGAATAATAGTAAGAATTCTGTCAAGTATGTATGATGTAAAAATAAAAAATAAAAATAAAAATAATCCATTAAATACAGTTAAAATTTCAATTCCACTTCATCAATTTGCTAAATTCTCTAATATAGGCTTAATAGATATGTGATCATTAAGTCCGGGGTGGGTGGAGGCATTTAATTTAATTTGCCACCTAGCTTCAAGTTCAGCTAGTTTCTTTTTAATACATCCACCCCTCGGGTTGACTTTGGCTATTTCTAATATCCCAAAGTAAAACTCATCACAACCATTGGCTTGAGCAATGTGTCTCCAAAGTGCATTCTTGGTATCTTGCTTTTTAATATTATAATAATGGTCATAAATCCTTTGTCGAAGACACCTATCAGTCTTTCCTATATAATAACAGGAACACTTGGTGCAATGGGCCAGGTATACTATATGTTTAGTCCTACAATTACCTTTTTTAAAAATAATTTTTGTGTGATTTAAATCTTCCAACATAATGCTGTGCTTCTTTGTGATGCATCTGCATTGGTTACAGGTACCACAACATGTTGTACCCCCTGTAATCCCTAATTCACCATCATTTCCTTTTTTCCTTTCTATCTCATTCTTCATATTAGTCCCATTCCTAGCCACAAACTTGGGTGCTTTGCCAACTATCTCAACTATTTTTCTGTCAGTCTTAAATAGACTCCAATTATTTGAGATAATATTCTTTACCTCCCTACTCCATGGGGTATGTTGTAAAATACAAGCTCTATTATATTCTATACTTTCATCTTCTTTAGCCTTTTTGCTTTTCTTCTGCTCCCTAAGGGGTCCAGTACCTAAAAGGGGACTATATTTTTTACCCCATTCTTTCCTTACATATTCTGTTACATCAAGTGCTAACCACCTGGGGTACCCTCTTTGTAAAAACATTTTGGCTATATTACTCAATTCTAATAGGAAATCTGCATAGTCCGAGGTCATCCTAGCTGCTCTAATACATTGACCTCTAATTATGCTTCTTTTTTGGCTGAAGGGGTGACAACTAGAAAAATGTAAGTAACAGTTACTGAATGTTGCCTTTCTGTGTATATTCGTTTTTATCCTATTGTTTTCTATTACAATCTGGGTATCCAAGTATGCTATTTTATTTTTATCAACATTAAAGGTGAATTTCAGCCAACTACATCTTGAGTTTACATAATCTTTGAATTTTTCTAGTTCCTTTGAGGTACCCTTCCATATCAGAAACACGTCATCCAAAAACCGAAAGTAACACGCCATGTATTTGTACCATTTGGTGTTTATTATAAATTCATTCTCCCAGTCATGTAAATAAAGGTTTGCATAAATAGGGGCGCAAGCCGCTCCCATTGCTGTGCCCCTGCTTTGTATGTAATACTCTCCTTCAAAAAATATGAAATTGTATTTTAATACAATTTCCATGAATTCCAAAATTAGTATTCTCTTGTCATTAGTTAAATGCCTAGCCTTTTCTAACTGGGTTTCTAATCTGGATAGTCCATCATCGTGGGGTATGCTGGAAAATAAATCTACTACATCGATGGTAACCAGTATGCATCCAGGTGATATCATTTCATTTTTCAGCCTACCTAAAAAGTCCCATGAGTCTATAATAATGTGTTCTATAGACTTATATATGGGTTTTAACCAAACGTCCACCACCTTTCCAAAATTGAAAGTTTTAGACATGCTACCCGATATTATGGGTCGGAACGGGGGGTCCAATATATTTTTATGAATCTTGGGTATACCTATTATGGTACTAATAATAGGTTTCTCTATCTTCAAATAGTTATATAGATCAATACTGATCCTTTCTTCAATTAATAAATCTTCTAGGTACAAGTTAATTTTGTTGTACCCTATATTAACTGAATATATGAATATATATGTTGAACTGTAACAGAATTGTTCTGAGGAAGTCTATATAAGTTAGATGAAAGCGCTCAACAGTAATTTTTGTTTGTATTAAACAAGTTTTGAACTTTCGTTGGTGTCGGTGTGGAACTGTGTATGCTGTGAGGAACAAGTTTCTTTTGGTTGTATTTATTGTCGACTAGTTCCTTATTCTCTGAGTTTACTTATTTTAAGTATTGTATCTATTTGTGAACAATATAAACCAACTGGACAAAGTGTCCCTTTGTAGGCTTGACCCAGGAACACCATCTGGTTAAGTGACTTGCTCAAAGTCACACAGTAGGTAGATGGAGGTGAAAGAAATCAAACTCTGTGTTTGACTGCAGGTAGCAGTTTAACAGCTTAAAGCCTTAATCCTACATGCTTATTATCAGACACCTGCAATTTACTTAAAAAAATTAATAGAACAGGTATTGCATGGGCATGCATTTTCTTAAACAATAAGAACTATGAACCTCTAATGACTGTCTGAAATCCTTAAAAAGCAGACGTGTGCATGCACACACACACACACATACATACACACACACACACACACACACTAGATCATCAAACATTTTATGAAGGACAGAAAAAATATGAGGCAAAATCATAGACATGCTGCAGAATCAGGCGCAACTTACAGGCAGAAATTCTAATTTACTTAAGTTTGTAAGTGAGTACTAGGCTAATGAACACAGGGCCCTTTTTAGGTCTAGCCAGGCATCCCAAATCTCTGACAAGTTCTGGTACCCTTGATAAGTGTAAGCAGGGATTTGGGAGATGAAACATTTACAAGCAGGGGCCTGGGAGATGAACTATTTACAAGCTGCATGTGTCCGTTAGAGGCATAGATGCCAAACCAGGGATGAATTTCCTGTTCCCCATCCAATTGTCCAACTTACACCTGAATTGGGTTAGGGAGGAACTCTGCTTCACATGGATGGAGAGCCTATTCTAGAGATGGGTTAGTCTCTGGGATACATACCTGTGTCTCCAGCAGGTCCTGTTTATATCACAGGCAAGGTTTAAGTCTTTAGAAAAGGTAATTCTGGTACTGTTTGCTGGATATGCATCAGGGTGGTCTGACAATGCAGTGTATGCAAGTCATAGATCTTCCCTTAACAGCCTGTAAGAGACAAAATACAGGACTTTGAGGCAGTCTACACAGGACATGTTACTTAACATCCTGTATTTTTTTAGTGAGGAACATCTGTGGCCATTCCAGTTGTTGGATAAGCTTGGTTAGGTACATACCAAAGGGAGAATTGTACTCAATTATAGGTCTGATGAATGCTGACTATAGTGGAGCAATTACCTTTTTGGAACTAAATGCCATACCTTTGTTTATAAGTTGCACAACATAGAATGATTTCTATTAATACTGTAGACCTGTGATGGTCAAAGGGTAGATTACTGTATATGTGTGTCCTCAAGTCCCTGAATACTGGGTCAACTCATAAGGGTGTGTTGTCACTATGATAGTTGCCAGGGGTGGATGACTTCCTGAATGATACTGTTATGCATTTCTTGGCATTTAGTTTTAGACTATGGCTCTGTCACAAGTTATTTGTCTGGGTCAGCCCATCCTGGAGACCATTCATGACAATGGAGGATTCTATGACTACTTCTTATTTGCAATCATCTACAAATTTGGTCAGCTAGAGGCCCTTGGCATTGACCTTGACTTCAGAGAAGTAAATATCAAAAAGGAACAGTCCCAGAACTGACCCCTGAGGGACTCCACTTGTGACTGGCCGATTTGTAGAGGTGAACTCCACAAGTCTAAGTTCCTGGGTCCTGTCTGTGAGCCAGCTGGCTATCCACTAGGTGATATAATGGTTTATACCTAACGCTTTGAGTTTATCAACTATGCCTGAGTGGGGTATTGTGTCAAATGAAGCTCCAAAATACAAATGGCCAGCACTCAGAAGTCAGACACAAATCTTTATTTCATACCATATCATGTCAGGAACCACTTTAGCATACCGGTTTCGGTTACAAATCCTTCTTCAGTGCAATATTAATACATACCTCCACTCCGTTCTTAGTAAACCATCTGAACACATACTATTGGTTAATCAAAGATGTTCATTAAGGCCTTGAGAAAAAAGTGCTCCCAAATGAATAATCAATTTTTCTCTTTTTTTATCTAGAATACCATGCCAACCCGCTCTATCCTTGTTATTAAACATTATCCTATCTATAATAATAATAGCCGCGGTGGTGCAGCAGTAGCATTGTCGCCTCACAGCAAGAGATTCTCCCATTCGATTCTTGGCTGGAGCACCTTCTGTGTGGAGTCTGCATGTCCTCCCCGTGGTCGAGTGGCATTCAAAAGACATGTGTAAATGGGTGTTCTTTCGTTGAAGGTTGGGCATCAGGCTGGCACCTCGGCACCGTAAAAATCTACTGCCAATCATTAGCGGACCGGAGTTCCGCTGTGGCGACCCCTAACAGGGAAAAGCCGAAAATAATAATAAGAAGAATCCTATCTATAATAAATCTAAAACCAGCTGTTGGATATTTGATAGTATGTTTGTATAGGGCATTAGACTGACAAGCAAATTTGACATCATTAAGATGTTCAAAAATGTGTAACTTGAATGGATGTGAAGTCTGCCCTACATAAAAGCTCATAAACAAGTATATAAGACTAAATAAATAACCTAGTCCGATTCACAGTCCCCATACACCTGGATGTTAAAAACCCGTGAAGTATTGTGAGAGGTAAATTGCTGTGTTTTACAAATAAATTTACAAAAACTACAATGACTACAGGGTGACATCCTACCAGACATTTTCTATGCAACGTAGTCTGTTTGGCCCCAGTGGTATAATCATACAATTTCTTATGATGATTAAGCCAACTGCCCAAAGTCCTACCCCTCCTATAAGAAAAAAGGCATTTAGAAGGTATCAAATCCCTCAAAGAATCATCAGACAGGAGAATTCCCCAATGTTTATGTATTAAGTCAATCAACACAGATGTATTGCTACCATAACTGATAACTAATCATAGCGGAGTATCTGAAACTGTCCTTTTGTTTTTATATTGCAATAATTCAATTCTATCCAAACCCTTAGCATAATTGCTAGATTTAATAACTTCCTGATATTTGTACCCTCTATTGCAAAATCTAGTAACCAGTTGTTGGTCATGCAAAGTAAATAGTTCATCCGAAGAACAAATCCTGCAAAGCCTCATAAATTGGGCCTTAGGGATGTTCTTAACAATATGTTGAGGATGTCAACTGTTAGCTTGTAGCAAAGTATTAACATGAGGATGTTTCCGATGTACTTGGGTGCCTAAAGTCCCATCCTGCTGCACATGAATTTCAACATCCAAAAAAGGTATTTGTGACGTGTTGCAGTTAAGCGTAAATTGAATACCCCACTTGTTTTCATTTAAATAAGTAACAAATTCTTGTAAGTATTGCTCCTCTGATTGCCATAACAACCAACAATCATCAAGGTAATGGTACCAGATGTCCACAGATTCCAAATAGAGATTATGCATAGAATTGTATATAATCTGTTCCTCAATATAGCCCATAAATAGATCAGCATAAATGGGGGCAAAATATGCCCTCATGGTAGTACCCTTAAGTTGTAGATAACATTCTTCTTTAAAATAAAAAACATTTTTAGTTAACACATGTTCGGTGAGACATGATAAGAAGGTATTAAATTCTGGGCTATATACAGGGACATAGTTTAACCAATATTCCAAGGCTAACAAACCTGCCCAATGGGGGATATTGGAATATAAAGCTGACACATCCAAGTTGCACATATATCATCCTGGCTCCAACTGCATCACACTAATAACATTAAGAAACTCTGTAAAATCCTGTATACGAGCTCTCACATGAGGCAGCAGAGGTTTCAGGTACTGAGTGAGAAAAGCAGATAAGGGTTTCATAAGGGAACCCCTACCTGATATTATTAGTCTTCCAGGAGGTTGATTTAAATTCTTGTGGGTTTTGGGTAACATGTAAAAATACTGTTTCAGAGGGTCTTTGACCATCAATTGAAACTTAGTTTCCTGTATAATAATGCAGATTATGCCCCGCATGACACACATCTTCAAAAGTTAAGTAAATGTAGCATCTTTGAAGGCATACAGTAGTTTGCAAACCATTTGGCTTACAGCACATTCAGGTTTGTAGACAATAATATTTGTTCTAAAATAGACACAACTCTGAAGGGTGTCCTTCAAGGTGATTTGGTCCCTTGTTTTCAAATGATCTCCCTTAGAATTCATGTCATATAAGCTGTGTCCTCTACAAATTTGATGTAGTCATAATGTAGTCACATAAGTCACAAAGCACCCTCGGTGATTCATTACAGGAAGATTTCATACCAGTATAGAACTGGTTAGCAAATAACATGCTAACTGTAAGCACATATACAACTGCTATAGTGACTCTATAGAGATTAACTAAGGTTAAGGACATAACTGTTAAGAACCCGGGTAGAACATCTCTGGCCAAAACCAAAAATCGATATCTGGTGAGCATCTTACATTTTATTCTCAAACAGAAACCCAAGAAGATGAAGTGTTACGATAATTAAAAGTGTCTTACAAAATGTCACGTTAACTTATCTCAAGGGCTTGATGAGATAAAACTTTAAATGTACTTCTTCCCAGAGGTGAATATGGATTTCTTATTATTTGTGTTCTGTTCTCAAGTAACTGACTGCTAATCGTGACCACAGCAAAGAAAATACTCTGGCTCATCTAACAACAGGGAATATCACTGTGTTAGTGTTACCCTAAATGGATGAAATGGCTACCAGTGGGAGCCAAAGCTTTTCTTTTAAGTTACTGAATCAATGTTATTGCTTATCTACGAGGAATAGGCTTATGATCAATAGCTCAACTTTTTTTTAGCAAGAGGTCATGGGGGCTCTAAATATACCACCTTTTACTCCTACTACAAGTCAAAGATCCTTCTCTAAAACAGTGCCAATGTCCAGAAACTATTTACCTCCAAATACAAGAAAAAAGGCAAGAGGGATGGGAGGGTGGCCTAATGATTAAGGTGTTTGCCTTACAAACACAAGGTGCAGGGTTTGAGTCTCACAAGGCATAATTGGCTAAGCCTACAATAGCTCAAAAGGGCAGTTAGCTTAGTACTAGGCTATGAACCTATGAACCTATAAAGACTGTTAGGGAAAACCTGAATGCAAGATTAGCAGAAGCAAATGCAAATGTTTCACTAATAATGGCTGGGTCTCCTTACTGCAAAGCAGCATAACTGAATATTTAAGTCGTATTTATAAAGACAGGAAGCAATACAAAAAAATAATAAGTACTAACACTATTTTGCTATAAATACTGTAAATAAATAAGATGTGTACAGTGAGTATTCAGAGAAAGTATTCTACTAGGACTTTACTGGTAAGATTTTGTAGTAGTACAGCCAAAATCAAAGAATTGGTACAGACAACATCTTTCTTAGTTTATAGACTTTTTAAAGGTTAAATCTGTGAACTGCGGCAAGGAGTTATAGCTCTCTGCTACGGTGTAGAAATGGTGTTTGAACTCTGAATGGACTTTTTAATGTATATATTTATTTATTTTTACTTGTAATTATTTTTGGTCCTCACATCTGAGACTACTAGTTTTTGACCCTTAGGTTTGAAAAGATATGTTTTGGCCCTTATCTTTAAAAAGTGGGGCTGCCAAATGGGAGCATTGCTTAAGGCACCAAACAGCCATGCAACAGCTTTGATACATGATATGGTTACACTGGGTTAATAACGTCTTTACAATCTCCTCAAATGTATCCATCGCTTGTCTTATCTTGTCTTTCCTTAGCAGAGAACTACAGGCATGGATCACTCACTCCTTTCCAGCTCTGACAATATTTCAGTACTTTCCATTTGTTGCATGCTCCTCTGCCTTGATTCTATGTGTATATGGCACTGAGCCAGACCTGGAAAAATTGGAGTGGTATTTTGTTCTAACTCAGTCCTGGCTTTTCCACATTTCTTTGACAAAAAATGTGCTGACAGCTGCACCATATTTTTAGCCAGAGTAGCACTGCTGCAATTTTATGATGACACATTAATATTCTTAAGACACAGTTGCTCACCTAAATATTCGTAGTATAACAAATAAAATTACCCAGCTCCATGTCCTAATTGACTTCTACTCATTTGACATCCTCTGCCTAACAGAAACCTGGCTTAAACCAGCAATCAAAGACAATGAAATTACCCCACCTGGTTACAGTATCTTAAGACTCGATCGACCAAACAAAAAAGGTGGGGGAGTTGCCATACTTTATAAATCTGAATTACAAATTAGCCTGATAGACTACCAACCTCCCTCTCCTACAAATGCTGAACTCCTTTGCTCCAAACTTCAGATTAATAAGAACAAAGCAATGTATATTATGTGTTGCTACATCCCTCCCGGGAAAAATATAAATACACTTGAAAATATCCTTAGCTGGCTCTCTTCTACCATCCCACAAGAAATTATCTTCTTAGGTGATCTCAATATTGACTGGAACTCCTGCTGTTCCACTAAACCCACCTCTCTCATAAACCTCTACATGTTCCAACAAATCATAAACTTCCCTACAAGAATACATAAACCTACCAAGAAGCAGAGTATTCTTGATTGGATACTTGTTAATAACAATCCCCATGCATATAAAACAGGTATACTCCTGACAATATTAGTGGCCACCTCCTACATACATTTCCAAACAAAAATATAGTAGTCCTATGCAGTCAGTATATCGAACTATACGCAGTAAGAAAAACTTTAGCCTTCCCAACTTCCTCCTAGAACTTAAAGCTTGCAACTGGGCACCTCTCAAAGACCTTCCTCTTGAAGAGGCAGTCACTTATTTCAATAATACATTCCTCCAAATTCTGGACAGCCATGCCCCATCTCGCCAAATTAAAATAAGGTCCAAAGCAGCTCCATGGCTTTCCAAAGAAACCAAGCAAAAAATGATACTAAGAAACAAACTTTGGGCAAAATGGAGAACCACAAAAACCCCCACTGACCACCAACATTTCAAACACCTTAGAAATACCACAAAGAAACTTATACTCCTTGACAAAAAACTTCAACTTTAAATTTCAACAAAACCCCCAACAGAACCCTCAAAATTTTGGTCTGGAATCAAGAAACTCCTATACCCTGGAAACTCAAAACACCCACCCCTGCCAACCTAACTCAGACCCTCCTAATAAAATTGCTGACATCATAAATAACTTCTTCTCAGAAACAGTCACCTCTCTTGCCAACACCTTAACTCCACCAACAACCCTTGAACTCAACCCTCCTAATAATAAAATACCCTCTTTAAAGTTCAACACAGTATCCACAGCCTTCATTCACAACCAACTCCAAAAACTTAAACCTTGTACCCCCTCAGCAGACAAACTGCCAGCAGAGTATCTGCAGCTAGCTGCAAAGGTACTAGCATTCCCAGTCTCCATCTTAATAAACAGAACCATAACCGAATCCACTATTCCATCTCTCTGGAAAATCTCCCATATCATCCCCTTACATAAAGGGGGAAATACAACTGAACTTTCAAACTACCGTCCTATAGCCCTACTCTCTCCTCTAGCTAAAATTATGGAACGATGTGTCCAACAACAACTTCTAGAACACCTTCTCCATAATAACCTACTTGCTGACTCACAGCACGGCTTTAGACCATTCCATAGTACCACCACTGCCCTTCTCTCCTTTACAGACACCATCAACAAAAATCGCAACAATAATCTATATTCATCTGCATTATTTCTTGACCTCTCAAAAGCATTCGATATGGTAAATCACCATCTCCTGATTGATATGCTTAAATCCCTTTCTCTTGACACAATGGCTATTCTGTGGTTCAACTCCTACCTGTCAAATAGACAACAAGCAGTACTCTGGGATGGTCATTTATCCTCCCAGCTCCCAGTCTCCATTGGAGTCCCACAAGGCTCTATTCTAGGTCCCTCCTCTTCTCCATCTTTATTAATAATCTGAATACCTCCCTCCCATCCTCCACTTGCATTCAGTATGCAGATGACTCTACACTCATCTGCACTGCAATGTCTCCTGCTGAACTACATTCATGTACCCAAAATGTTTTTACTGCAGCAGAAAATTGGTTCAAACACATCTGTCTCCTCCTTAATCCTAAAAAGACTAAGTTACTATTGATTACTCCAACTTATAAGTCCATCCCAATTTCCTTTACTATTGTCTCTAACAATGGCACAATTATATCACCCGACAGCACTACAAAACTGCTTGGTGTGACAATAGATAATCAACTAAACTTTGATGCTCACATCAATTTAACAATAAAAACAGTTAACAAAAAAATAGGTGCACTCTATAGACTTAAACAATTTCTCACACCAGAGACTAGGATATCCTTAGCTCAAACACATCTCATCTCAACACTACTGTATGCCTCTCCAACCTTTATTAACCTATCAAAACAAACCTATCAAAACTAGCCTCATCCTACCACAACATTGTCAGGTTTGCTACAAGTGCCCCATATCGGACTCATCATTGTTTAAATCTCAGACAGCTAGGTTGGCTTGAACTGCAAAATCTCATTCTACTCCAACAACTGACTATTACCCACAGGATACTCCACTTCCCTTCTAATACACCTATTCTTAGTACTCTTATTTCGTCCTATAAAAATCTCTCTAACCTACGCTCAGCTAATAAACTTCTAGTAGCCACATGTAAATCTCAGAACAAAGCAGGTGACTCCCTTTTCTCAAATGCTGTGGGTACACACTGGAACAAGCTCACTTGTGAACTTACTACCTTGACCTCAACACCCCTCTTCAAGAAACATTTAAAGACCCACCTCAAATCACATTGGCTCTGCCCTTGCTCTTCCCTGACTGACTCTCTTTCTCTACTTGACATCTTTCCACCTCTTTTCCAAACACCTCTATCTGCACTGTACAAACCCATCATATAGATAAGCAGTACTTCTCCTTCTCTCACTCTGCCTTGTCTCCATCTAGCTGATACCACTCCTCCCACCACCTCAATTTCTTTTTCCCTTGACTCTATTCAGCTTGTGACTTCCTCTTTCTTATGATTTTACCTATTACAACTACTTACTTTGCTTATGTTTTACCCCTATCACCTCTAAGATGCTAAAAAAAAAAAAAATTTTTTTTTCTTTTTTCTGTATTATAATACTGCTCGTATTGCTGTGTGTTTTTGTTACACTAATTGCTTTTCTGTTGTTCTGTATTCTAATTAGTTACTAACTCCTGCTTAGTAGTTTTAGTTAAACTCTTGTACATATTTTTTTTCGTAAGTTTGTTTACCATAGACTGTTACAGTGGAGCTTTTCTCCTCGGGCCTCTACTGAAAATGGACATGTATCCAGTTAGACTAGCCCGGTCAACAAATGTAAAATAAAATAAATAAAATAAAATAAATACAAGCTTGGTTCTGTTTTTAGCATCCAGTATTTGTAAACAGTTCTTAACCTCCTCTGTTTTACATATAGACATTTAAATTCTGTATTGTACACTTTATACCATTATATGTTACTTATTACATTAACTTTACCTTCAGGGGCCACTTTAGGAATACTTCTGACTTTTATACAGGCTCTAACTGAACACAGCATCAGAAATGATAGATAATGCTATATCCTTATTTATTTGAATTCTTAGTTTTGCCCCTATATTTCTGGGGTGATCCATATTGCTCTATTGTCTTTTTTGGCCATATTATACACTTCATTGCATGTTAAGCCCTCTTTCTCAGAAGCGTTGCCTGTATTAACCATGTTATGTACATCAGTTGCTTTAGGCTTGCAATCTCCTTACTGACCTTTGCAATTGTTTTCATTAACACTGCAATATTAAGTGTCTAAAGTTATGCTAAATCTTTTGTTTACAGTAGCCTTGTATTGTAAATTTTCCCAGTACATCTCAAACATAAGTCTCATTTTAACTTAATTTCATTTATTTGTTTGTTGAACAGAGAAAAGGATGTGGTGTGTGAAGAAATTTAGAGAGTCTGAAAGATACACAACTAAAAGGTAAAGAGAAAACACTGACTGGGAAGAATTCTGGCAGCAGTTCAAGCTGCAGCTTTGGCACAAGAGATGGCTTCCAGTAATTTAGAGGAAAAAATAAATTAAATGCAGTCAGAGCTGATTAAAATAAATGAAACACTGAAGGAGTGTATCAACTCAAATAAAAGGCTGAAAAAATGGAAGAAGCTTTAAGCAGCTATTCAGATGAACAGATAAACTGCAAAAATCAGAGGTCAAAATGAAGAAAAAGTTAAAACTGGCTATGTATGAAACTTCTCAACAAGAACTGTTTCAAAAGTGGTAGTTAGAGGACAAAGCATGCAGAGAAATCCTGAGAATTTCTGCTGTACCAGAGAAACTGGAAGGAACAGCCTGTATTAATTTTATGAAAGCACAAATACGCAACTGGACTGGTATTCCAGAGCAAGATTTGTTAGTTGAAAGGGCACACTGACTATATGCCTCCAAAAGTGGCCATGAGAAAGCAGCCAAGATCTGTATTAGCAAATATGCAATCAAATCAGCAGAAATAGTTGATCCTTACAACACTGTGGCAGAAGGACAAATTATTAAAAATTGGAGACAGTGTTTGTGGAAAATGATTGCTCACTGTAGACCTGGCATAAGAGAAACAAATTTATCGTAGCAATCAAGGAATGTTGAGAGACAGGTGTGAGACTCAAGCTGCTGTATCCAGCTGCCTGCAGAATATTTCTTCCTCATGGATCAAGGACATGATTTTATGCAGAACAGTCGAAGGAGGAAATACAACATTTGCCCAACAAAAACTGAGCCAACAAACAGGAGGGGACTCTGCTTGTCATTCTTCTGACAATAAAGTGCATAGGGAGACTTTGCTAGTGAAACCTTTTCCAATGTTTCAAAGGAAAATGCCTGTGAAACAGAAAAAAGCACAGGTACGGACGAGAATAATTGGGAGTAACTTGGATTTGAACCAGAGTATGGTACTGGGAGATGGAGATGAACAGGAAGAAGACCAGCAACACTGACAATAGTGAATAAATGTGAGACTATTAAACATCAATAATATTTGTAAAATATGGCTTTACAAGAAAACGTGGCCAAGAAAGATTGGACTTTTGTTGACTTTGTTAAACATGTGAGTGGATTTAGTACACTAAAAGAAAAAAGCAACTGTAAGTAAGCAAATTAAAACAATTTTTGTTCTTAACAATACTTGTATAGTACATTTTATGGTTCCCTATTACATCCTCGAAGATGCACTTACCCGAATAGGTTAACACTGACACGTCTCCATCAAACCACATAAACATCGATCATCCTGAAGCGTGAAATCCGAAACGTCGAAACATCATGGTTGGCCCTTCCGTGGTATAGCTCCGTAAGTGTGCGATAGGTACGGACCTTAGGGTTAGGGTACGGGTTAAGGTAAGTGCATAGATGGTAATGTATGTGAGATTTGGTGTAGGGTTAGATGTAGGGTTTTGTTACGTATATGTGTGTGGATTATTTATTTTGTTTGGGTATAACTTGTTAAGGTAAGTGTGCGATAGTTACGGACCTTAAGGTTAGGTTGTGGGTTAAGGTAAGTGCGTAGATGGTGGTATATGCAAGATGTAGTGTAGGGTTAGAAGTAGGGTTTAGTTTAGGGTTAGAAGTAGGGTTTTGGTTAGTGTATGTATGTGTTTAGTTTGTTTGGGTAGGTAATATGTAGCGGGTGGTGGGCTGGGACAAGTATGATGGTTCGAGCTTTTGAATTTCGCAGTTTAGGGCATTTGGTGTATTCGCGGTTCATGGAATATGTTTCAGTGTTTTTGTATTCGGTTATTAGGGCTTTTGAGATTTCAATAGAGACCCACATTTTGTGATATAAACTGCATGTTATATAATAAAGCATATTTGTGTAGTATGTTGTCAGGGATATCTAAAATGAAGGGGTGCAGGTGAGTCTTTTCAGTGATTTTTTTATGTGATAAAGATACTAAAGTAAGCAAGTACTTTTTGGCTTTAAAGAAATGTATGCATTGTAATGTAAAAACAAAATAAATGCTGGGCAAAAGCATGTTTAAGTTGATAAGCTGTAATCTTGGGCTGTTGACATGGGAGATGGGGTATAATAGCACACTGATTATAATATATGTAGAGCTGAGATATTTTATGTTACTATTGCATAGGTAAATGTCTGGATTAATGCTCCTGGCTTAATCTAAAAACATGATGGATATAATGAGAAGGGCATATACAATAATACTGGCTCATTTTTTTCCCTCTTGCAAATAACTGTTCACTGTGAGTTGAGAAGTCTGCAGAAGAGGACAGTTGCACATTCTGTTCTTATGTTTCCATAGAGATGAGCTGACTAGAGATGCAGACAATTAATCTTGATAGTTCTAAGCATTGCTTGCTAAGGGAAATGTCAAATAAAAGGTACAACGGCAAGCACATTAATTAAATTAAGTTTGAAATTATTGGAAGTGAATAAGAGAGAGTTTTCCTAGAACCTTAAATACATCAGTGCATTTACTAGAATGGTACACTTTTTCTTAAGTCTAAAAGTTAATTTTTCCTGAAAGTGTGCAAGCTGTTTTTCACACCTGGGAGAGATAAGAAAAGAACAGATAGCAATCAATGTAACTGAGAGCACAGGCACTTTAGCATGGATAACCTTAATTTTAGGTTAGGTAATGCATGTGGCTGCAGCTGTTGATTTGAGACAATTGTTTCTTATCAGGAAGGTTAAACCTTCATTATTTGAAGGTGTACATAGTTTTGTGTGTTTGTTTTAAGTTACTAGGTTATGGGAGTGTTCTGGGTGTGTGTCTGTTTTTTTTTTGAGAGCTTTCATTAAAATAAAAAGTATTATAAAATGTGATATAGGTTCAGAAAAAGAAGCAAGTGTATAAAGGATCAAACTGCCAAACATTAGTGGGTGCATGTAACAGAAAAGTTGGAAAGAGACATTTAAAAGACCTGTCATATATAGTTGGTGGGAATAATGTCTTATCATAATGGCTACACTATCCATATTATTTTGGAACATGAATGACCTCACAGGTATAGACATAAAAAGAGTATTGAATTATATTAAGAAATGCAAAGTACAAATAGCAATGCTACAGGAGACACATTTGGAAAGAAGTGAGCATGGGAATTCAATAAAGAATGGATTTCAGGGTGGATATTCAGCAGAGTATCAGGGACAAAGGAAAAGAGGTCTGCTTACACTATTGCTAGAGGAGGCCCAATATTGCTAGAAGAGGAAAAAAGATAATAATGGTAGATTTGTGGTAGCAAGGGGCTACTGGCAAGGGAGGAGGATTATGCTGGCATGTATATAAATTCCACCTAAAAGTGGATTAAATTTTTTTTGGAAGAAGTAATCAGCTTTCAGCAGGACATGTTACTTATAGGTGGTGATTGGAATTTGATTTGCAACAGTGAGGATGTACCTGGAGGACTTAGAAGGGAAAATATAACAAAAGGGGATATATTTCTGAGGAAATGTATAAAAAATATTTCCTATGGAGGACATGAACTCAGTAGTAGGAACTCCAAGAGAATTTACATATTATTCCCCAAGTTACAATACTGGGCTAGACTATACAAAAATTATATTTAACAAGAACACATGTATTTAATTGAAATCTTCAACACACATCCAGTAATTATGTCAGATCATGAGCAATAACAACTACAATAAAAAGGGTAACAAAGTAAAAATAAGACACTGGTGCTTCTCCACCTACCTGTTAAAAAGAGTGGAATTTAAGGAATAGTTAGTGGAAATTATTTGAGACCTATCAGGGAAGACATAAACTTCTTCAGAAGTTATAGCTAGTGAGTGCAATAAAATGAAAGCAGAGTTGAAAAAAACAGAGTAAAATAAAATAAAAGAGATACAGCTAAGAAGTAAAAGGGATTATTTAGAGGGGCTGACAAAGATTAAAGTATTGCAGAATAAGGGGAATCTCACAGAACAAGAAGAGGCACAACTTAAGTGTGCTAAAGAGAAAATAAGGGAGTTCAGAAAGGTTGCTATTAAGCAACTCTTTTGGATAATAACTCCAGAGCAGAAAACTTTTTAGCACAATAACTTAGGGAACAGACAGTAGAGAGGGATATTGCGAAACGTAAGGAGCCTATAATAGAAAAATAACCAGAGATCCTGTAGAGGTATTGGAAATATTTCACAATTTTTCTGAAAATTTGTGTAAAGCAGAGAAATGCGGAAATCAAGAAAGAGCTCAAATGGAAATAATTATGGAACTCTTTAAATATGCCAAGGTTAGAGGTGGATGAGTCTCAACAAGTAACAGTTAAGATAGGAGGAGATGAGATAAAAACTGTGACGTACAATCAATCTGCAGAAAAGTGTCCAGAAATAGTATTCTTGTGGAAGTTTGGAAGGTAGGAGGGAAGAAAATGATAAAATCTGAAAGTTTTGTTTAACAATAATTTAAAAGGAGGGGGAAGTACCAACATCCTGTAAGAAAGCTGTGGAGGCTCTAATACCTAAAGATGATGAAGACCCATCAGTCCCAGCTTTGTATAGAACTGTTTCAATAAATCATGATTATAAAGTGTTTATATCTGTGATAGCTAAATAATGGCATGGATGTTGCCAAAATTGATAGATATGGATCAATGTGGTTTTGTGGAGGGGAGACTAACATTTAATAACATTAATAGAACAATGATTGTCCAGAAAGAAGCAAAATGTAAGAAAATACCTCTGTTCCGGGTGGTTCTTGATACAGAGAAAGCATTCAACAGAGGAGCTTGGATTTTGTGTGCAGGACAATGGAAGTACTTACATTCCCTAATACAATAATAAGGTTAATTAGGAGGATATATGAGCGAATAATGACAAGAATTAAATTGGGAGGGTTCCTGTTTGATAAGCTGTATTTGAACAGCGGAACCAGACAGAGGTGTCCTCTTTCCCCTTTGTTGCTGCATGTATAGAGCCATTGGCAAAGAAAATAGGGGACTCTGAAATTCAAGAATATAATTGGTATGGTAGTGTAATCAAAAGTTGGCTTTATTTGCAGGTGATATTATTTTGTACCTGATAAAACCAGCAAGGGACATCTCAGTGTTGAACTTTATGAGGCAGTTACAAGTCTTTTTAGGATATAAAATTAATGAAAATAAAACAAAGGCTATAGTGCAAGTCTTTTTGGGATACAAAATTAATAAAAATAAAACAGGCTATAGTTGCAAATTATGTACACACACATTAATTTGTTTAGCAATACCCATATTTAATGGGACCTGATTAAATTAAGTATTTAAGAGTCTGGATTAAAAAGGCTACTGTTATGTCAGCTTTGGGTAAATGGGAATAGATTAAAGAAAAGATAATACAAAAACTTTATAAATGGAAGTTCTTGTTTATCGATATGGATAGCAAGATACAAGCCAGGAAAATGTTTTTAGTCCCTTTAGTTTTGTATACAGGTCAGGCATATTTTATCAACAAGAGGAGAAGTTGTGGACAATAATTAAAATAGAGGCAAAGGAATTTATCTGGAAGGGGAAAAAGGAAAGAGTCAAGTGGGGTAAGCTGAGACCTCCAATTGAACAAGGTGGTGTAGGATTACCTGATTTGAAAGGCTATTTTACAGCTGCACAATTAAGGCTCATATACATAACACAAGCAGAAAGTTGAAATTCAAAATGGAAATGATGATCATATGTTGGGGGACTCAAGAAATAAGGAGAGAGTGGGATTTTGGATACAGATCATAAAAGAGAATACCAGCCATACAGAATATTATAGTCACAAAGTAGCAGAAAGTAGTCTAAGAACTAAGCCATCACGGCACTGGAGAAAGGAGATTCTTCCAGTAGGTCTGAATGCAATTAGGGTACAAAGACTAGGCAAGAGAGGGCTGGAATTTACTGGAGAAAACTGGCAAATGAACCACAGTACTGAGAGCAAATAACTAGAGAGGGAAAGGTAATAGAATAGGAAGAGGCTGAGAAGA
This sequence comes from Protopterus annectens, assembly GCF_019279795.1. Taxonomy (NCBI): domain Eukaryota; kingdom Metazoa; phylum Chordata; order Ceratodontiformes; family Protopteridae; genus Protopterus; species Protopterus annectens. Next base: position 1,099,637,265 of record NC_056730.1, read on the forward strand.
CATTTGGACTGCAAGCTAGCGACTGCTTTCCCTATCAAGGATTAATATCAGAGCATTGGCAAAGAGAAAAGGCTAGGGGGATTCTAAGTGAAAGACCTACTCTGAAAGTGATTTTATTTGAATCTAGAACAGAAGCTGCTGTAAAAAAAGGATAATTAGTAGGGCATATAGAATTTTGCATGATAACTATAGGAATAAATTAGGGAGTTTTGAAAAGATTGGGAAGAAAGATTGAATAAGGAATTTACAAAGGAACTATGGGAGGGAGGACATATGTATAGCTGCCAACTATGCAGCAAAGCATAGAAGATGTAGGGTTTTTGCTTGGAAGTATTTGCATAGGTATTTTTATACCCCAAGCAGAGTCCAAAGAATTTTTCCTCAGGTAGATGTTAAATATTGGAGGTGAGATAGGGAAGAAAGAGATAAATGGGAATGTATGTTTTGGGAGTGTAATGAGTTGGCAGATTTTAACAATTCTTTACAATGGCCTTTCTTAGAAATACTGGGTGAGCAAATGGTTGTAAATAAGGAAGTGGTTCTTTTGAATGGGCTAAAAGTTAATGTTTCCTGAAAGTGTGAAAGCTGTTTTTCACAGCTGGGAGAGAGAAAAAAGAACAGACAGCAATCTGTGTAAGTGAGAGCACAGGCTGTGACATATACCTTGTTACATTTAATTCTGGTGGCTGCCAAAAAGCAATTACTACAAAATGGAAATCAAAGTTTTTGAATTATTGAGTATTTGCATGAAGTGGTGAAAATGCAACATTTTGAGGTTCTTATAACCTTCTGGTGCTCATTTGTTGGTAAGGATCATATCAGTGTTGCCCATTTTGACATCAGATATGTTCACCTGTCTAGGTAACATACCAAACTGGGATGTGGACCAGGAAGAGAGGAATGCAAAGCATTCTAAGTTGCATCTTAAATCATTCTCCTTAATTAATGTTAAATACAGTACGTTGATATGTGCTGCTACAGGAGTAGTGCAAATGTAGAAGTGCATTTGATATCATTGGCAGAAGTATCAGATTTGCAGTGCCGTAGACCTATCTCCCGGATTGTGAACCAGATATGATACTGTTACTTATGGCACTTGGCAATAGCCAGTATTCGTAAACATTTTCCACAGACTGCATTATACCCCCCCACCTTGTTTGCACCCAGTAAGGTGAACATATCACAGGTAGTAGGTTGTTACACCTGTTGTTTACATAGGCAGGCACCACCATGTATCTGCCTGCATCCTGGTACATGTAATACATTTATACTTGTTGCATACATGAAAGAAAAATGGGAATGAATGAACTGACCCTCTTTTTTGTTTTACCGTCTCTCAACCTGTTAGAGTGAAACAATGGTACCAGGTCATTCATTGCATTCTTTTAATAGTCACTTTAAAACTGATGCTGGTTTACCTTGTTAACCATTGGCTGCTTACAACAATGATACATACTGGGGCCTTCTGTTTGTGTTTAGGTCTCATCCTTACACTGGATTCTTTTTGTCTTATCACAGTAGAGATATGTGTCTTAACTAGAATTTTGATTAAGAATATAAGAAGGGTCTTTTGTATTCTTGCAGTGGAAACATTTTTTAAGTAAGGGGTTTGGTTTGGAGTTGGTTCATTAAGGTTGTTTCCGTGGTGGCAAAGAGGTTCCTTTCACAGGGAAAGGATTTCGGCAGTCCATGCTTTTCATGGAACGGCATTTCAGAAAACCAGTGTTGCTCAGTTTGGATTAGACGAAATGTGTTTTTGTGGAAAGAAGAGCACACACGCTGTTATACATATATATATATATATATATATATATATATATATATATAAAACATATACATAAAACAATGGTATTGGTGACCTTATATTCGTGGATTGACCTCAATATGGCCTGCTCAGGCTGGTTTCGTTTTTTGAAAGGGTTACTGTGGCTATTGATGAGGGACGTCTGTTCTATGCTGCTTACCTGGACCTTGCTTAGGCCTTTGTCACTAACCCCCATGCTGACATTACTGACAATTTTGCCACCATTAGCCCTCTTGTGAATATTTGACAGAAGCCATACTGGTAAGATGAGAGTAATTTGTTCTAGACAGAAAAGTATTACCAGCAGTGTCCCACAAGGGTCCGTTCCAGCTGTTCCAGTCTGTCTCCTCTTTGCTATCTATATACTTCTTTGACAGGAAAGCTGACATCAGAGGACTATGTCTCTGTTTGCACAACCGGCATGAAAACAGAATTTCCACATTATTATAGCCAGCATGGATTATGATAAATGAAGATAGGCTCTGGGTAGTATCAGTAATTTATATTTATATCATTCATTGTTTCTCAAAGCATTCTTACAATTTTTTTCCTGCATATAAACATGTATTCTTATGCTGTGAGAAAGACCATCAGTTTTCTTTATGACATCACTGACATTTCCATAAAATAGTAAAAATGATTGTTTTTGTTTGAATGCACACACCTCTGTATGCAGGTTTTAGTACCTCCTCATTTTTGTCACGTTTAACATTTCTTACATTTGCAGCCGATATTATTTTGTACTTAATAAAATACAGAAAAATGACATTTTAGTGTTGTGGAACATTTTGAGACAGTTTTGTGTCTTTTCAGGATATAAAATCAGGATATAAAATGTGTGATGATAAAACAAATGATATAGCGGCAAATTATATACCCATACATTAATTGGTTCAGCAATAACCATATTTATGGGGCATGATAATATGAATAATTTAGGTGTATGGATTAAAAAGCATTTTGTTTTGGCAACTAAAGATATGTGAGGAAAAAATAAAAGATAATATAAAAACTAAGAAACTGGAAGCTCTTGTTTATGGATAGTAAGATACAAGCAATGAAAATATTCTAGTCCTTTTAGGTATATATAAGTTAGACGTATTTTTATCAACCAGATGATAAGTTGTGGATGATAATTGATAATTAATAAAGAGATGAAGGAATTTATTTGGGAGGGGAAGAGGGCAAAGTTGACTGGGTAAATTCATCCTCCTCACAGAGAAATACTTTAGAGCTACATAACTAAGGCTCATATGCAAAATAAAAGCAGAAGGTTATAAATCAAAGTGGAAATGAATGATGATGAAATGTGGGGTGGGGGTGGAGGGGTTAAGAAATAAGGAGTGTGTAATATTATATTCATAAAGTAGAAGGAAATATTTTAAGGACTAAGTCAATATGAGAATGAAAAATGAAGATTTTGCTAGTAAACTACATGCACTCCTGGCTGTCCACTCCCCTGCGATACTCTGTTTATCCGAAACGTGGTTAAAACCTAACACCACAGATAATGAAGTGTTACCACCCAGTTATAACATACTCAGGCTGGATTGTGCTTCTAGAAAGGGGGGTGGGGTAGCTGTTCTCTATAAATCTGTGTTAAACGTCACCATTGAAGCTATACAACCACCTCAAATTTATAACTCAGAGATTCTTGCCACCAAATTGCAACTTAATAAAAATAAATGTATTAATATCATCTGTATGTACATTCCCCCAGGAAATAATATATCTACACTCAAAGATACCCTTCACAGACTATCATGTAACTACCCTCAAGAAACCTTACTGCTCGGAGATATTAACATAGACTGGAACACATGTTCCTCAGAATCTCCAATCACCCATGGTAACCTACATGCATTTACACAAATAACCACCCCTACCAGGATAGGAAAACCTAACCATAAAGAAAGCATACTTGATTGGATACTTATCAATAGTCACCCTCAACTGTACACCTCTGGGACCCTCCCTGATGACTTAAGTGATCACCTTTGTACCTATATAATTAAGCATAAAGTCATTAACCCCCACCAACCCATACTCAGAATGGTAAGAAACAAAAAGAACTTTACCCTTGCCAATTTCCAGCAGGAACTAAACTCATGTAAATGGTCAATTCTAAAACACCTCCCCTTAGAGGAAGCAGTTGTATGTAAATGGTCAATTCTAAAACACCTTCCCTTAGAGGAAGCAGTTGTATGTAAATGGTCAATTCTAAAACACCTCCCCTTAGAGGAAGCAGTTGTATGTAAATGGTCAATTCTAAAACACCTTCCCTTAGAGGAAGCAGTTGTATGTAAATGGTCAATTCTAAAACACCTCCCCTTAGAGGAAGCAGTTGTATGTAAATGGTCAATTCTAAAACACCTTCCCTTAGAGGAAGCAGTTGTATGTAAATGGTCAGTCCTAAAACCCCTCCCCTTAGAGGAAGCAGTTGTATGTAAATGGTCAATTCTAAAACACCTCCCCTTAGAGGAAGCAGTTGTATGTAAATGGTCAATTCTAAAACACCTCCCCTTAGAGGAAGCAGTTGTATGTAAATGGTCAATTCTAAAACCCCTCCCCTTAGAGGAAGCAGTTGTATGTAAATGGTCAATTCTAAAACACCTCCCCTTAGAGGAAACAGTTGTATAACTTCAGCAACAAATTCCTTGAGATCCTTGACTCTCATGCACCTGTTCGCTCAGTAAGAATAAAGGCAAAAACTGTGCCATGGCTTTCCAAAGAGTCCAACCTAAAAATCAACCTTAGAAACAAAGCATGGGCATCATGGCGTCCTACAAAAGACCCCCAAGATCATATTAAATAAAGGCAATCAAGGAATGCGACTTAAAAATCCATTTTACAAGACAAAAAAAACCTACTATTATAATCTACAGCAAATAAATCAAAACAACCCTCAGATGATTTGGGCAGGTTTAAATAAACTATTATACAATGACCCTCCATTAATATTCAAAAAACGTGCATGCTGATTGGTCAGCGTGCACGTTGTAAATTGGAGTTATAGTAATAGAAAAAGGTCCAGTTGCCCTGACTTTTTCCATTACTATAACTCTTTTTTTTTTTTACAGCAACGGGGAACGCAAGATCTTCGTTGCTTCACACTGTCTCGCTATGTTAAACTCATTTAACATAGCGAGACAGCATTAAAAAAAGCAACGGACATTCTCCGTTGCTTTTTTTAATGCTGTCTCTCTACGTTAAATGAGTTTAACATAGCGAGACAGTTTGTAAAAAGCAATGGAGATCTTGCTTTCTCCGTTGCTTTTTACAAACTGTTTCGCTATGTTAAATGGGTTTAACATAGTGAGACAGCTTTAAAAAAAGCAACGGCTCCATTGCTTTTTTTAAAGCTGTCTCGCTATGTTAAACCCATTTAACATAGCGAAACAGTTTGTAAAAAGCAACGGAGATCTTGCTTTCTCCCTTGCTTTTGCCCACAGCTCTGATGTACTGCGTAGGCATACGTATGCGCAGTACATCAGAACTTCCGCAGAATACCAGACAGCTGCGGAAGGGCAGCAAGGAGGCATTATACAATGCCATTATTTAAGAAAATTAATTATTTTTTTCCTTAAATAATGTCATTGTATAATAGCAGTAACCCACACCTGGGTGTGGGTAATGCTGGATTTACCCACGGTTGGCTTTGTTTGGTCACGAGGGCGAAGCCCTCATGACCAAACCACGTCAGCTGTGGGTAAATCCAGCATTACCCACACCCAGGCGTGGGTTATTGCTATATTACATCCTGGACAAACTTTCACCCTGACCCCTGCAGCCACCACTGATAAACCACCTGAGGAATTGTCAGACAGTTTTTACCAATTCTTTATGGAGACAATCCAAGCCCTAGCTAGCCAAATACCTCCAAGCTCCCCTGGCCCTGAGGACACCACCCCTAGTAACCAACTCTCATTCAGATTCCAACCAGTTGCCACTTCACTTATCCGGATCTAGGACTATTGAACGAAAGTTCAATAGTCCAAATCCCCAATCACCGAACACACTGTAACGAAAGTGATTTCACCCAAAAACACTTTTGTTAAAGTGTGTTAAAAAAAACAACAATAAATCTACTTTTATGCAGGGAAGCAAGCCCCGCTGCACCCCCATGTGGGGGGCTGTGCCCCCACACCCCCCCACTTTAATATTCTCACTCAGAGATCGCACTACAGTGAGAAAAAGGGAATATTCCTTGATCTGCACTGTATTACGATCTCCACAACAGTCATTCCCCCATGACTCCCTCTAGCTGCAGGAATACGTTTGCGGAAGTATACCCAGCAGTTTGCACTTCGGTGAAAAGTTCCTTCGGGGATCAGTACTGATCCCACTTATCCATATCTTGATCAAAAAATTAAAACCAATTACTCTCTCTGCTGATCTACCCCCTGCCGAGTATCTACAAAAAGCAGCTGATGCCATTGCTTACCCCATCTCTATACTAATCAATCGAACCATAGTAGAAGCCAAAATCCCCACCATCTAGAAAATATCTTATGTAATCCCACTTCTAAAGGAGGTAGCTCTACTGAACTATCTAATTATAGACCGATAGCTATATTGTCTTCACTTGCAAATATGGAAAAGTGTATTCATAGACAACTGCTGCGCCACCTAATTCAGAATAACCTTATGGCAGACTCCCAGCATGGCTTCCGACCTCACCACAGCACTACTTCAGCCCTCCTAGCCTTCTCCAACACCATAAGCCATAATTGCAACAATAATAACATATCCTGTGCCCTCTTCTTGGATGTCTCCAAGGCATTTGATATGGTTGATCACCAACTTCTAATCCACACCCTGAAAACATTCTGTCTAGACACTAAAGCCCTTCAGTGGTTCCAATCTTATCTGACTGGTAGAAAGCAGGCTTTCCTTTGGCAAAACAAACTATCTAACCTCCTACCCAACTCCCTTGGTGTATCCCAGGGTTCTATACTAGGGCCCCTTCTGTTCTCCATTTTCATCAGTGGCCTTTATACTGTTATCCAAAAAAGTCAGCTGTATCCAATACGCTGACGACTCCACCCTGATCTACTCGGCCACATCTCAGACAGAACTATGGTCAGCTACCCAGAACACCTTCATCATAATAGAAAATTGGCTTTCTGGTCATCGTATGGTCTTAAATCCTAAAAAAACAAAAATGTTACTTTTCTCACTCTTAGGTCTACTACATTTACCTTTACCATAAAATCCAATAATGGCACTATAATCTCCCCAGGCACCTCTACAAAACTACTAGGTGTTATCATAGATAACAATCTTAAATTCGACCTGCATGTTAATCAAACCATCAAAACCATCAATAAAAACTTAGGGTCACTTTACAGGATAAAAGCCTTCTTAACCCCACCTGCTAGAACTGCCATAGCTGGCTCTCACCTACTTTCAATTCTTCTGTATGCATCCCCTTTACTCTCAAATTTAAACAAGTCTGTCCTCAACAAACTCTCTATCTGCTACAACCACATTGCCAGATTTGCCACTGGTCTGCCTTATAGGACACACCACTGTATCAATCTAAACCAGCTTGGGTGGCTAGAACTGCCCAGCTTGATCCAGTATAACCAACTGAGTATGGCATATAAAATACTTTACAATCCGGACAATACTCCTGCACTAAAAAAACATTATCACCCTCTATAACAATCCCACACCTCTTCGATCTTCTAACAGACTGCTAGTTCAGACTATCAAAACTAATAACTCAGCCAGTGACTCTATCTTTGCCAACTCTGCAGGTAGATCCTGGAACTCACTCCAAGCTGATATTACTTTACTTACCACCCTGAGTCAATTTAAGATATGACTCACACAATATTTGACACTAAACTGGCTATGTCAATGTATCAAACCAGACTAACTCTCCTCTGCTATGAGTTAATAACTATAATTTAGCTTAGTTGTGTTACTTAATCCAGATTTACACCCGGGATTATCTTTAACCTTGGAATTTGTATAACTTGTTAAGTATGTAACCACTGTATATATTGTATCTGTAATCTTAACTGCTTGTCTTGGACCTTTTCTCCCTGCGCCTCCGCTGAAAATGGACATGAATCCAGTCAGACTATCCCAGTCAACAAATGAAACATAAATAAATAAATAAAGTAAACACAAAAGGCAAGAGAAGGCAGGAATTTACTGTAGAAAATTAGCAAACTAACCAAGGTGTGGGGGCAAATAACTAGACAGAGTAAGGTAATAGAATAGGATGAGATCAAGCTGAAATTTGGACTGCAGGTTATGGATTGCCTTCCCTACTGGGGACCGATAACAGATTATGGACAAATAAGAAGGGTTACAGGGGTGTTAAGTGAAACAATGGCTCTAGTAGAGTTTTTTTTGTCAAGTCCAGAACAGAAAAGTTGGTGTTAAAAAAAGGATAATTAGTAGAACATATAAAATATTGCATGATAACTATTAGAATCGATTAGAGGACGTTCAAAAAGAATGGGAAAAACTGACTGGAAAGGCAATTTACAAAGGAACACGTGGAGGACATCTGTATGGCTTCCAACTATCCAACGAAGTCCAGAAGGATTTTTGTTTGGAAGTGTTTGCATAGATATTTTTATGCCACAAGCGGGCTTCAGAGAAGTGTTCCTCATGTAGCTAGAAATGCTTGCGGTGTGATGAGAAAGAGAGAGAGAGAGAGAATTGAGAGCATGTTTTTTAGAAATGTAACAAAGTGGGTAGATTTTAAACATTCTTTCCAGAATACTCTGTCAGAAATGTTGGGTGAGCAGATGGCTGTGACTAAGGAAACTATTCTTTCCAGCTGGGATACAGGACCCGAATTGCTTAGACACACAAAGGCATTACTATGTTTAATGCTACTGTCTGCCAAAAAAGAAATTCCTGGAAAATAGAAATAAAAATCTAAATCAACTATCACTGAAATATTAAGTCTTGTAAAGGAGAGAAAAAAAAACTGGAGGTGGCAAGTTTTTAGAAAAGGGAGGTACAAATTACATAGAAATAAACTGAATTTGTGGAAATAGCACATGATGAATAATGTTTAGGAGGAGAAATGAGGTTTAAGGGAAGGCAGGAAATGAGTAATTTATATAATATTGGAGTAAATGATAATTGTTGAAAAGAAAGAAAACATAACCATGTATATGTATATATAATGCATGAATGTGAAGCATATTAAAATGGTTTGTTTTCTTTTCTATTAATGTATCTATGTCTATATCTTAAGTGAAACTTTAATAAAGTTGTTTTAAAAAAATGCATCCTAATACAGATTAATAGACTGTTGCCACTAACAGCAGACAGTTAGCTGGGAAAATAAATTAAAAATGACTAACAGCGGTATGCATTTTTTCAGTTATGATGGCAAGTAATTAACAAGTTCATAAAATGAGTTGTTTCAAATCACTTATATACTATAACAAGCCTATGGAATACTTATAAAAGTAAAATAATCCAAAGAATTATTTGGAAGACAATGGGCAGGAGTAGTTCCACAGTACCTTTTCATGACACTGGCACATTGAGTTTCCAGGCTGTTTGTATATACCACACCTGCAGTTACTTTACTACCATGTTGAAACATTGTAAGGGTACAGTACTTTATTTTCAGATAAGCACGTTACTATAATAATTTTAATCTGCTAATTTAGGAAAAAGACAGAATTTAGAAGTAGAAAAAATATGCAACCATACTTCTTTTTAATATCAATGTTTTCTGCAGCTGCATATTCTGCCGTGTTTATGGTTTTCTCTAATGAATTCTGACTGTCTTACTCTTTGTTATAATTTTTGGCTTACAGCTTTCTCATCTAATCTTATATAATGTGAAATAAATTCCATTTCAGAGTAAAAAACAAATATTTGGCCCTTGAGCCCATGCTGACCATTTTGTCTCTGCCCAGCTATCCTCCTCACTCATTCATTTCTCGGAGGAGGGAGAGATGATTGATCCTTTTTATTATCCTCAGAGATGAGAGTTCAGTGTCACAAAAGGCTGGTTCAAGGCTTTTTTTTTTGCTTTGATTTCTAACCCCCACTGCCACAACTTTAATGAATGTATCTGGCTGTAATTCATAAATGTGTATGTACTTCCAATTAAGTTAGCATGCTTTGAGTACTACATACTGCGAAGCAGTCACATGTATCACAGTCCTCCCAAATGGACCAAACTATGCACCCCCCCGCCCTGAGGTGAGTAAGCTGACATTAGCTGCTTCATTCACACCTCTGCTGCGCCTGTTCCAGCACCCTCAATGCCTGAACCTGTAGTCAAACTTGGATCACCAGGGGTGTAGTCAAGACTTCTCCCTTCTCTGCCATGGAACTGACATGAAACATCCATTTTTAATACAAAGGACATGAAAACATTAAATCATCTGGGGCTGCTGTCTTATGTTATCTTCACACCTTCCTAATGTATCCGTGCACAATGACATAGCGATGCTTGGCTGATATTTGTATACAAGCAGATACATACTGGAGGAATAACTCTGTGGAAGTCAGAAATAAAGAATGCTTTTTTAAAAATTATTTTAGTTTGGGAAATTCAAGAACGTTTTTATTTTCTTATCATGTCTGCTGCTTTCCACGAGCAGACTGTGATGGGCTTTGCTCTTGGGGTCTATGCATTTTCATATGATAAAGGAAACCAGGCAGAAGACAAGCATTGTTCTTTCAACGGCTTTATTGTTGCTTTCCTCTTTTGTTCCAGTTATTCCTTCCTTCATTATTTTGTGACAGGCAATCAGCATTCCCACGGCAAAGTTCAGTCTTACATTTCTTATGTAGCTGATGTGTTAATTCCACTAATAAACAAAAATGACATTTCTTTGGAAAAGTGTATAGTTGTAATACAATCGTGTTTCTATTTTTAATGGGTCCACTTTGCTGAATAGAATATTTCATATCCTAGTTTAGGTAGGTGACTAATCAGCTTTTATTATTTCTTCCTTTCTTTTTAAAGACATTATCAGTCTGTTAATTTCTAAAACTTTTCTATAGCTTTCAGTAATTTTCTTATTTTCTCAGGCATATAATTCATCTATGCATTCTTGTTGAGTGATATCCAACTCCCATACTTATCCCATCAACGACCACACATATATTTAGTTTACTGATTTCAGCAGTTAAACATTTCCACACCTGGAATGTAGTCCATTATCAAACCTTTACTAGCTATGTCAAATAGAGGTTTTGGCTCTCATTGTTCTACAGATGGCCTGGGTTCAATTATTGGCCTGGACACTAAAGAAGTGACTCTGGGATGGACATATGAGTTTATCATTATCATCATCATCATCAGCCCCCTTTTTCCCAGTTTCCTCATGGGGTCAGGGAATTGTATTAACTGTCACTATCTCTCTCGATTCAATGCCACACTCCTGCCTGACTGTTGCAGATCTTCTTCCACACAATCCATCCACCTCTTTGCTGGACATCCTTGTTTCCTCTTCCTTTTGTCCTGTCTGTCCCAAATCTTCTTCACTAGATTGTCTTTTGCTTTTCTGCACGTATCCAAACTACCATGATCTGTTCTCTTTGATATTTTCTGCAATTGGAGCTACTTTCGCTTCTGCTCTTATTTCTTAACCTGTCCTACAGAGTGCATCCTACCACTCTTCTCAGGCATTTCATTTCCATCACCTCTGGCTTCTTCATCTGCTCTGCCTTTACTGCCCAGGTTTCTGTACCACACAGTAGATCTGGTCATACCACTGTCTTGTACACCTTACTTTTCAGCTTCTTTGGCATTCTTCTGTCATAGACTACTCTTAATACTCTATGCCAGTTGGTTGCAGCCCCTCTGATTCTAGCTTTGACCTCTTCATTCAGACTTCTCTTCTCCTCAACCACCCCTCCCCGATACTTGAAGCTGTTTACCTTTTCCAATATCTTCCCTTCCATCTCAATTCTCAGCTTTTCTCATTTCCCCAGGTTTGCTGCCATTACCAGTGTCTTATCTGTGCTTAGTTTCATCCCATGTGCCTTCAGTTTTGCATTCCATTGCTCTGTACTTTGCTGGAGCTCTTGCTCAGAGTCTGCCTGTAAAGCCACAGCAACTTTGTTGATCTGTCCTGTCCAACCTGTTTGCTAATGTAGTCCATCACCAGTATGAACAGTAGTGGGCTCAGATCTGAACCCTGGTGTACATCCACTCCAACTGGGAACCCCTCTGTGAGGCCAAACACCATTCATACTTGAGTCATTGGGTCTTTGTACATAGCGTGCACTATTCTACCAATGTTTCTGGGACTTTAAACAACCGCATTACTGCCCCAATCAGCTTTCATGGGAACCTTGTCATATCATTTCTCCAAGTCTAGGATTGCCCAGTTGGACTCTTTCCTCATCTCTAGCTTCTTCTCAACTATCTGTCTCACTGCAAACATTGCGTCATTTGTGCTGCACCCTGATCTGAATCCAAAATGCACATCTCCTGTTTTATATTCTACTATGTTGCGTAACCGTTTATCAGTCACCTTCTCTAGAACTTTCATGCAATGTGATAGGAGTTTGATTCCTCTGTACTGCCACAGATGTGGATGTCCCCTTTGTTCTTGTACACTGTCATGAGTATGCTTATTCTACAGTCATCTGGGATATATCTTTCCCTCCACACTGCTATAAAAACCCTCAGGAGCCATTTCTCCCCTATCTCGCCCAGTATCTTTATCATATCTGCTGTGATCTCGTCTGAGTCTACTGCTTTCCCTGACTTCCTCTTCCTTAGTGCTGTTCTCACTTCTTCTAGGGTGGGCTCCTCTTCTTCTCTCATTGTACGCTGTTTCTGGGGCAGTACAGCTTCTGTGGGGTTTTAGTCATTCAGAAACTGCTGGAAGTACTCCTTCCATCTGCCTTTGATATCCACTGGACTGGTGAGCAGGTTGTTGCTGGCATCCCTTATGAAGGGTGTCTATCTTCTTTATCTTTCTATCTTTGCCTTGCAACCTGATATAGTTTCTTTGTGCCACCTAATGAGTCACTTTCCAGGAGCTGGTAGAGTGCCTCTGATGCCCTATTCTTTGCTATTGCAACTTCTTTCTTAGCTTCCAGTGACCAGCAACCACACCAAGCCTAGGAAAGTATGTCTTTATTACACACTGAGTGTAATAAAGACATACTTTCCTAGGCTTGGTGTGGTTGCTGGTCACTGGAAGCAGTTGTCGTGGATTCTTTTATTCCTATTTCATTGCCCTGAATTGGGAGTTGTTTGGTTTGTTGTTCTTTCTTAGCTTCTTTGTTAACCAGCCAGTACTCTTTCCTAGCCTGGTCGGTCTTTGCTATCTCACACTTTTTCCTGCATTCCTTCTTTCTTTTGATGACTTCCTGCATTCCACGACCAGCTTTCCTTATGTACCTTATTTCCATACCTGACTCTGCCACATATCTGTTCTGCAGTTCTCACACATGCTGCTTTGAGGTGTGAGTGTGAATGTGAGTTTGTAATGGTGCCAGTTTTACAGTTATCTGCACATCTGGTCAGCCATAAACTCTTATCATTAGCTTTGATTTACAAGACATAAATGCCAAAGAGGTGTGGCCTGAGGATTGAACCCGAGGATACAGCACTAGCGACAGGGCTTTTGAAGGAGGTAGAACCACCCAACCTAATTTTCTGGGTGCTATTTATTTTTATTTATCTATTTATTGACATTTGTTGAATGAGAAAGTCTGACTGGGTGAGGAGCCCATTTTCAGCAGAGGTCCCGGGAGAAATGTGCCTAAACACATTAAGATTGCACAGTATTTTACAAGAAATTACAGTACAATACAGTACAATATAACACGTTGAGAAACAGAGTAATAACTATATGGGTCTACTTCATATCATCCAAAACCCATTTGACTGACTTTCATTTCACCGAGACCAAACCACCTAATTTTCAAAATACTGAAAACTCATTTGACTGAATCTCATTTCACATAATTGTAAGCCAGAGATATGATGTGGGTTTCCATTCACCTGTGACTTGTTTGTGGCAAAAAGAATTTCTGTAACTTACAGTGCTGACTGTCAGAATACCAATCATCATGTAGAAAGTAGTGTTGTAGTTTTTTAAATGTGGGTATGTCTCTTTAGATTTTTATGGGAAGTATCTAAAGTAATATGGCAGATGTTTTGTACGTTACTGGCAGTAGTGGCACAGTGTAGAGTACTGTAAGGCAAATAAAAGGTATATGCCCTTTTCCCCACTGTAGTGCAATCCTGGAGTTAGTATATATAGTTGGAGGTGTGTGGGGGCAATTTGGTTTTATATTGTCAGGTTTTGTTGAGTGTAAATAAGTAGTTTTTAAGTTCTGGAAAGAGGTAGTTATTAGTGTATGTTTGTTTATGGTTTAACGTTTAGTCTTTTGAAATTTAGCATTGTAAGCTTTAGGTGAAATAAGATTCAGTCAAATGAATTTTCAGTATTTTGAAAATTAGGTGATTTGGTCTTGGTGAAATGAAAGTCAGTCAAATGGGTTTTAGGTGATGTGAAGTAAACCTATATATATATATATATATATATATATATATATATATATATATACACACACACACACACACACACACATATATATATATATATATATATATATATATATATATATATATATTCACTTTAGAAGCTTGAAATACTGAAATTCAGTATTTTGAGCCCATAAAGTGGAATCCTGAGAACAGAGAAAGCCAAAACTTCGAATACCGGCAGTTTTCAGTTTCGCGCTTCTGATTGAAGTTTCACTGTGGTTATGGATTCAGGTAAGTGTATGTGTGTGTGTGTGTGTGTGTGTGTGTGTGTGTGTGTGTGTGTGTGTGTGTTAAGGGTTTTGGGTAGGGGCTGTGGTGTGTGTGTCAGTGTATTTTGTTGCTGTGATGTGTGTGTGTGTGCAAGGAGAATGTAGCTTGTGTGGTGGTGTTTTGTGTGTGTTTGTGTGTAGTGAGAATATTTAAATGGAGGGGTTGGGGGCACAGCCTGGCTTGCCCCCCCCCTACTTTTATGTAGTAGAGAGCTTGTGTTCGTGTGGGAAGGATGGTGCGTGTGTGCAGTAGAAGAGTGAAATACAAAATCTCCGGTGTGCGAGATTTTGAATTTCACGGTTCTGAGTTTTCGTTGTTTCAAAAATTCGACTTTATAGCTTTGAAATACTGAATTTTGATATATACATACACACACGTTTTGTTTTAGGTTGAAAGATTAATAAAGGGAAAGAAAAATCACTAGCTGGGTAGTTTTAAAGGGGTGATGGATTAGAATGGTAGCTAAGGTTAGTGAGATGTATAGTAAGAATCGAGTTATTTAAAATAATTTATAGATCAAAAAGAGCTTCCTGCTGGTTTTGATGGGTAAAGATTAGAGTAACCTAGAGGAAAGCTCAAAGAGAGTAGGATGTTGATCTATTTGGATAGATCGGGGGCAGATTTTAGTATTTAATAGGTAGTTCTTTAGGCTGAGTTTAAATTTGTTGAAGCAGCTAATGGTGTTTATGCTGGTTGGAAGTGAGTTCCATTGTTTAGCAACAGTGTATGAATACAGGCAGTGTCCAACTCTTTTGTTTGGTACAGGAACAGTTATGACTTGTTTATTTTCAGAGCGAAGGGTTCTGGTGGGGCTGTAGGGTATTATAATGTTCTTAAGGACAGGGCAGTTGTTTGGATTGTAGACAATTTTATGTGGTATGGACAGTTGAATGAGGTTAAGGTTATGGGGAAATTCCAGCCAGTTTACTTCTTTTAAGGCTTGGCAGTGATGCGAATGGTTTGAGCTGCCTGTGGCAAATTTGGCGATTTTAAGGTAGCAGGACTGGAGCTTATTTTGTAGGGATAAGTGGAGGTTACTAAAAATGTGGACCATATAATAGGGAGGGGAGCAAATAAGTGTTAGTGAGAACTTTTTTGGTGGAGCTGTCCATGAAATGTTTATGTCTGTACAGGGCTCCTAATTTGCAATTTTTTTTAATAGCATTGCCAATATGGTGTTCAAATGTAAGTTTATTGTCACTGGTCTTCTTCTTCTTTCGGCTGCTCCCATTAGGGGTCACCACAGCAGATCAACTGTTTCCGTTTCTTCCTGTCCTCTGCATCTTGCTCTGTCACACCAACCAGTTTAGCATGGGATATGATTTCAATTTCTGTGTTGTTTTGGGAGAAAATATGAAAGTGAGAGTCAGGTGAGAGGGGTTTTATTACGAAGAGTAGAAGCTTTGTTTTTTTTGGCATTAAGGAGTAGTTGTGGTTCGGTTAGCCAGGCTTCGATTGCGGTGAAGGTATCTTGGGTTATTCTTTGGAGGTGTTGTAGGTTATTTGAGGAGGAGATGATGGTAGTATCATCTGCATATTGGATAATAGAGCTAACAGGAGAAGCAGTGTGAAGGTTGTTGGTAAATATGTTAAAGATTAAAGGTCCAAAATATGGACCCTTGTGGAACTCCAATTTAGATGGTTTGGTATTCTGAAAGGGTATTCTGCCATTTCACGCATTGTTGCCTGTTTGTGAGATAGCTATTAAACCACTGGTGGGTAGGTGGGTGGGTGAGGTGCAGCTGATATTAGAAAGGTGTTGTAGAAGGTTTTTTTGTGATACTGTATCAAAAGCCTTCGACAGGCCTAGAGGTAGTAGTATCAAAGTAATATTACCAGAGTCGATGGATCTCGGTACAGTATCCATGAAGGAGACAAGTGCAGTGCTTGTGCTGTGTAAGGAGCGAAAGTCATGTTGGTTGCGAGTGAGTAGGTTGTTGTGTGTGTGAGATGGTGAAGTAATTGTTTATGGATGCACTTTTTGAGGAGTTTGGATAGTGGGGAGAGGACAGACATTGGACAATAGTTAGAGGGTTCATTGGAGTTACCTCCTTAGTGAAGTGGAGTGATGATGGATTTTTTCCAGAGGTTGGGGTTATAGGATTCTGTAATTGAGTGGTTGATCAGACTGCTAACGGGGTATGCTATGGCCTTGGCAGTGACAGTTTTAAATATTCTGCTGGGAGGTCATCGGAGGAAAGTGAGCATGTTTTTAATTTTATGAGGAGTCTCTGAATTTCTGTGGTTGGTATTGGTTGTAGTGAGAAGATAGAAAATGTAGTATTGCTTTGGTAAAGGGGAGAAGAATTGTCTATGAAGGGGAGAGGATCTTTCCAAGTGAGGATTGCTTTCATGGGGGGGTCTATATTAGAAGACCGAAGACGCATTCTTTCGAATGTGTCTTGGTCGAACTTAAAAGGCTGAAAATGCAAAATATCGAAGTGGCTGTTAAGCGAATTCTTTCCCTGGGAACGAATTTGCTTGGCTGCTTCGGTACTTTGTAATTTTCAGCACTGTAGTGCAGTCTCGGACTTGGTATATTTAAGTAGGGGGGGATTGGGGGGGTGAAGTCCCCCACTTAATGTAATGTTTGAAATTGACTTTTATTTATTTATTTTTTTTGTTGGAACAGCGATTCTTTTTTTCCCCTTGGAAAAAAATTGGTGTTCTGACACTTCGACTTTGTAAGCTTTCGCTTACATAGGGTCGATCAATCACCGTTCACTTTTTTAAGCATTCGGTGATTTCATATAGACCCTTCATGGGGTATAGGAAAAGGGGGAAATTAATTTGATAAGGTGAGGATAGAGGAAGAGGAGTCTGTTATTAATTTGAGTATGCTATTTATAAAATATGAATTGAGCATAGAGGCTATTTGCGAGGGTGTTTTTTTCTGGGCATGGTGATAAGTTTTGTTTGGTTCCAGGGTTACGGAGGTTAGTGATACTTTTCCAGAATTGTTTTGGGTTGTTTCTGTGGTTACTCAGTTGGTTAGAGAAATAGTTTCTTTTGTCAGTACATACTAGCTTTTTAGCTTTGTTTCGTAACTGTTTATATCTATGTAGGTTACATTAATTTTTGTTTTTATGCCATTCTTTTCAGGCCTTGTCCCTATTTTGTAGAAGTTGTTTAGTGGCCTTTGTTAGCCAAGGAGCATAGCTTGATTTTACTCTTTTTGTACGAGGAGGGTCATGGTTGTTGAGGGTGTCTAACAATATCTTATTAAAATAGTATATGGGAAGAGTATTTGGTGGGCACCAATCTGAGAGTTTCAGAATGTTGATAAATTCTTGTTGAGCAAAATGTTTTAGGTTTCTGGTGGCTTTGTAGTTATGAAATTTGGATATATGTAGAATGGATCTATAACATCCTACAGAATGCCCTCACTGTGACCAACGACTGATGTCCGAACCATGGCCTTTGGGAAAAAACCTGGTTTCCATGAATTACCACATTGATGGTAGTCCACTGAATGCAGAAGACGTTATAAGAGATCTGGAAACATAGGTTGACAGCAACCTCTCTTTTGATCACCAAATTGCCACTGTGGTCAGAATGTCCTTCTATGTGGCACATCTCATTACTAAGGGTTTTGCATCCAGGAAGAAAGAGGTCATTGTCTCCCTCTACTCTTCCCTCATTAGGCCAATCATCGAGTACAATGCCTCATTTGGCATGTACCTCACTAGACACCTGCAACAACTGAACTGGCCACAAAAGTACCTCACAAAGAGGATCCTAGGCTAAAACAGTTGTCCTGTATGGACAGACTCAAAAAAACTCCATCTATTCTCTGTCTCATATCGCCTACTTAGAGGCGATCTCTGCTTGACTTACAAAGCCATGTCTGACCCAGTTCTGCTAGAAATGCTACATCTAAAGAAATCCCAATCCCTCCACACCACACACTCCAGAGACCTCAACCTCACTACCACAATTAACAGAACATGCTGGAAGGACAGGTTCATAACCCGGAGACTGCCAATGCTATGGAACAGACTTCCCATACATGTCAAGCAGAGCACCTTGCTGACCCTCTTCAAGAGAAATCTTGATGAGTGGATGGGAAACAGAAAATTCGCCCCAGGGATCACTCCAGTGGCTTTACTCAACAGAGGCACTGGGAACTAAGGTTGGGTGGTACTATGCCAAGGTAATCCTATGGCTAGGCTTGTAAAGGCCCCAGGGTCATTAGCCTAGTACACACCTATGAACCTATAAGTGAAAATAGGTAAGGGGTCACTGAGTATATTGGGTAGAGTCTTTGGATTTTAGTATTTAAGTGGATCTGAGAGTAAGATCCAGTCGAGGGTAGCTCCTGGAGTGTTGCTGTTGAGCATTCTGGTAGGGTTGATGACAAGTTTGGTAAACCTGTAGAGGTTTATGCTGTTTGTTGGGGAGTCAGTTATTACATTTTGCTAATTTATGTTTACATCTCCCATAGTAATAGTTTAGTTGCAGATATTTTCTGACATCCAGGTGCAGATGTCCTCAAGGGTTTGGATATTTTGTCCTAGTGAGACATAGACCAGTTATGCAGAGCTGTTTAGACTTGTTAATTTGTAAGGTTCATATTAGGATTTCAGCATTTGAAAACAATGCGAGTGTTTTCTGGAAGGGAATTATTGTGAGAGAGCCAGCCTTTTTGTTGGTTCTGTCATTCCTTAGTATGTTATAACCTGGGGGTGTTATTTTAATATCTTGGATTTGAGGTTTTAGCCAGGTTTTGGTGACTGCTAGGATGTCAGGGGTGTTTTGTGTTAGCCAAGCATGGAAGTCTGTAATTTTGTTATGGATACTACAAATGTTTATGTTTGCTAAGAGTAAATCTTTAGAAAAGGGATTTTGTTCGAATGTAGTTATGCCTGAGGGTCCCAGGTTGAGGTGGATGTCACCACATGGGGATATTCTGTTTTGGTTGTTAACTCAATTTACTCCATTGGAGCTTAGAAAGCTTGCACTGTAACTTCCAATGGGCAGAGCCTAAGCCTTTTGTCAGAATCAAATTATGTCCTCATATTTCAAACAAATGTTCATATCTCTGGAATCATAAGGATTATTAAACAAGTATAAATGCCAAACGCTTTAGCACAATCTATTTTTATAGTGATAGTATTCTTTAGATTCTAGGTCTTAAACCGAATTTTATAAGTCACAGCAAACACGGTAACTATTACATTTGTAATATTTTGTAAACAACTTAGAATATCTCAGCAGTCACTCAAGCTACACGCATAGTCAGCAGCATTTTATTCATCTAACTGAGAGCTTTCATATGAGGCTAAGAAGTTATTTCTCTGTTACTTGGTTGTTGAGATATTTAGAAAAATATGAAAATTATATCTATGTAAATTAATATCAGTTAATATCTATTTATCTGCACTAGACAGAGGTCAAATATTAATACAGTTGAGTTTGCCACTGTGTAAGCTTTAAGAAGAAATCTTTTAAAACCTTGTACATAGCATGGTTTTGGAATTATTGATGCAAATATGAACAAATAATATTTGACGCCTAGCGGTGTCAGCAGGAGTTAACTGCAGATGCACCTGAGTGCATCACTCATATGTAAATGAGGGAGTGTTTTGGAAGTATGTTTTTTATTATAGGTTGTAAGATAGTGGTAGATATTTTTATTTATTGTGGTATAGGGCAATATTTTTAGTTTTGATAAATGAATTAATGAAATGGTATTTAAGTAGGCTGGGTGATATATTATGGAAGCTGTTTAATGGTTTGTCACTGCATAGGGGAGAAGTTGTAGATGTAGTAGCTGTGGGGTGAAGTGTAGATTTGGAGGAGGTAATAAGAATTAGTAGGTTAAGGGCAAGAGTTAGAAACAGATTGAGGAGAGTGGAGTATGGAGTGAGTGCCATACTTGTAAAATGGATCTAGGAAGGTTTTGGAGTATAAAAGCTATTGTTAAGGGTGGAGATTGGGGAAAAGAGGGGAGGAGGCTATCGATGGGGGAGGGTCAGAAGTGGATTGTGTTGGCAGGTAAAAATTTGATTGGGGGGGGGTGGAGCTGCCCCTAAGTATAAATCTGGGGAGTGCACGAGTGGGTGCCAAAGGGGGTAGGGTAGGGGAGCAGAGGGAACCCGAAGGACAAACAGATTAGGCAGTGCCAGCACAATAGCTTTAAGAAACAATTATCAGTGAGACTTGGAACTGAAACTGTGGAACAGTAAGTATGTGAGAGTTGTGCCACAGTACTGTGGGAGAGGGAGCATCTGCTGTGTATGATGAAATTTTAAAAATGGCACCATGTTAAGCAGCTTCTGTATCTAGACTTCCTCAGGTGGAGGGGGGAGAAGAGATAACATAGGTAAAATCAGGTGGGTGGGATATGCAGCTAGTGGTAGCACAAGAAAACAAGTCAGAGCCAGCTCAACAGCTGCTAAGAACAATTTTTCAATGAGACTTGGAACTGAAACTGTGGATCAGTAAGTAAGTGAGAGCTGTGACTGCTAGTTTTGGGGGGTGCTTTTGTTATTACAGCAGCAATATGCTATGCTTTGTAAGCAGCACTTTCAGCTGGGAGACACTGATTCAATTAGAGTCTCCATGGGGAAAGCGGTTTGAGTGAGCCTTGTTAATATATGGCATAGCCTCAAAGAGTGGTGTTTTACTTCCACCTAGTGGCAGACAATTAACAAAGCAAGGAGTGGAAAAAGGGGGGGGGGCGCTATCAGGTGCTGTCCCTGCGAGTGTGCACGGCACTTAATATAGGTAGTACAATGCCAATAAATTGAAGTTATTCCCAGGTATTATCGTAGGAAAGCACCTACATTATATTAAAAGTAAGTTTCACTTCTTATACTGTAGGCTCTGTATGTCCTTAGCTGAGCGGGAAGTAAAACAAGTGAGGTGAAAGGGACCAGCTGGAGGGAGGGGTGGACCTGCGGAGAGTGAGCAGTGAACAGTACTTCAGAGTGGGGAGCACACAGGTCAATGGGACAGGGGAGCATCTGCTGTCTATGATGGTATTTTAGCAATTTTGCTATCTGATAGGTTACTTAGGGATTAACATAGCTGGGAGAGTTTATCAACAATACTTGAGTGAAAAATGGTGTCAAATGCCTTTGTAAAGTCAAGCTATATGGTGCATATTGATTTTCCTTAATCCATTGCTTCGGTAATGTTGTTGAAGAAGTTAGCAAGGTTAAGCAGGCAGGATCTGTCCTTGATAAAACCAAACTGGCTTGGGCAAAGAGCTTGTAGGTTACCTATGTCCTAATTTATTATTTCCTTAATGATTCTCTCCGTAGCATTACAGATGAGGCTGGTGAGAATTACAGGTCTATAACTACCTGGCTACATTGACATTCCATCTTTTTGCAGAAGATGACTGTTTCTGTCCTCTATTCATCAGGCACAAAGCATGTTTGGAGGCTGATACTGAATGGCTTCTGTAAGGCATTTGACAGGTGCTGTTTCATGCTGGCCAATAGGCACCTGGTATGTTATCAGGCCCCATAGAAGTAGTGCTGTTGGGCACAGAAAGTGATTTGAGAACACATTCTTGGGAGATTTGAGGAGGGATGTAGATGCATGTATGTGATCTGAGGATGTATGAGGAGAGAGGGCAGGTAAAATTAGAGCTAAATGTATCCACTAGTAAATTGCCTATGTCCTCAGGGTCTCAGGATATGATATAATTTACTATTATACAATGACTGACCATTAACATTCAAAAATGAGCTCGCTGATTGGTCAGCCCAACCAGCGTGCCTATTGTAAATCGAGCATATACCAATGGAAAAAACTGCAGTTAACCAGACTTTCTTCTATTAATATATGCTTCGGAAATTCTACTTTTTTTATTTAAAAAAAATAAAATAAATAAACTTTTCAAAACCTGGAGATTTCAAATCAATGAGACAGATGGGACAGAGAAAAATATCAGGATAACCAGGTACATTATGCAAAACTAGAGAAATATAACTGATTATCCCGATATTTTGTCTGTCCCTTCTCTCCCGTACGTTGAAAGTCTGCCGCTTTCATTTTTTTTTTTTAATTATAAACAAAAAACAGCGGCAGAAATCTTCCTTTCTCCATTGCTTCCTGTACAGAGCACCGATGTACTGTGTAAGTGTGGGAATGCAAGTCTCATATGCATGCGCAGTACATCAAGAAAACCCCAGGATACTGTGTAAGTGTGGGAATGCAAGTCTCATATGCATGCGCAGTACATCAAGAAAACCCCAGGATACTGTGAAAAATTGTGGAAGAGCAGCATGGTGCCGTTATACAAGGACATTATTTAAAAAAGTAACTTTTTTCTTAAATAATGTCATTGTATGATAGCAATAACCCATGGCTGGGTGTGGGTAATGCTGATTTACCTACACCCAGCCATGGGTTATTGCTATATTATCTCTGTGCAGTGCTGGACATTGTTTCTGAAGTTTCTAATGTATTCACAGAAGGCTTTATGGTTGTCATTTGTCTGAGTGGCTGTTTTTACCTTATATTTAGCTTTCAGTGATTTGATCACGGACCAAAGTTCCTTGTTAAGTCTACAAGAACATTGTTGACATCTTCAGAATTACCTTTACTATTGTATATATTGAAGTTTTTTTTCATTTTTTTTTTACTGTAGAACCTGTTTATATTTGGGACCCATTATAGAGGTTTATTTTTTAATTTGTCATTGTATTTACTTCAGAGGGAATGTGCATAGATTTTGGCGGTAACAGATTTTGCATACTCAGCGGGGTCATCAGATTTGACGGGGATGTTGAATTTTGTCAGGTCATCACTCAGTTTTAGTAGCTCAGCCTTTGTATAAATAATCTTTGAATAATGAGGTATTCGAAGATGCGTCTAGCTGTCAGTCTTATGGTGAATTTGATTGATTTATGGTCCAATTTGACTAGGGATGCCATTACAACTAGTAGGAAACAGAGCTCTTCTATACTGGTGAGGAATAAGTCCAGGGTTTTGTCACTCCTATTTGGGGTGCAGACTAACTGGTCCAGAGAATTTGTATCTGTGAAGTCCAAAAATCTCTGGGCATACATATTAGGGGATGTATAAGTCTCCCAGTCAGTGGATGGGTAATTGAAGTCTCCTTGGAGAATGGTGTTTGGCCTAATGCATGTGGACGCCATACTAGAAAGGTAGAAGGTATGGGTTAAGGGAGGGCCTAGAGGGAGTCCGATAGTTATCTATGATACCATAGGGGGTTTTGTTAATTACTGGCTGGACATGGAGGAGTTCCAGGTCATTATCCAGTTTCATGAGAATGGAGATGAAATTTTGTTTAATAAATATAGAGACACCACTGCCTTTACTGCCTTTGTCTAGTGCAGTAAGTCTGACCCTGTGGTAGGTGTTGAAACCAAACACTGATTGGGTGCTATCAGGGGTCTTGAACCACATCTCCATGACAATACATACATTGATATCTGTAGGAAGTGGAGTTTTTGTTGAGACTTCTAGCATTGAATAGCAGTACAGTTATGTTATCCAGATTCTGTTAGGTTATGTCAGAAGATTTTAAAGACTGATATTGCGTAAGAAAAGGCACTATATGGATGGGCAATGTTTTAGTAGATATACAAAAGCCTTGGGGTGATAGGTGCAGGTCATTGTTGGCAAAGCAGTTAGGAGTGCTTACCATTACCTTGTAGGCTAATATATATTGGACAACCCCCGCCCCTCCCCGAATAACATCAGAAGCTAATCCAAATGTTGAAGTTAAGAATTGTTCGTTCATTTTCCGGTATTATTCTCAATGATGGTAATATGCTGCTCAAGGCTAGATTCATACCTGAGTCATTCACATATTCCAAGAGCTCCATCGTGTCTCTCTTCATGTAGTCCAGGGAAGTATTTCTTAAGTCATTTACTTCCATGTGTACTATGACTGTGTCATATGTGTAATTGCTGTGTAAGGACTTAAGCCATGATGTGGAGAATGCTGGCACCATGTAGCACACTAATTGTGATCCTGTTCTTACTCAATCTGGTGAGTGATGCATCAGTGGGCCTCACTTTGGAGTCATCTATGACTAGGATGTTGGATTGTGTGGAGGTTTCCCTTATGGGCTTTTGAGTTGAGACAATGAGTCTTAGATGCACGTTTCTTGGTGGGTGCTACCTGACGTGAGTGTTTGTGAGGTGGCTGAGGTTACTTGTTCCTTATGTTACACATTTAGTAGGCCTTTATGGTTTAGCTAGGTTACTTTTAAGAGCCTCCGCACATATAAGTCTATGTGACTGGTCTGTATTATGTGCAATAGGTTTAGTGTGTGGTTGTGTGTTACTGATAACCTGTTTGTTGTTTGAAGAGGTTTTCTGTAAGAGCTTTGTCTCCAGTAGCCTTGTATAACTACATCTTTCACTTGCTGTGTCAGTTTAAGTGCTAGGTGCATGTTAGTAAACATGAGACAGTTGCTCCATTGTCTCACGATGCCCATTTCTCTCAATCTGGCTACAGAGGCATGGTACCAGATGCTTACTAATGTGGGCCGAAGGATTAGTAGCACCTATGAGGTTTGGAGTTTATTACTGGAGCTGCTATCTGTCTTGTAGTGGTTTTCTCAACAGAGCTGCATGCAGCCAGAATCAGTGATGCTTTGCTGTGAGTAGGATATTATGAATTAGAGGCAAACTTAACTTTAAGAGTCTAAGGGGAGGCAGAAGCTAACTCAGCTTTAGTGCTGTGCAGAATAAGAAGATGAGATCAGATGAGACTGGGAGGAGCTTTCAAGCCACCAGGTTTAAAAGCACAACAGGAACCTGGCAGGTGGGTTTAAAAAATCTCCATCAGAGTCAAACTGATTGCATGTAATGCAGGCCTCTTGAGTCTTATCACATGATAAGTCTAAACTGCTGTTTATTAAATTTCACTCCAGGAAACTTTCCATTCCCAGGATTCTGGGATTCCTGGGGTCATAAAGAATTATGGTCCTACAGGGGATCCAGGCTTGATAATCGTGGGGGGGAGCAGAGGCAAAAAAAAATTTACTAAAAAAATATTTTATGTTTGTTTCAGCCTCATTGCAATCATGTGGGAAATGAAACGTCTTCTGTTTTCTTCTTCTTGCATCCAGGTATTATCTTCATCTCCCAAGCTGAACTGCTTGCCTAGTTTTCTGGAGAAGTTTGTACAGCCTGTACTGGACACCTACCATTCACTTTCTATTGCTTTTATTCTATGTGTGCTATTTAATACATTTCACAGCAAATCTTGCTACCCGAAACTTAAATTATCATGTTATATATATTCTACTTAAACTAGGTTTTCTCTGATTTTGTTTCCATTTCTTCTTTTTTCACAAGCTGATAGTTTCTTCAAACCCTTCATTTACCCTGTTATTAGTTAATAACACTTTCTGTAATTGCTATTTATTAGGCTACGCTTTGTTCTCACTCTCTTATAATATAAATTACTGTCTTGTATCTTTTGAGAAGAAATGATTCCCTTCCCACACTGTCAGGGCTTTACTATGTAATGGAGCCTACGGAAGTTGCTAATACAATTTATTTTTATTTTTCATTCATTGGCATTTGCAAGTGGTTCTGTGCTCATGTACACGGTGAGTCATCATGTGGGTACTTTGGACATGTTTTTCATAGGATATTAGTTGCTTCCTTGTTATTTGTCCTTGTGTCTATTTTTTAATTGATTAAATAAAAATAATCTGGCTCCTAAGAATAGTAAGGGGACAAAAAGAAGAAAATAGAAAGGTATTGTCTCAACATGATCCAGCTTGCCCCCCCTCAAAAAATAGTTTTGTCTTGCTTCAAATCTTTGTGATTGAAACTGTTTTCTCTATGTCTTAGTAGTCAAACTTTTACTGATATGTGTGTGTGTGTGTGTGTGTGTGTGTGTGTGTGTGTGTGTGTGTGTGTATGTATCCCTATCAAAAGAACAAATTACTACATAAAAGTCAAAACAGCAAGAATGGAATGCTGAACATTCAAAATAAAGAAGTCTCACATCAATAATTCAGAACACTGAACAGGGCAGATGAGGTATTGTGCAATATTGCAGTACAGCTGGGTTTGGCATCTTGCCCATTCTCACCTGCAGTATGATCTTGGAGGTGGTAGATATAATTAGTAGGGGGTGTGGGAGTGCAGTGGGGCTTGCCGCCCTACAAAATCTGCTGTTTTTGATGTATTGCAGTGTTAGCCTAATGTGTGCCTGTTCAGTATTCGGCATTCTGGTCTTATTGTTTTGATGTCCAATGTTGTGGTAATTCATTCTTTTAGTAGGAATCCACACACACACACACACACACACACACACACACACACACACACACACACACACACACACACACACACACACACACATATATATATGTGTGTGTGTGTGTGTGTGTGTGTGTGTATATATATATATATATATATATATATAAGACTGCAAAAACAAAGTACTAAAACCAGCACAGTGATAAACATAAAATAAAACACTTTAATAAAGTAATAAAATGTAGGTACAAGACAAGCACTTTTGGGTGAAACCCTTTATCTAGTCTAAACATTCTAAGATTCCCTGTTTTTTTAAAAGCAATCTTTCAACCAGTCATGTAAAAAATAGAAATGAGTGAAATCATGCAGTAAGACATTATTGACTGGACTGAAAAATTTCCATCCAATTATGTTGTTTACAGATTAGAAAACAAATATCAAATAACCAATGAACAGCATAACACTTTCTGCAGTCAGCAGCATTGTGCAAAAAAAACAAGAACCAATCTAAGGTCAAAATATGTTCATTGCATAACAAGCTTATACTACATAGCCATTGGTTGTCGATCAGATGCTTGTGTGTGTGTGTGTGTGTGTGTGTGTGTGTGCGTGCATGTGTATATATATATATATATATATATATATATATATATATATATATATATATATATATATATAAAACACAAATTTTATCTAATCACAATTTATCAACACATTTTTGTCAACAGTTAATTTTATTGACAAGTCTTTTTATTGACAGTTAATTTTATCTAAAATGTTAAGAAAGAGAAAATGCACCAAAAAGAAATGTTTTTGAGGGGGCAAGCCCCCATGCACCTTCATTGTGGGGGTCTTTACCCTCTCACCCTTTATTAAATATACTAACTCCATGGTAGCAGTACCACAGAAAAATGAAACACACAGACACACACACACACACACACACACACACACACACACAATCCCTGCTGTCCATATTTAACTATTTCCACATTCCAATAAAGCCAAACCCCACTAGTTCTATACATGTGTTTTGGCCTTTTTATAATCTCATCATTGCAACATAAGTGGGTTTTTTGGCTATATTTTAGAAACATTCAGCTTAAAATTAAGCCTGATGTACATAAACATTTTTACTGAATAGTCTGAATGAAATATTCATTGATTCTGATTAGTTGGAGTCATGCCACATTAGATTTGCCCTCAGGAAAACTGGTGATGAATACCAGTATGTCTCAAGGAGTGGCCAGTCCTGTCAAGTGTCTCTTGATGCCTTGCATCCAGGGCAGCTGTATCCTTTCATCCAAGCTATGCTTCTGATGATAGCAGCACAGCAGATAGGACCAATGCTATCTACAAATACATGAAACAGTTATAGGTTCATAGGTAGGTATTAGGCTATTGGCCCTATGGTCTATATAAGCCTAGCCAAAAAAGTACCCTGGCTTTTGCCACCCAAGAAGAATATTTTCCTGTGCCCCTGTTGTACAGAGCCACAGAGGTGATCCCCGGGGTGAATTTCCTATTTCCCATCCAATCATCAAGATTTTTCTTGGTGTGCTAATGAGGAGCTTTGTTTGATATAGCCAGGTAGTTTGTTTCAGATTATGGGAAGTCTCTGGGACAGGAATCTATTCCTCAAGCATGTTCTGTTTATTGTGGTGACAAGGTTTAGGTCCCTAGAGCATGTAGCTTGGAGGGATTGGGATTTCTTTAAGTGGAGCATGTCCAACAGCTCTGGGTTTGACATAGCTTTGTATTTTAGGCAGAGATCGCCTCTGTGTAGGCAATGTGCGATGAAGTAAAGCTAGAGTTTTTTGAGACGGTCTGCATAGGGCATTTGTTTGAAGCCAGTAATCCTCTTTGCGAGGTATTTCTGCAGCCTTTCCAGTTGTTGTAGATGTCTTGTGCGGTACATACCAAAAGGGACGTTGTACCCTATAATGGGTCTAATGAGTGCCGAGTAGAGGGGAACAATGACCTCTTTTTTCCTGGATGAGAACCCTTTTGTGATGAGGTGTTCCACATAGAAGGATTTCCTGACTACTGTGGCGTGATGTGATTATCAAAGGAGAGACTACTGTCCACCTGGATCCCAAGGTTTCTTATCACACATTTGGCATTAAGTAGACTGCCATTTATGTGGTAGTTCATGGGTACAGAGTTTTTACTAAAGGGGATGACAATGCTCTTTTTGGCATTGAGCTTGAGGCCATGCCTTTGACACCAGGCATCTGTCTCAGTGAGGCCCTTCTGTAGGATGTCCACATCATTTGGGGACTCGACTATGGCTCCTAGTTTGCAGTCATCTGTGAACTTCGTTAGCTGGAGGCCTTCTGTGTTAGCCTGTACTTCAGAGAAGTAGATACCAAAGAGGAGAGGTCCCAGGACTGAACCCTGTGATACTCCACTTGTCACTGGTTTGAAGTCAGATTTGGAGTCTGCAACTTTTACAGTGTGGGTTCTGTCAGTGAGCCACTTGACAACCCATCTTGTGACATAGGGATTTATACCAAGTTTAGTGAGTTTAGCTATAATTCCAGAATGAGGATGGTGTTGAAATCCTTGGAGAGGTCAAGATAGGCTGTGTGAACCACCGTACCCTTGTCTATTGGTGACTGCCGCAAAGAAGTTGATCAGGTTCAGAAGGCATGATCTGCCTTTACCAAACCCGAACTGGGTGAGGTTCAAAGTTTGGAGGTTACCAATGTCTTTGTTTATGAGTTCCATGATGATACATTCCATGGCCTTGCAGTCCAGGCTTGTCAGGCAAATAGGGCGATAGTTCCCAGCATCAGTGGTGGCTCCCCCCTTTGTGGAGTGGGATAACTGTTGCTGTGCACCATTCAGTGGGCACAAAGCATGACGTGAGACTATGATTGAACATACTGCTTAGGTGGGGAGCCAGTTCATTCTGAAGTTCATGTAAAATGCAGCCTGGGATGTTGTCCGGTCCCATGGATTCTGTGTTTTTGGTTTTAGAGTGTAGCTTTTACCTGCATAGATGTGATTACACGGATTCTGCATTCTTCCTGTATAGATATGGGCCCTTTAGGGGGTGAGAGGCAGGTAAAGTTAGCACTGAACTTATCTGCCAAGATGTTGGCAATATCAGTTGGTTCTGTAATTTTCATGCCGTTGTGCTGTAACTCAGAGCAGATCTGGATGTTGCCATTGAGATTCTTGACATAGCTATAGAATGCTTTGTGGTTGCCCTTAGAATCAGTGGTGATTTTGTTTTTGAAGCTAGCTTTGAAGGATCTTATAAGGGATCTCAGCTTCTTACTGAGGCTGACCAGGGAGCTTCTCCACTCATGGGATTTTGCTCTCTTTTGCAACAGTTTCTTCCTTCTGTTGTAGAGTTTGTTTATGTCAGGGGACCACCAGATTGGCTTCCTTTTTTTTGGAGGATAGCGTCTTGGTTCTGTTTGGGGTAGCACGATCCATGCTCTTGTGTAAGTGCTTATAGAGTGCATTTGTGTAGGATTTAGCAGTCATAACTGTATTGTCCATCTGCATGGGTGTCATGAAGTTCACCATTTCTGTCTTAAGAAGCATGAAGTTGGCTTTGGAGAAATTTTTTACCATGGTTTCCTTAATGGTAGGTGGGGGCAGGATGCGGATATCTAGGGTGATTAGCTTGACTTCAGGTGTGGAACACCCATGTTGGTAATGACTAGGTCTAGGATATTGTTGCTCCTGGTGGGGGTGTAGATAAGTTGATCCAGGGCATTGGAATTTATGAATTCCAGAAAGCGTTGGTACATGAGTAGTTTTCCCAGTTAATGGTGGGATAGTTGAAATCACCCTTTATTAGGGTGTTTGGCTGAACCCTAATCTTTTCCAGTATATCAAGCAAAGAGGAGTGGGAATCCTGGGGCATGGTGGGGGATCTGTAGCAAGCCACAATTTGGATTGCAGTTTTGCACTTGGATAACCTCGGATGCATCATGCTGCTCAACTAGCCTGGAGGTGTGGATATCCTTAAAGAATATGGACACAGGGTCTATATCATATATTCGAAATTCCAAAATATCGAACACCATAAGTTCGAACTTGGAAATTTTGAATTATGATAACATCGAACACTCAGAATAGCAACTTTTTTTTCCAGGGAAAAAAGTCGCTGTTCCGAGAAACATACACACAACACAAGCACACCAAAATAAATAAACCACACACATACAGTTAACAAAACCCAACCCTACACTAAACCATACATACATTACTAACTATCCACTTACCTTAACCC
This sequence comes from Protopterus annectens, assembly GCF_019279795.1. Classification (NCBI taxonomy): domain Eukaryota; kingdom Metazoa; phylum Chordata; order Ceratodontiformes; family Protopteridae; genus Protopterus; species Protopterus annectens. Next base: position 1,099,668,315 of record NC_056730.1, read on the forward strand.
GCACCCTAACCCTAAGGTCCGTAACTATCGCACACATACCCTATGAAACTATACATAAACAAATTAATACACACACATACAGTTAACAAAACCAAACCCTACACTATACCATACATACATTACTAACTATCCACTTACCTTAACCCACACCCTAACCCTAAGGTCCATAACTATCACACCACAGTGGAGGAAATAGCAAAGCCACAGAACGGCCCACTGAAATCTTGCCCTAGGTAAGATTTTGATGTTCCGGGGCTTTGCTATTTTCATCCTTCGATGTAGTGGGTTTGATATTATAACTTTTGAAGTTTTACACCTTCAAAGTTATAATATAGACCCTGGACACATGTCCGCCTTTGGTGTTCTGGTCCGGGTTAGATGGCCGAAAAGTGTAGTGTGAGTTATAGCCTGGTAATGCAGGGGTGCTGTCTAGAGCCTTGAACCAGGTCTCAGTCACTGCACAGATAACGATGTTCTCCATTTTAAGGAGTGCCTCGAATGAGTGCATTTTGAGATTTAGACTTCTAGCATTGAGTAGCATTACCCTCAGTTTTTGCTTGCCTGTTCCTGTTATGGTGGTGAATTTGACATTTGAACCTTGCCTAAAAAAGGTACTATAGGGGCGGCAAGACCCTTAGCCAGTATCCGGAATCCCAGGGGTGACAGGTGCAGGCCATCTCTGGCAAAGCATCGTGGTCTGTCGACCATGTCTTCCCAGGCAGACAGATACTGGATCCGCTTAGAATGACTCCAGAAGCTTAGCCAATTGTTGAAGTCAATCATTTTGTCCTTGCACATCGGTGTCATTCTGGGCGATGGCAAATGGCATTTAAATGATTGCTTGCTGACTTGGAGGGCAGACTTCTCTGAATTACATAATTTTGCCACTTTTTGAATAGCAGTAAGTTCAGCATCAGTTTCATTGTGACTTTTGATTCATTCCTTGTACACTTCTTGAAAATAACCATTATTAAATTAATTGATGATATGGTAAAACTTCTCTTTATAGAAAAACAATCAGGAGAATTCTCTTTTGTCTGCAAATGGCTGTCATCCACCACACATTTCCAACATTATTCCTAATTACTATTTTCTAGAGATTAGAAGAATTTGTAGCTCATGGGAGTATTTCATTCAAGAAGACTTTGACCTTAAGATTAGATTTAATCTGAAGGAACTTGCCAACTCAAATACTAATTAGCCAATGCATTTACAGAGCAGATGCTTATGTGTCAAACAAGTGTACAATCTCACCATCAAGACCACATGTCATGATTCATTACTACCTATGGCACTAATAGTTTTAAAATGAAGGTGGTATGGACTTGGTTCCTAAAACATATAGTCATCTTTTGAAAGGTGAAGTGCATTGGACAATAAAATCTGTCTAAAAACTACCATGAGGGTTGTTTCCATTGTGAGACATGCATTTATCGTAAAATTATTTGCAAAAACAAATATTTTACTTTTACCAGTACTTCCAGAAGTATTGATAGTTGTACATCTGAGCAATTTCAGATATAAGAAGGACAGATGTACATTAACCTAACACACCTCACAGTGCTGTATACATTTACAGGTATCACTACAGCTATAGGTTTCCCTTTACAGTCCCAGAAACATGAGCTCATACTTAATGACTAAGTACATTCAGTATACTGTCAACGACTAGACCGTCCGTACAGCTGCATATTTGTCTACTCTACATAGACGTGCCTGCAAAAATTTTTGCAATAGACACTGGTACAAGACATACTTACTGGAGGCTCACTGACTCCATAGTGGGGATTACACTTTGCTGTTTGATAGGGATTGCAACTGTGATAACTAGGACTTATGATGTTACAGACAACCTCTTATAATATTTCTGTTTTGATAGCATTTAGATGGAACATTCTGAAATATGAGTCGGTCATCTCTTTCCTCATTTAACCCTGCTTGGTTCACTGTCATAGAATGCTGCAGTTTATTTTAGACCTATTACATACAGAGCCTGTTCTTGTCTCTTTGAACACACAACTGATCTATCACTAGAAAGTTGAATTCATCTTATGGAAAGAGTCCTCAAGGTAGGTGCTCCCAGTCGCAGATTATCCTCACTTGCTGCAGTTATGATTACTACAGTTTAATACTTTAGGATTTTAATTGGACTGGTTGTCACATATTTTTAGCACTTGTCACCCCATCTAAACATGGCAAAGAGTATCTACTTATCACATCACAGATATAGTGATGTACTAATAGTAATACATAGACAGGGCCAAGATTTATACAAAGTATCAATTAGGCACCGGCTGCATAGGACAGGAATACAGCACATAAGCTATTACCCATTATTTACGATAGGAGTAGATATGCAGGACAGGTATGAAACATGAGACTTATCCTGTTGTAGCCTGGATGTACAGCCTATGACATTCAGTTATGATCCCATCTGAAGTGATTTAACAATGATATCTGTGTTAAAACAGATAAATACTGCATGGCATGTAAGCTGGAGTTAGAGCTGACAGACGTCTTTTTAAGGCTGAAAGTGCTCATCTGTTTTTCAATACATACATTTTGATTTCTAAGCAAGTTATAAGTGATTGATTACTTTGATGTCTCAGCTGAGCTTGTCTACAGTACATGGTTCTTTGGACCTGATGATTAGCTACCAGCTTTGTTGCTCACGAGTACCAGTTTCTCTGTGGTCTATTGTTTTTCTTGATGGGAGGAATATGTCTTACCTTCCCCCAAGGCTGAAAAAATGTTGTGCCTCACTGCAAGGGTCTGTGCTTTATATATAACACTTTATATATATATATATATATATATATATATATATATATATATATATATATACATATATGTATATATATATATATATATATACTTCTAAATTTCAAACTTTCACAAGTTCGAATGATAATAATAACAATAATAATAAGATTGAACTCGTGAAAGTTTGAAGCATTTAAATGGAGATTGCTGTATAGCGCTGAACGGTATATTTACTGTTTTCCTGACTATAATTCGATCTCAAAGTTGGTATATTTAATTAGCAGGGTGTGTGTGTGTGTGTGTGTGTGTTTATGTGTCAAATGTCCTTGTATTTCCACATTGTGTCCAAATCTTACAACCCTGAATTCACATTACGCAGATTTTGTTAAAAACTGTACTATATAAGCTATAGTACATGTCCTGAAATTGCATTTAATGGTAAAACTAAATAGAACTTAAAAAAAAAAAATCAGTGTAGAATTACATTTCACATTTTTCAAATATTGGCCAATATTTCTAATACTTAAATACACTGATGCTAAAAACTGAAAACTACAAATGTGTATCAAAAAGGCAGCTGTTTCAATAATTCACATTTTAATGTACTTTTTAATTCTAACCTCTAGTTTAATTAGTAGAGTTTATACTGTGCTGTAATCATGAACATTTTTATGTTATTGATTTGAGTTCTTCCAAGGTATTAACAGTATAAAAAAATCTTGTGATCATAATATACATTAAAATGAAAAAAATATCCACTTGAAGAAATACTGCTACAATACCACACATATTATTACTGCACTAATGCTGTATGGGGGTGTTAAGAGACAGTTATCAAGTAAAACAAATATAATTTTTACTGAGATCCTGCACATTAATAATCTAGTGGTATAACCAAATGCAGTATAGATTTACACAGCATTAACCCTAAGAAAGATGTTTGATCTTGCTTTTATCAGAGCTCATGGCAAAAACACTATACATTTCTAAAAATATACAACTCATTTTTCACTGGCAGGAAAAAAAAGGATTCCTAGGAATCTTACTTTAATTTAAAATTTCAAGCCCCCATAAACCCTGAGAACACTTCTACTTATGCAGAACTGTTCACAGAAACCCTATACAAGCATGTTAATAGCTGCATAGAGGCAGCTGTACCCACCAGGAAGAAGTACAGAACTAACTCAAAAAACAAGCCACCCTAGTGGAATCACAAAATCATTCAGATGTATAACAGGAGGAAGAAAATTATGCCAAAAATTAGGAGGTGCAGCACCCTGAAGGATAAAAGCACTCTCATCAAACTAAATAAACAACTCAGAGGACAACTAAAGTCTACCAAAGCCAAATTTGAGGTAAGTTTGGCCTCCCAGGCCAAGGATAACCACAAAGCATTCTTTAGCTATGTCTCACCTCCTCAAAAGCAATACACAATTGTGTGCAGAGGTAATTGTAAATTGAGCCACCTATACTGAGCCAGAAGATACAGCAAACCTCCTGGCTGATAAATTTAGCTCCACCTTTACTCCTCTCTGCGCCTCAACCTTCCTTCAGGAAATATCATCAAATATAACTTCCCCTACTGTCACTAGAGATCAGGTCTTAATGCTCTCTCTAAGACCAAGAACACTACATCAGTGGGCCCAGACAATATCCCATGATGCATTCTAAATAGCATGAAACATGACCAATCAGGGCCTCTGGAATTAAAATTTAACTATAGCCTCCAAACAGGCTTTGTGCCTCATGAATGGAGAAAGGCAACTGTCATCCATCTGCACAAAGGTGGGCCATCTACAGGCCCTGGAACCTACAGGCCCATAAGTCTCATTAGTCTTATATGTAAAGCCATGAAAAGAATTATCATGGAGATGATCAATAGAGATATAGTAAACCTCCAGACACTGGACCCAACCCAGTTTGGTTTCGCCAAGGGCAGATCATGCCTACTTAACCTGGTGGACTTCTTTGAGAAGGTACCCAAAGTAATGGATGAGGAAAAAATCATTCACACTGCCTAGTTTGACCTGGCTAAGGCATTTGACACAATACCCCACTCAGGCATTATTGACAAACTCAAGAGGTTAGGTATAAACCCATATGTCACCCAGTGGATAGCCAGCTGGCTCACAGACAGGACCCAGGAAGTTAAAACTGGGGAGTTCACCTGAACAAAGAGGCCAGTCACAAGTGGAGTCCCTCAGGGATCAGTCCTTGGACTGCTCCTTTTTGGTGTTTACTTCTCAGAAGCCAAGGCCAATGTCAGTGATCTCTGGTTGACTAAATTTGCAGATGATTGCAAATTAGGAGCTGTCATTGAATCTCACACTGACACAAATGTTCTCCATGAGGCGCTGACACAGACAAATAACTGGTGTTAGAGCCATGGACTAAAACTAAATGCCAGGAAATGCATAATAGTATCCTTTGGGACGTCATCCATCCCTGGTAACTATCGTATTGACAGTACACCCCTTAGAGTTGACCCAGTAGTCGGGGACTTAGGGACACACATAGATAATAATCTAGCCCTTAATCATCACGTGTCACAGTGGTGAGGAAATCATTCTATGTTGCACAACTTATAAATAAAGGTATGGCATCCAAGTCCAAGGAAGTCATTGTTCCACTGTATTCAGCATTCATCAGACCTATCATTGAGTACAATGCCTCCTTTGGTATATACCTAACCAGGTATATCCAACAACTGTAACATCCACAGAGGTTCCTCACTAAAAGAATACAGGGTGTAAGCAATATGTCCTGTGCAGACTGGCTCAAGGCCCTTTCCCTGTATTCTGTCTCCTACAGGCTTTTGAGGGGAGATCTATGCCTGGCATACAGGGCATTGTCTGACCCCACCCTGATGGACCTTCTGCATATCCACAAAACAAACAGCAGCAGAGTTACCCATTCTAAAGACTTAAACCTTGCCTGTGATATAAACAGGACTTGCTGGAGAGATAGGTATGTATCCCAGAGGCTACCGCTTCTGTGGGACAGGCTTCCCATCCATGTGAAGCAGAGTTCCTCCCTAACCCAATGCAAGTGCAACTTGGACAATTGTATTGTGAACAGGAAATTCATCCCTGGTTTGGCACGTCTGTCTCTAATGGACACAGGCAACCTGTAAATGGTTCATTTCCCAGGACCCTGCTTACAAATGTTTCCTCTCCCAAGCCCCTGCTTACATTTATTAAGGGTATCTGAACTTGTCAGAGATTTGGGATGCATGGCTAGGCTTAAAAAGGCCCTTGTGGTCGTTAGTCTAGTAAACACCTATGAACCTAATAGTCAGTACCTTAGCTTTAATCAGGCTGATTTCATTGATCTCAGTTATCATCCAGTCTACTTCTTTCCACTGCATGGCAGCTTGGGAGTTTGCCAGTCCCCAGAAGGTGGCAGAACTGTCTGGTTCTGTAATATGAAAGGGTACTGCAAACCCACCAAGCTCATTAATGCTAATATCATGGTTCCACTGTAAGATACAAAAGGTAGCATTTCACTGTGATGTGATAATCTTCCAACACAGTGTCTTCTCCTCTCAGCTAGGCTGATTTCAGTTCATCACTGTAAAAATTTGCTGATCTTCTGACAAATGTGGTATTTCTCTGATGTTCACATGCTATAACATCTTTTCTCTGTCTCACAGAGCTTCCATACTTTATCACTTGTGATCCTTCTGGCCCCCATCTCCTCCATTACTACGAATGGAGTCTGAAGATAATTTAGCCCCTGCTTCAGCTGTGAAGAAGGCTGATACTGAGGCACTTCAGTTAAACTTTGTCCAAAAATTTGCTCTGTTTTAAATTACAATTTAACAAAACAGCGTCAGACCTTTGCTTTGTGATATAGCAAAATCAGCTTTGTAATATAGCAAAAAATCCACAGATCACAATCATAAAGTTTCCCTTATAAACAAACACATTCAAAAACTGAGAAAACTAATAATCTCATGCATATCAAAACTAGCCCTAAGTGGAGACATCCACCCCAACCCTGGCCCTACCATCTCCAACCCCAATCCTCATAATCAGACTAGAAACCATAACTTCTCCCATATTACAGCCAATAGAAAGCCAAGTGACTTCCTTCTACTAAGCCTAAATATTAGAAGTATATCCAACAAAGTCCATGAACTCCATGCCACCATAGACTTGTACTCCCCAGATATAGTCATCCTGACAGAAACCTGGCTAAAACCTCACATTACCAGTGAGCAAATACTCCCTACAGGTTACGGCATACTAAGAGTAGACCGGCTAAACAAAAAAGGAGTAATAATATTTAAACAGCATCTAAACATCCAGATCTTAAAATCATCAGCTCCACAAATAGGCAATGAAGAAATAATATATACCAACCTCAAAAATTAATCAAAACAAAGCCATCAACGTAATTGGATGCTACTTCCCACCTGGCCAAAATATCCCTCCACTAGAAAACCTCCTCAGCTGGTCTACCCACCATCTCCCCCAATAAACTATCATCTTAGGTGATTTCAATATTGACTGGCAATCCTGTTCTGGCAACAATCCAACCCATCATGTACACCTTCATGGCTTCACCCAACTAGTCCGGTCACCAACCAGGATAAATAAAAACTCCAGCAAGCACACTACCCTGGATTGGATACTAGTCAGTAAGAGCCCTCAGTCATATATAACAGGCTGCTTATCAGATAGCCTCAGTGATCACTCCCCAACATTCCTACTCAAAAAATACCTATACCAAGCTAAACCTGTCATCTACCATCAAATATGTAAAAAACTAAAGTTTAACCCACTCACATTCATCTCATCCCTCAAAGAATGTAACTGGCATCCTCTAAAGTACCTCAGTCTAGATGACGCAGTTGAATTTTTTAATACTACCTTCCTGAACATCCTTAATTACCATGCCCCCATAAGATTTTCCAGAACCAAAGCACAACCCTCCCCATGGCTACAGAAATCCACTAAGTCAGTAATGGAAAACAGGGTTAAAGCCTGGGAGCACTGACGCAAAACCAAAACCCCCTCAGCTAGACAGAAATTCTTAGAACTACGCAATAGAGTCAAAAAGCTAATAAAACAGGACAAATTCCAATACTACCAGTCTGCCCTAGACTCCTCACAACACAGCCCCAAACAATTCTGGTCCTCCATAAACTCCATCCTCCACCCAGGTAAAGTCAGTACCCCTCCTCCTAACATCCCTCACTCCTCAGAAAATATTGCTACCTCATTCAACACACACTTCACCCAAACCATACTATCACTAGCTAAACAGCACAACCCCCCTCCCCTCCAACCCACACCTTCAACTAGTAATCTCCCCACTGCCTTCTCTTTTTCTCCTGTACCTACCTCCAACAGAAAAAACTCTTAACTAAACTTAAACCCAGCAAATTAGCAGCAGACAACCTCCCAAGTGAATACCTACAAATCGCAGCTGATGCTCTGGCCTACCCAGTATCCATCTTGATTAACCGATCTGTCAGAAAGTTACGTTCCCACACTGTGGAAAGTATCACATATAATTCCCCTCCACAAAGGCGGATCCTCCGCAGAACTAACCAATTACCACCCCATAGCTATTCTCTCTCCACTCTCCAAAATACTAGAGAGATGCATACACTCTCAGGTCTCAGACTACCTCCTCACTAACAACCTCCTTTCCAGTACTCAGCATGGTTTCCGACCAAACCATAGCACCACCACTGCCTTACTCTCCTTTACTAACACTATCCTTCAGCATAAAAACAATGGCTATCTCTCCTCTGCTACTTTCCTAGACCTATCTAAAGCATTTGACATGGTCCCACACAAACAACTTATCTCTGTCCTCAATAACCAATCCATCTCACAATCAGTCACCAGCTGGTTTCAGAATTACCTGTCTGACCGCCAACAATCCGTTGTATGGCAGAATGATATATCTCCCCAACTACCTGTCTCCATAGGGGTTCCCCAAGGATCCATCCTTGGACCCCTACTCTTCTCTGTTTACACCAATAATCTAGCCTCTGCCACCAAACTTGGCGCACTCATACAATATGCAGATGACTCGACCATCATCTGCTCAGCCCAGTCCCTACCCAAACTGCAAAAAGTCACACAGGAAGCCTTTTCCTCTGTTGAAACATGGTTATCCGATGCCCAATTAATACTCAACCCAAACAAAACTAAACTACTCATCTTCCAACCCACCAAACATACTCAAAACAACTCTCACTTTAACATCACAGCAAAAGACAACACCACTATATACCCAACTGAACACACCAAATTGCTAGGAGTGGAAATAGACAATAAACTAAAATTTGACATTCACATATCCATGACCATAAATAAAGTCCACAAAAAACTAGGAGCGTTATACAGAAATAAGCAATTTCTCACCAAAGCAGCAAAGATTTCAATAGCAAATTCCCACCTTATCTCCACCCTACTTTATGCCTCTCCAGTATATACCAACCTAAGGCAATGTGATCTAAACAAGCTAGAGACCTGCTACAAGAAAATTGCCAAATTCATCACAGGGGCATCCTACCTTAGTCACCACTGTCTCTCACTTGCTGAACTGGGCTGGCTTGAACTCCCTCACCTCCTTCAGTGGTACCAACTCTCACTCGCCCACAAACTAGTAAACCATCCACTAAATGTCCCATCCCTCCAGAATCTACTCCAACCCTATCGCACCACCAGACCACTAAGATCCAGCAACAAAAATCACTTGCAGATCACTAAAGCCAATAACTCTGCTGGTGAAGCACTATTCTCTTGCGCCATAGCCAAATTATGGAACTCATTCCCACCCACAATTACCTCCGTACCATCATGCACCCACTTCAAAACTTTATTAAAAGCGCACCTAAAAACATGCTGGCTATGCCCTTGCAACTCCCACTCTAATTTCATCCACCCCATCCAACCACTACCTTTCTTTCCACTCCACTAGCTACCTTGATTATAGCAAGCTCAGATGCTCATAAGCCTAGTACTTATTATACAGCAGGAACTTCTCATTGTAACATTTGTTAATGTCTGTTATGTACTTCACAGATAAAGATTCTAGTTGTCTACTGATGTACTATGCTGTTCATCTGTAAATATGTTGTAAGCAATTGCTATGTTAAATTGTTAATCGCTATGTAATCCAATGTAACTACTGTCTGTTTATTTTACTGTGGAGCTTTTCTCCCCGGGCCTCCGCTGAAAATGGACCTACGTCCAGTCGGACACTCCTGGTCAACAAATTTAAATAAATAAATAAAATAAATAAATAAAATAAAACTTCTATGGTATAGCTACAGTATGAAATGTGACTTTAGTCTTACAAGTATTAAAAGATAAAAAAACTTATATTTAAAGCATAGTAAAATGTGACAGTATTAGAATATGTGCATATAGATACAGTAAATTCTCTCAGAACTAGACATCATCTGTGTGTGGGGGTAGGGGAGATGAGAGTTGCAGTGCGATGCACTATATGTGACTATCAAAAGTAAGCTAAAACACATTGTGGTGACCATTATTTATTTCATTATTTTTTCATTTGAACACAGTTAGACCTCTGATATATGCTCTGTATGGGGGGACTAGAACTGGTCGCTACAGAGGCACACTGTGGATGAAACTGACTTATGCGTGCTGTCATTGATTTGGCTTGACAGGTATAGTGTGCATTAGAGATAAACAAGCTGACGTACATTACTGTGATCTTTGTTACTATGTTTATTTGATCATGATGAAACATCCGAGATGTATGCATTCATTATGCGGCTAAAGTGGGTGGATACTGAGGCAATCCATGGAAGAAAGTTATTGACCCTGGCTGTTTACATCACGTGTACTTGAATATGTAATTTTATACAATCTGAGCCAGCCATTTTTGTTTTTAAAGGTATTGAATTTTGTTATATCATAGTGGAACGTATTTATCCATTTCATATATCTGAAATAAACTCTCTCAAAGTAACTCTGTTTTGTTTTCAGAAGAGTAAGGCTAACTTTGCAAGAGTATTTAACATTTGTAGCAGTGTATGGCCAGTTATTTACGTAAAACTGCAAACATGTTTGAAGCTGACCCTGAAATAATATAACTCTATCCCATTCAAGGTTGCTCTAGCCATTCATTTGCTTCCTGCTTTCCAATTACTTTGAAAATGAGAAATGCAACTGTCTTTATGTGGGATTTAAGCCATGTTCCTGTCATTATCTCTTTGATGTAAATGAATATACAGCTTTTTTGCTTTGAATGTAACTGGCATAATCATGACATCCTATGATGTAATTTTATACTGGTAGTTTCGCACTTGAAAGGAGTATTAAGGTAGCTCAAGATGGTATTTTGTATAGCATGGCCAGGTGTAGGGTAAATGTATCCATATTTTTAATAATCTGGGTTTAGACTTATTCTGATGTTTAAATTTTTGTATTAAAGTTTATATATATTTTGTTTGGTTAATTGTAAATGTTCTTTTGTTGGTAGATACTTTAATATTAGTAGGTATTTTGTGTTACAATTGAATATTTGGGCATTCTGTTGATACGGCGACATATGTGAGGTTGTATGTTTGTCTGGATATGTGAAGGTAAGAGTAGTTTGTTTACTCAATTAGGGTGTGGTTGTTGGTGAACATTATTAAAAGGAATAAGAAATTAAGTAACCTTAAACTTTGAAAGCCAAACACAAACAAAAACCAACCTTCACATAATGTAACACAGGCTGAAATCCACTGATACAAACACGAAAATGTATTTAAAACATGAAACGAAGTAAGCGCTTTCATCTGGTATATATAACCAGACTTCTTCAGACAACTAAAAACTGCATGCAAAGCAATTTATATACATCAGAGTCACAATTGGTCACACCCCACTTAAACTTAATTAGCTCAAAGAAAAGAAAAACTTTTTGTGTAACCAGAATGCATGATGCAGCTAAAAAGGCATCTCATATAAATCACTTTGTAGAATAAAAAATTCATATGTATCTGTTCTAAAATCAGAAAATTTGTCATACGATCGTGTCTTTCGGCTTCTTCCCGGTTAAGGGGTTGCCACAGCGGAACTCCGGTCCGCCAATGATTGGCAGTAGATTTTTACGTGCCGAGTTGCCAGCTCTGAAGCACAACCTTCAACGAAGGTATGCCCATTCATGCATATCTCCACACAGAAGACGCTCTAGCTGAGAATCGAATGGGACAACATCTTACTGTGAGGTGACAACGCTACCGCAGCACCACCAAATAGCCTAAACCTACTTGGTATGAAACATTTTTTTAAAAATGCATATATGTGTAAATAATTATGCTAACATTATTATGCAAAAAATTGAAACATATAATTCTAAAAAAAAACATTTAACCTAGTCTATATCATATTAAAATTAAGGACACTCTCACTAACTAGAACTAGAAAAATGAACTATCAAGTATTTTTAATTTTAACTTGCTTGATATGGAAACTGTGTCGTTTAAACCTGGGGGGGGGGGGGTGGGGGATATGCATGAAGAAAAACCTGCCATCACATTTTATTCTCTTCAAGGAATATCTTCCATGGGCCCCCCCATCCCTACATTTTACTTGTTGCAATATTAAAAATTTAAATGTATGATCGGGGAAAAGTTTTGTGTGCCTATATAGTGCATTTTTCTCATCATGTTGCCACATTTAACCTTCTATTTTGCATGAGATTGTACAGGTAATGTTTGTTTTGTGCTTTTTTTTTTATTTTGCATACTTATCAGTTTGGATGTACCTTGTTTTCTGTAGCATAACGGCAAAGGATTATAGGGTTTATTAGTGGTAAGTTGATTGCAAGCTTATATATTTTATGGTATATGTTTACCTAGTTAGCTTATGTTTTATTATTATTTAAGGGGCTAAATTATTTTGTTTAGACTGAGACTAAAGCTGGGCTTTTTGTGGCTTATATTGAAGAAAGTTTGCAAGTAAATATTGGGTGGGAAATTAGATTTAGAGTAGTGATGGTAGAGGATATATGTAATGAGGATGCATCCTAGGGAGGGACTCATTTTAAGGGAAGTGATATGCTGGTGTAGCTAATGATCGAGTGAGAAAGATTCTAAATGAACGGTGGAGAACATGGGTGGAGCAAAGTACATATAAAGGAAATGATGTAGTTGATTGGATGGACTGCAGTACAGTAGGGGAGCAAGTAGGGTAAGGAGCAGAGAGGCCTGCAGTAAGCAATTAATAATATAAGACAGCTTTGGCAAAAAGAATGTGCTTCTGCTAAAGAGCAATGTACAATTTGTTACTGTGAATTTGTATGTTATAAGGTGTTAAAGAAAGGTTTCTATTAAATGCAGTCTGTTTGGACATTAATTGGGACAGTGAACCATCGCATTCCGACTCTGACAAAGAGAACTATAATGCTACATGGTAAAAAACCTGATGACGTGTTTTGACGGTTTTGTTTCTTTGCTGATTATAGTATATATTATTAGTGCAATAAAACTTGTCAATTACAGATGTTGGTAAACAGTTTACTGTTATATTTACTGTCATATTACAATGTCAGTGCACTTTTTCTTCAGTTGTACATTCAGAGGGAATGCATATTCATGAATGACATATCAAGGGGTGAGTTTTGGGCAGGGCTGGCTACTGCGCATCTGGTGAGGCCCTCAACTACAATATCGCCGGGAGATCAGTTGGGAGGTTGGCATATTGGTTAAGGTGTTTACCATGCAGACTCAAGGTGCAGGATTTGATTTTCACATGGGGTAAATAGCTACGCTTAAAATGGGTCACAAGGGCAGTTAGTCTAGTACTGATCTATGAACTATGAAATAAAACACCAAACTGTACAAGCTGGTTCAAAGACAAGATATATAACTGCTTCCTGATGTGATCAGAGGATGTCAGCTATCTTCCCATCCTATGCATTTAAAATGTCCCAGATAAAAATAATATTGTACTATATTGGCTAACAGATGTTAGGATTAGAATCAGCTGAGAAAGGATATAGGCAAAAATTGTGAACTCGATGATCTGTAGTTGTTACCTTTCTTCCCTATGCATGTCTTTGTCTTATTTACAGCACACTTGTCTCAGATAACTGTGTTTTCAGCTAGGTTTACGGGGGGGGGGGGGGGAGTACAAGACAAATATTTTGAGATGCAGAAATTTGATGCCTTAAGTCAGGTAGCAAACTGCTTGTGCTGTGCTTGATATTGAGTTTAACAAACTAACCAGACTCTGCTTTGATGTATAATCTCTGATGTCAAGGAATGTTCTCTGGGGAGTATATTCAGTACACATTGCTAAATTTCTGTGCTTCGATATCAGCACTTGTCTCACTTGAGTATCACAGACAGGACGTTTTGCCCACCCCAAGAATCTTCATAATGGCAGAACTGCATGTTCTGTCTTCTAAGATTAGGATTACTGCTCCAAGCATCCATCAAGCCTTCTTTGTTTTCTTCCAGTCTCCGTACTTTGTCTGGCCACTGGGATGAGGGTGATTTTGTTATAATTTAATGTGGACATCATCTCTTGCCCTCCAAATAATTAAATATTGCTAAAAAAGGAAATAGATATATTATATAAACAAAACTGAAACTACATTATACGATTTTTTATTTAGCATATTGGGAATAAAATGACAAGAGAATTCCATTACTTAACTAGAACAAATGGTCTGCCTGCCAGTAGTTAGATGAGGCACTTAGAAACAGTTTTCAGAAAGAGCCACAGTATATCTTGACTACCGCTGTTAATGGGTACATACTATTCTGTATCTCTTCTCTTGAAATTATTTTTTTGTCTTCTAAGGCATTTGTTTAATTGGTATGGGGATTTTATAATTACTATGACAGATCTACTCATAATGTGTCATCTGCTTTTACTGGGCACTAATTTATTTAACCTTTAGATGATTATTCCTTTTTTTGTTTTCTTTATTGAAATGCTCAGATGTACTGTAATTGATTTAACTGAAAATATGCCTCTTTTGCATTTGAGGTATATATAAAAAATAAAACAGAGGGTAACAGGGAGAAAGAGTCCTATTTATGAAGTATCTGCATTCAATTGCTCGTACCTCTTTGTGTCATGCTGATTAGCGTTGTGATCACATGCTATTCTGACTGCGTGACATCATACCATTATCACCTTGATTGGTACACCTGCACATAACTGTCATTGACAGTACCACAGTGGGAGAGACTCTTTGAAAAGTTCATATTTCACTTATGATTATGTACAGAAAGCTTTTTTAAATACATCCCTACTGTGTGATGACTATAACTTGCGTGTTTCTTTCTTGTGGTCGTCATGTCAGCCATATGTTAGGTGCATAAAACAAACTTTGTAATGCAGAAATAAACTTTTATGAATTATTTTATTTTAGTCATGACAAAGGAAATGAATCCCCCCACAGCTCATGTTTGGTTGTCCCGCTTTGCATAGTCAGTGCAAGCGGAAGGATGAAGAAGGAAATGACTCGGCTAGGATTTATTAGGTGGCTTCTTAGAATTTCTTTTGTTGTTGAACTGGTGACTGTGCTACTAAGGCTATTAGAAATGTTAAACTCCAAGATCCACCTTTTATACTTTATTCTAATGCATAACCTTGTGTGACTGAAATCTCTCTGCTTCAGTATACATCAAAGTTGAATCCAGATTTTTCCAGGAGAGGATGCCTGTTTAAAACAATTTTTAAGTATAGTTTATGTCACTGATTTTCTTTCTAGGTCAATTCACATATTTCTTATTCTTTTACCCTAAAGAATAAAAAATCTCCACTGTGGCTGTTTTATTGATGGAAAGGGTGATCTTGGAGGAATCGTCTGGAATTACTAAATAATTCTTCTGCCATCATTTTCCATGCAGTGTTCCAGTGTGTTGCATACAAAGGTGCACATGCATTCTTGGAGATGCTGCCGAAGGTAACATGCGACATATCCCACTTACTTTTGTTTGTGTTTTTCGGCTTTTCCCCGGTTAGGGGTCACCACAGCGGAACTCCAATCCGCTAATGATTGGCAGTTGATTTTTACGTACCGGCTTGCCAGGCCTGACGCACAACCTTCAACGAAGGTACGCCCATTCACGCATGTCTCCATGCAGAAGATGCTCTAGCTGAGAATCGAACCGGACAGCGTCTTACTGTGAGGCGACAACGCTACCGCAGCTCCACCACCGCGAGTGACATATCCCACTTACTGCTAAGACAAATCTCCATAAAAATACTCTGGTGTGCAGAGAAAAAGAGTGATGGAGATGTCCAACACATGCTCAGTATTGTCCATCGGGCTGATCCTGAGGTAGGCCAAGCCATATCCAAAAGTCCATGTTGCTGGTAGCATAGATGAGAGCAGTGTCTCTGTCTTCATACATTACCCCAAGGCACTTCCTGTTTGTGACACAAAAGGTTATGTGGCTAGTCTAAAAAAACAAGTGAACTTTAGCATACAAAATCCTGGTGGGCTTGATGAATGTTTGGAGTTGCTCTTCATGTTCTAATGTTTTGTTACAAACTAACCACTTTTGTTTTAAGAGACACGGCAGAGAGTACTTTAACATCCATTCACGATAAGTTCATTACAAAATTAAGTACTGTATTATTATTATTATTACATCTGCAGTATGTGATCAGGGAAGATGATAAATATTTAGCGTTCCTTTTCATTAATAACTACTGCATCACTGTCTCTGAGGTCAAACTTTTTGTCTGTATTTTAAACTAACAGCAGTGCCCTTTTAAACAGCTAAAGTAGGGACTATAAAAATAGCACCAACCCCAACAATTAATATCAGCAGCATGTATGTGCAGTGGCCATCCCTTCCCTCTTTCCTTTACCTAAACTTTGTAGAGGAATGGGGCTTTTCTTTTTTTGTTTTAGTCATTCATTGCCTGGGCCTGGTGTTACGGAATGCTAAGACAGCCATACGGACTTAGTTGTCTACTCTGCTTCTTTCCACGCAACCAAAGGTCAGGAAAGGCCCCTGTTTGTTTACAGCTGGCGGTTAAACTTAGAGACAGGTGCTGCATGGCTGTTTTTCAGTTTCTATTTGCCGCATAATGGTAGGTCAGAGATGTGGGTCTTAGTTAGCCTTATGGAGCCTTTGGTTTATTATGGACCCATAACCAGACTAGTCTTTGTTACTTAACAAGATATGATTTCTGAATGTAGAATGTATGCATGCTATCTGTATGTCTGCACAAACTATAACTTCCTTTGTCTATCATTTCAAAATATAGTCAGTACGGGTGACATAAAACCCTGTATTTCTTTACATATGAGCACAGTTATAATTTTTTTTGGTACTTGCACCGTATGGTGCATGTAATGGCCAAATATGCATGCAGTCAACCCTTTTATATGATAAAATAAAAAAATAAAGGGAACAATTTTTGAAGGGTGCATACATGAGTCACTTAATACTAGCTAATAAGTCTGTGTATCTGCATGTTTACAGTGTCCTAGTCTTTCACAAACCTTAATGTTTCTGGGACCTTCTGGTTCAGTTATTGGTTACATTGTTTAGCAGAGTCTTCTGGACTGCTTTGAGGGATATGATTTCAGTGTGGAGATACCTTCCCACATGGAGAGTTACTACTTTTCATAGCATACTACTAATAAATGACAAAGCAAGGGAAGGTTGGACAACAGAGTAGCTGAAATTTTATGTACTGCAATCCTTTTCATCATACTGTAAACTGTGCCAGTTACAAGAAGTTTAATTTTTGTGTTCTAGATGCAGGGTGTCCAAGGGACTGATTCTGACAACTACCTTTACTTAATTTCCAATGAATGGGCAATGCACATTTATTGTTTTTAAATGAGCATACCACTTTGTGGATGTCACACTGATTACAGAAAGTGATTTGTTTATTAAGATACATTATTTCAAAAAAGATATATCAGCTAATGCATTGTTTTATGCTACAAGTTCTGACCATCTACAATTTATTAAGCCAGGGCAAGGAAGAACATATCTGAAGGTAAAGATTATAAAGCTTCTCAAAGCAGGGCACTCTAAATCTCCTGCCCCTTCAGGATTCAACCATAATAACTCTAACCAGATACATGATGCCTTTAATAACTATTTTACAGAAGCCATTCTAACCCTAGCTAAAACTTTACCACCCATCACCACTCCACCATTAAATACCAATAATACTCCAACTCCAGCCTTTCATATACAACCTATACCCACATCCCTCATTTGCAACCTCCTTCAAAAACTTAAACCATGCTCCCCTTCTGCTGACTGTATTCCAGCAGAATTCCTGCAAATTGCAGCTAAAAAAATTGCCTATCCCATCTCCATCCTTATAAATAGAACACTTTTAGAAAGGAAAATCCCATCCATATGGAAAGTATCCCACATCATCCCTCTACACAAAGGTGGATCATCTACCGAGTTCTCCAACTTTCGGCCTATCGCCTTACTCTCTCCAATAGCTAAAATAATGGAAAAATGCATACACAGACAACTACTTGACCACCTTCTCCATAACAATTTACTTGCCGACTGCCAGCATGGTTTTAGGCCATTCCATAGCACAACAACTGCCCTGCTATACTTTTCTGACTCCATAAACAAAAATTGTAACAATAATACTTTCTCCTCTGCACTATTTATTGACCTTTCGAAAGCCTTCGATATGGTGAACCATAACATGCTTATTGACATACTAAAAGCCCAATCACTCAATACACAAGCACTACACTGGTTAAAATCCTATCTTGAAAACAGACAGCAAGCAGTACTTTGGGATAATAATCTTTCTACTTCCCTCTCTGTAAACATTGGAGTACCACAAGGCTCTATATTAGGACCCCTTCTCTTTTCATTGTTTATTAATGATCTACATGCCAAAATTCCTCAAGCCACCTGCATACAATATGCAGATGACTCAACTTTAATTTGTTCAGCCAAGTCCATAACCTCTCTCCAGTCCCTCACTCAAACAGTATTTAACAGTGTTGAAAATTGGTTTATGCAACACTGTCTCCTTTTAAACCCCCAAAAAACAAAATTATTGCTCTTTGCTCCTACTCATAAGTCACCTCATCTACACTTCACAGTAACCTCTAACAATGGAACTAACATATCCCCTGACACTTCAACCCATCTACTGGGAGTAACAATTGATAACAACCTTAGCTATAATGACCATATTAATTCTACAATAAAGTCTGTCAACAAAAAACTAGGCACCCTTACAGAATCAAACCTTTCCTTACCCCTTCAGCCAGAATCACTATTGCCCAGACCCACCTGATATCTACCCTGTTCTATGCTTCTGTAACATATACCAATCTATCTAGAAACAACCTCACCAAACTTTCCACCAGTTATAATAACATAGACAGATTTGCCAATGGCACCCCATTTAGAACTCATCACTGTCTCAACCTCAAAGAACTGGGAGGGTTAGAACTGCCGAACCTACTACTTTGTCAACAACTTGTTATCACCCAAAAGATCCTTTATCACCCTAATAATACCCCCATCCTCACTAATCTGATTACCCCCTACAAAAATCTTGCAACTCTACGCTCAACTAACAAGATTCTAGTCTCCACTATTAAATCTAACAACAAACCTGGGGACTCACTTTTCGCCAACACAGTAGGAAAAAGCTGGAACCAGCTTCCTAGTGATCTGTCCTCTCTTGCTTCCACTCATCTCTTTAAAAAGCATCTTAAAGAATATCTTAAAAATCACTGGCTTTGTCCCTGCTCTAACCCTGACTGATACACCCCGACTGTTATCTCTTTCCCCTTTTTTGCTCTCCTTACACTTCTATACTCCACTGTTCTATGTCACATACCTGTAAATAAAAAAAAAAATAAATCAATTTTTACAATTCAATATTTTTTTTCTTTCTTGATTGCTCTCTCTCAAATGATTGCTCTCTGTATTTGATCTTAGTTTTAACCTACTAAGGACTCTGTATAAATTATCTCAACCTCAATGTAACAATGTCCTGTAATTTATTTTGACTATTACTGTATATTGTAATCTTTGTCACTGCTAATGCTTGGAGCTTTTCTCCCCGGGCCTCTACTGAAAATGGACATATATCTGGTTAGACTAGCCCGGTCAACAAATGTAAAATAAATAAATAAATAAAACTATTCACTGGGTCATAATGAAAATAAGACATTATCAAACAAACTTTCTCAAAGGGATTATAGTATTTAGACAGCAAAAGATGGCCTAAGAAAGTATTCAAAAACAAATTTTAATGGGTAAGTTCATGGCAAGGCATAGGGAGGTGCACCAGATCATAATCTTCTTTTGGCTTTTCCTGTTAGGGGTCGCCACAGCGGATCATCTGTTTCCATTTCTTCCTGTCCTCTGCATCTTTCTCTGTCACACCAACCACCTGCATGTCCTCTCTCACCACATCCATAAACCTTATCTTAGGCCTTCCTCTTTTCCTGTTACCTGGTAGCTTCATCCTTAGCATCTTTTTCCCAATATACTCTGCATCCCTCCTCAGCACATGTCCAAACCAATGTAATCTTGCCTCTGTGGCTTTGTCTCCAAACCTTCCAACCTGGGCTGACCCTCTAATATACTTATTCTTGATCCTGTCCACCCTTGTCACACCCAGTGTAAATCTTAACATCTTTAACTCTGCCACATGCAGCTCTAACTCCTGCCTTTTTGTCAGTGCTACTGTCTCTAACCCATACAACGTAGCTGGTCTCACTACCCTCTTGTACACCATCCCTTTCACTGTTACTGGTACTTGACTGTCACAAATCACTCTTGACACTCTTCTCCACCCACTCCATCCTGCCTGTACTCTCTTCTTTACCTCCCTTCCACACTCACCATTACTCTGAACTATTGAACCCAAGTATTTAAACTCATCCACCTTCGCCACCTCTACTCCTTGCATCCTCACAATTCCTCTAGCCTCCCTCTCATTCACACACATATATTCTGTCTTAGTCCTGCTGACCTTCATTCCTCTTCTCTCTAGAGCATATCTCAACCTCTCCAGGGTCTCCTCCACATGTTCCCTACTCTCACTACAGATCACAATGTCATCTGCAAACATCATAGTCCACGGGGATTCCTGTCTGATCTCGTCTGTCAACCTGTCCATCAACATTACAAATAAGAAAGGGCTCAGAGCTGATACTTGATGTAATCCCACCTCCACCTTAAACGCGTCCGTCACTCCCACTGCAGACCTCACCACTGTCACACTACCCTCGTACATATCCTGTACCACTCTTATATACTTCTCTGACACTCCTGACTTCCTCATACAATACCACAACTCCTCTCTAGGCACCCTGTCATATGCTTTCTCTAAGTCTACAAAAACACAATGAAGCTCCTTCTGACCTTCTCTGTACTTCTCCATCAACACTCTCAGAGCAAACATCGCATCTGTAGTGCTCTTTCCTGGCATGAAACCATACTGCTGATCACTAATCATCACGTCCCTTCTTAACCTAGCTTCCACTACTCTTTCCCATAACTTCATGCTGTGACTGATCAATTTAATCCCTCTGTAGTTACTAGATCACCCTTATTCTTAAAAATCGGTACCAAAACATTTTTTCTCCATTCCTCAGGCATCCTCTCACTTTTCAAGATTTCATTAAACAATCTGGTTAAAAACTCCACTGCCATTTCACCTAAACACCTCCATGCTTCCACAGGTATGTCATCTGGGCCAACAGCCTTTCCATTCTTCATCCTCTTCATAGCTATCCTTACTTCCTCCTTGCTAATCCATTGCACTTCATGATTCACTATCCCCTCATCATCCAACCTTCTCTCCCTCTCATTCTCTTCATTCATCAACCCCTCAAAGTACTCTTTCCATCTGCTCAACACACTCTCCTCGCTTGTGAGTACGTTTCCCTCATTATCCTTTATCACCCTTACCTGCTGCACATCTTAACTAGCTCAGTCCCTCTGTCTAGCCAATCAGTACAAGTCCTTTTCTCCCTCCTTAGTGGTAAACCTTTCATACAACTCTTCATATGCCTTATCCTTAGCCTTCGCCACCTCTCTCTTTGCCATGCACCTCATCTCCTTATACTCCTGTCTACTTTCTTCATCTCTCTGACAATCCCAGTTCTTCTTTGCCAACCTCTTTCTCTGTATACTCTCCTGTACTTCCTCATTCCGCCACCATGTCTCCTTGTCATCCTTCCTCTGTCCAGATGTCATACCAAGCACCTTTCTAGCCATCTCCCTTACTAGCTCTGCTGTAGTTACCCATCTATTTGGTAACTCTTCACTGCCACCCAGTGCCTGTCTTAACTCATCCCTGAACTCCACCTCACAGTTACCGTTTTTCAATTTCCACCATTTGATCCTTGGTGCTGCCCTCACACTCCTCCTCCTCTTCTTGATCACCAACATCATCCTACAAACCACCATCCTATGCTGCCTAACTACACTTTCCCCGGTCACTACTTTACAGTCTTCAATCTCCTTCAAACTGGCCCTCCTACATAAGATATAATCCACCTGTGTGCATCTTCCTCCACTCTAGTATGTCACCCTATGCCCCTCCCTCTTGTTAAAATATGTATTCACCACAGCCATGTCCATCCTTTTTGCAAAATCCACTACCATCTGACCTTCTGCATTCCTTTGTTTAACACCATACCTACCCATCACTTCCTCATCCCCTCTGTTCCCTTCACCAACATGCCCATTGAAATCTGCTCCAATCACCACTCTCTCACCCTTGGGTACAGTTATCACCACTTCATCCAACTCATGTCAAAATTTTTCTTTCTCATCCATCGCACAACCAACTTGTGGAGCATATGCACTAACAACATTCATCATTACACCATCAATTTCCATCTTCATAAAAATCACTCTATCCGACACTCTTTTCAGCTCCAAAACACTCTTAGCAATTGTTCCTTCAGGATAACTTCTACGCCATTTGTCCTCCCATCCACACCATGATAAAACAATTTGAACCCACCTCTGATACACCTAGCCTTGCTCCCCTTCCATCTGGTCTCCTGCACACACAATATACCAACCTTCCTTCTGTCCATCATATCGGCTAGCTCTCTCCCTATAGCAGTCATACTACCAACATTCAAAGTTCTGACCCTCACTACCACAGTGCTAGCCTTTCTCCTCTCTTCCTGCCTTCGGCCATGCCTTCTGCCTCTTCTCTTCCTTCGGCCCAACAGTAGCCCAATTTCCGCCAGCACCCTGTTGGCTAACAGTACTGGTGGCGGTCATTGTTAACCCGGGCCTCGACTGATCCGGTATGTAAATAGTTACTGCTGTCTGCATGAATAATTTGGCGAAGTTTTACTCCAGATGCCCTTCCTGACGCAACCCTTCCCATTTATCCGAGCTTGAGACCGGCACAAAGAAATGCACTGGCTTGTGCATCCCCAGTCGCACCAGATAAATACCCTAAATATTCTGTCTTTACCCCATTTTTTTAGAAATATTATAGCAAGTAAAAACTGGAATGTTGTGGAATCAGATTAATTTATTTATTTTACATTTGTTCATCAGAGAAATTTGGCTAGGTGCAACAGCCTCTTTTCAGTAGAGGTCTGGGGAGAACAGCTCCATTAAATGCAGTACAAACAAAATCTTTAAGTTATATAATATCAACAATGTCAGGCAGAATACAATTAAAATAAATTTTACAACACAAAAATAAGTAAGATAGTAACTCTCCACACACACACGCACACACACACATAATAGTAAAGCTTCTTATACTAATTATAATATATAAAGATATAATTAAATAACTGTGCAGTATCATTGATGTTAAAATACAAAGTGCTGAGTTGTTATAAAGGGCGGAAAGCAAAAGGTTGATTTAATTATGAGACATAAATGAAATGAGTGGTAAAAAGGTTAAGAAAGGCACAAGTAGAAGGTGGGGTAGACCGACAGAGTCAACCTTGTGGTGCTCCTACAGTACTGGGTAGAAGTGATGAGGATTTTTGCTGCCATTTGACTACTTGGAATCTGCCTGTTAGGTAGCTGTTAAACCAGGAGAGGAAAGAGTGGGAGAGACCCAAGGAGGGGTGTTTTAGTAATAGTTTATGGTGAGAAACTATGTCAAAGGCTTTGCACAGGTCTAGGAATATGGATGATGCTAGGTTTCTGGTATTTCTGTTATTATTAATGGTCTCAGCAAAGTGAAGTAGGGCAGTAATGGTGCTATGCTTTGGACAAAAACCATGCTGTGTGGGGGAGAGAAGATTGTTTATGGTGAGGTATTCACGTAACTGGGAATGGATACACTTTTCTACTAAGTTTAGATAATGGTGACAGGATGGCTATTGGTCTGAAGTTGGAGTAGTCAGCAGAGCGTCCTCCTTTATGAACTGGATGTATGTATGCCTTCTTCTAAATGTCTGGGAAATGAGATTCTAGAATGGATCTGTTTATTAGTGTAGATACTGGACATGACAGAGCTTAAGCTGTAAATTTTAGGAATTCAGGAAGAAGGTTGCTGTCATGTTACACATACTTGTGTATTTGTTGTTCAGCTAAGAAATTTCCTTTTTTGTATTTTGTCCTAGCTGTTTTCCTGTAGCCTAGCTCTGTTAGCTAACTCCACCCTTCTCCCTCATTTTCTTCAGTTATGAGTTAGACTCCATTGCAGCCACATGTCTATTACTGGAGTGTCAAAGCATCATTATTTGACCTATTTGGAATGATTTCTTGTATTAAGATCTGCACAGTTTGGAAATTAAACTATTAAACGGTGGTCTCCACATGTGTCATTTCGATTGAGTCACTGTCTGCTAACACTATTTGTGGTGGTGAGTAAACTTCTCAATACATCTTGCTACAGATTAGGAGAGTACACTTGCTATGCACAGGCAGGGGAGGCAGAACAGTTGCAGAGCTTGTACTTTTTAGTTTTAGGTGATATTTTCTTATGGTGGATGTAGGGACAGGTTTGACTGAGAAGTGAGCTTCCATGGGGTTTTCTTGATGGCAGTGTTGGTTTGATGGTGGAGTTGTCTTTGATAAGTGAGGTTACAACCTGAAGGAAGTATTTGTTAAAGTTAATTAGCAACTGTTAATGAATTTTCTTCTGGGGTGGGAGTGGGTTGTTGACTTTGGCATGGGTTTAGTAGATTTTGGACCAATGATCAGAATTTTTGAGGATTATTTTGGTGTGCCTGCTGTAAGTTAATGTAGTGGAATTTTTTGTCATGCCTTATATTGTGTTTGGTTTTGTTTCTTATCTGTCTGTAGTGTAGAAGTTTTTCCTGGGATTTCTTGATGTGCTATACTTTCCAGGCCTTGCCTCTAAGCTCGATTATTTGCCTAGTGTTTTTAGATAGCCACATTGCTGGATTAAGTTTAACTTTTTTCTCCTGACAGGAGCATGTTTGTTCGGTGTATTGGTACAGGTTTTGTTAAATTAAAGAGTGGCTTCATCTAAAGGGAGATTTGTTTAACATATTCCATTTGTATTGCTTGAGAGTGGACAAGAAAATGTGTCCATTAAAACTGGATATGTTACACACATTGTTGTATGTGTGATGTTTTAATGGATTATATACAAGGTTATTTGCAAAACTGGGCAGGTGGTCACTTAGGTTATCAGATAGTGTGCCATAGTTATAGATATGACTGGGTTAGCTGAGAGAATCCAGTCTAGAGTAGAGGACTTAGAGAAGGGCTTGTTATATCTTGGTGTATTAATGAGCAGAGAGAAAACATTCAGGTTAATACTGATAGTGGGGGTATCAGATACAGTTTGGGCCCAGTCTATGCTAAGGACCCCAAGGATGATGGTTCTTGGGATATATTAGTAGATGTTCAGGATAGTATGTCCTCTGCTGTGCTGATGTTATTGCCAGGGAGAATATATAAGGCTATGATAAATATGGTCTTACAAGAGTTTAGCTTGAATTAGGCAGTAAGAATATCTGTATTACTGAATGTGGGATGGTCTGATAAAGGGGTATGTTCAGGTGTTTTGGGTATATAATAGCTACCCCACCTGCTTATTTGGATATATAGTCTGCTCAAAGGATAGTATAAAATGGAGGGAGGATTTTAATGTCTTTGACTTTGGATTTTAGCCATAGTTATGAGGAAACAAGGATGTCAGTTCAGTTGAGTTACTTTGTTACATATGCTTCCTAGGTTAATGTTTATAAATGTTAGACTTGTTTTACCTGAGTTGCAGGAGTGAGGTATTATATTATTAATGGTTATGTGAGCCATTACGGGACAGGCTGTTGTGTCTGGTCCTGGGTTGGTGTGAATGTCACCACATAGTTGTAGACTGAATATGGATAGCTGGAATATACAAAGCCACTTGGTTTTAAATGAGTTATTTGTGACTAATTTGTGAGTTGGATTACTTACTATTATATTTGTTTGTTTGAAAAGATAGATGTGAGATAGGTTGTAAAGGTTGTGGGCTATCCTGAAAGAAATATGGGAATGATTGCCATTGAGAGCAATGGACTGAGCAGTGTGGAAAAGACTGGTGATAGTTGGTTACATGTGCTGGAAAGAGGAGGAAAGTGAGGCAAGTGAACTATAGTACTTTGAATAGCGTGCTAATTATTACGCAAGTGTTCAGTTAGTGAAAATGTAAACAGGGTACTGATAGAAGGCTGAATACGGTTTGACTGATTGTGAGTTGGGTGAAGTGCGAGTAGTTTTTGAGTTACAATGTAAAAGGAATCCAGCAAAAAGAAAGAAAAAAGATAGGAAGTGATTAGTGGGTGTGTGAAGGAAAGGCAAACTATTTTTGATTGTGGAATTGTGATGGGTAAGGATTAAGTTAAGATAAGTGCAGACGATATGGGGTGGGTGAGAATTGGGGTATGGTAGGGGAGCAGAGTGATCATGAGCATAGTGGACTTAACCAGCCAGGTACTTCAATGGAATGCAGTTATTCCCCCCACAAATGGTTTTCCACCAAAAACAATCAATAAGGTTGAATGTTTATGGATACAAACACCAGGTCTTTGAACTCTAACTTCTTGAGGTAAGCTACAGCATTTCATTTTATTGCTATGGGTTTTATTTGATTTTTCCAGGGAAATTTTGCACTGCAAAAGTAAAATATGCTAAAGTGTTAATTTACCTTCAACTTAAGCAATATAAGGCTGGTAGATGGGGTCGGGGGGATCCCTTCCAGCAGATTCAACACTACAGTACAGAACGCACTGGTGCAGAAGGGAGGAAAAACAAGATATTTCAGTAGTTTAATTTGATTCTTGGACACTGCCTTACATTGGTTCTAACTGAAAGTAGAACATTTCTCGTAAATGTGCATGGTTGTTTATGCCATATCTTATAATGATATTCTTAAAAAAAATTGTATGGATCAGAGAAGGAGAGCTGTAAAAGTAAGAGTACAAGACCAGCTTTAGGATATTTTTTAAATATCTTTATTAAACTGTTGCTTAAAGCACAGACACATACATTAATAGAAAAGAAAAAAAAAAAAACAAATTAACATTTTTTCCATTTATACACTACCTCTTAACTGTCCCTGATTTTAACTCATATTTTAGCTCTCTCCCTCTTAATCCCTCATAACATTAGTGCCTTTTGGAGGAGAAGTGCGGAATTATACTTAATAAATAATGACTATGATTAAGAGTTACAGACTTATGTTCCTTCAGGAAATGTATATTAATGCACATTCTCTTATTCTGTTAATGTCTCAAGTTAATAGAACTAATATTTTAAAAGTGTCCCTGGTTGTCCTTGAGTTTTCCTGGATTTGTCCCTGATTCTTTTGAAATGTGTCCCTGATTGGTTGAGAGCTATTTAAACAACTGTCTTTCAATCCAGCATTACATAAATCGCTCAGTTCCCACCTTCCCTTAAACCTCACTCCTCCTTCTCCTCCTGAGCATTAGTCTTCATGTGTCGTTCTCACAAATTCCATTTATTTCTATGTAGTTTGCTACTTCCCTTTTCTAAAGATTCCTCCTCAAGTTCTTGTATCTCTTCAATACTTCTAACAGTTGTTTTAGAATTTTATTTTCACTTTCTAGTAATTGCTTTTTTGACAGCAAACAGAGTTACTTTTAATAAGGCCTTACTATTTCTAGGCAATTCATATCCTGTTTCCCAGCTCAAAAGAATAATTTCCTTAGTTACAGCCATCTGCTCCCTCAATAATTCTGACAGAGTCCTCTGTTTGGAATTTTTTAAATTAGCCATCTCATTACACACTCAAAAATATGTTTCCAGGTATCACTTTTTTCTCCATCACACCTCCAGCACTTGCTATCTACCTGAGGAAAAACTCTTTGAAGTCTGCTTGGGGTATAAAAATACGTATGCAAACACTTCAAAGCAAAGATCCAAAACCATATGGATTTGGTTGCACACTTGAGAGCCATAGATACGTCCAAGGTCATCTTTAGGATATTAGTAACAGCATTGTTTTAAGTGCATTAGCAGGGCATGCTGTTTTTTTTCATTAGAAAAATTATATTGATTTAGCTTTAACATTCTGGGTTCAACTTCTGTTTGTATTGGAGGTGACGACAGTTAGTCATTTAACATAAGAGAAGCAAAGTTATATTAGTCTTTTCCCCTGAAGCACATATAAGTGTTCCTTGTCAATACTTGATATCAGTGTGACTGCTTTAAATATTTCTGAACAAATTTTTAATGGTATCTGTTTATATAATTTATTGTTTAGTGGGTATCAGGTGTTACTTGATTTGTGCCAGAATGCATTTGCGTTATAAGGTAGGATATGAAATAGTGTTGCCCCTGTTCTAATGAGCTAATGAACTGTTTTAAGACTTAAATATATACCTTTGATTTGTTATAGGACTGCATAGATGTTTTTCGAATGAGCATGTATGTTCATACCCATTGAAAGCAGATGACGTGGCTGTTGTTAATACATTATACTTATCCAGCTACTTTCGTATGTATCAAATTCAACGTACCCCATTTGTTACAGATTTTACATTGTATCCACTAAAAGGTAACATTTTGTTGTATATGCTGACCTACAAAGAGACTATTTTAAGCTGTATCTAAATGCAAGTAATGTAGTTTAAATGAGCTGACGACAAGGAAGATTGTGTTGCAACACCTGAAGACATACGACTTAACATTCTGGGCACACTTGCACATGTAAAACCCAGTGTATAAAGTCTAAAGACCAGATTAATTAACTCCTGCACTAGGTATGTACTACGTCTACATAATCTGTATTTAAGAATATCCCTACCGCATTTATTTGTATTTTCTAAAGAAAGATTACACTAAGTGTGCATTTACACTGCTCTCTGTGGTAACCCTTATGAATCACCCACCCCAGTTTTTAAGGATGCAAGGTAATCAGAAGAAAAACTAAAATTAGGAAGAAGAAGGTGTGAATTATGCTTGTGTTGGGTGTTGACTCAAAATGGGGTACACTTAGTGTACACTGGATGTTGGTGTTAATGAATTCTAGGGTAAATGTGTCACTGAATTTAATCAGCAAAAGAAAACCATTTCTGTGACATTATTTTCTCTTATTTGTGAAATGTATAGACCAAAAGGATGGTGCTTAAGTCAAAATTAGAGATTTCTACAGCTATTTTTTATATATTAAGTGCTCTTGAGTTCTGCATGCCAAATGTTGGCTTGTAGTACTGTTGAACTGTATCAATAGTAATTAAAAATGTGTGGTTAACAAATAAACCATCCATCTCACACATAAGAAAGAGTGACACAAATTGGATCAAGTTCAGAAAAATGTATTACCTACCACAAACAATCCATGTGTAACATAATATCTTCAAGTTACCAGAAAGCTTGTAGCTGACTCGTGTTGATCACACAGATTTAATCACAATTTGCTTCACTTCAGTTTGCCTGCAGTACAAGTCAAAATTCAACATTGACAAATGTTTATGAATGATTTTTATTTACACTTAGTATTCTTTTCAGTGACCCAAGGCCACAGATTGTTTATCTAACCTCAGTGTCTGTTTGATAAAAGTAATATAGGATGCAATACAGTCTGTGTACCAGCTTGGTCCTTGGTCCTCATTTATCTGAAGAAGACAGACCATCACTAGACTAGATTTGGGATGTCCAACTTAATCTACAGTAGTTATCTATCGTACTGTTTCACCAAGCTGTTCCTGTATAGACACAGAGGCATTCACCAGTTATCTACATTAATGCATGTATAACAACATTTTAATCTATGTCATTATTTTTCATCTGATGATGCCAACTTCCCTATGGAGGATTTGATCAGCTTTCATAGTAGTCTAAGCAAGACTGAAAATGCAATAGAAAACACTAACTATTCTGCATAGTGTTTATGTGGGATAATGATAATGCAGAAAAGAATAGTCAATGAAATTTGTATTTAACGACATGCTAGTAGCAAAAGAATAATCTAGTAAGCCAATTCTTGCTTATTTCAAATAATGTTTATATATCTATATATACACACGCACACACACGTTATATAGATGTGTGTGTATATATATATATATATATATATATATATATATATATATATATATATATATATATATATACACACACACACACACACGCGTGTGTGTGTGTGTGTGTGTGTGTGTGTGTGTGTGTGTGCATGTATGTGTGCATGTGTATTCAGGGAGAGGACTGGCCTTCTTTTGCATGTAATTTTTTAATATGAGTGGGCCAAAGTACTTTTCTGATATTTAAAAAAAATGCTCCAGGACACTTCAGGAGTTTGAAGAAAGTTGTTTGTGAACCTATGATTTCTTTAGTCACTTTCACCAATATGCATAGATGCATAGTGTAGTATAAAGATTACATAAAAAAGCAGGTCACATGACAATCAAAGCTTGAATAAAAGGCCAGATAGCATGTCATACTAATTAATTTAGGCATGATTCTTCAAGTGTTTTTTCACATATTGGCATTATAGATTCAGGGCACACTTAGCATGCAAATATAGTCACTATCTCAAAAAATTAATCTCAATAGTGTGAAGAAAATGCAAGGAGAGTTTATTAAATCTTCACATCTGATTTGAATTTTGTATCCCTTTATACATCCAAGCATAAAAATAGATAGTATATTTAGCATATATTAGCAATGAAACTGTAAAATAAAAAGCGCAAAGATATTCCATAGTACATTTCACACTCAGCAGACCAATCATTGACTATAATGCCCCCTTTGGTATGTACCTGTGCAAACATTTGACAAAGTTTGAACAGCCACAACACTTTCTTACTAAGGAAATCAAGGGCCTACATCATAAAAACTATGTGGACCATCTCAAAGCCTTGTCCCTGTTCTCATACAGGCTACTGAGGGGAATTTCTGCCTCGTTTTCAGAATTTCAACAGACCTTATCCTGTCAGACCAAATGCACTATGCAAGTCCAATGGGGGAATAAACATCTACTCAAGAGATCTAGATCTCTTTTGAAACATAAATAGAACATGTTGGAGGAAAAGATATGTATCACAGAGAATATGACTTTTTTGGAATCATCTTGTCAACATAAAGCAAAGTATTTTTCTTACACTGTTCAAATGTAATCTGGATGAATGGGTTGGTAATTGCAAATTCACTCATAGTTTAGCACCCTTGTCCCTCATGGATGTGCCACTTATCTCTGGGTTATTTGTACTTAAAATATAAGGGCTAAAAATGTAATAGTAATGCATGGCTAGGCTTGTAAATGGCCTCACAGATCACTAGCCTAATAAGTACCTAAGAACTGTAAACTGCTGCTCAGATTAAGTTATCCTCTTACTGCCAGATGCTGCAGTGTGTATAGAGGCTTTTCTTGCATGTACACTGATTTGTTGCTTAGAATTATTTTTTGCTTTTTTGCATCAAAATGTTTATGATTAGCCCAAGAAAACTATGAAAAAGGCCAGAGTGCATGCAAGTGTGTGAGTGTGTGCACGGATGCAGGGGGTATTATTCTCAACTGATCTTGCCTCATGTTTTGATGTGTTCTTCAAAAGATTTGTGGGTTTCTGGCAAGTTGTTGTGTATTGTAGTCACTAAACAATGTCAGATGTGAATTTCAGACTGTGTTATTCTAGAAGCTTCCCAAGAGCAATATTTCAAATCAGTCCCAGATATGGATCTTTGTAGATTCTTTTGGAGGTAAGGATGAACCGAAATATATATATATATATATATATATATATATATATATATATATATAAAGCATCCATGGGACCGGACAACATCCCAGGCTGTGTTTTACATGAACTTCAGAATGAACTGACTCCCCACCTAAGCACCATGTTTAATCATAGTCTCACGTCAGGCTTTGTGCCCACTGAATGGCGCACAGCAACAGTTATTCCACTTCACAAAGGGGTAGCCACCACTAATCCTGGGAACTATCGCCCTATTAGCCTGATGAGCCTGGTCTGCAAGGCCATGGAATGTATCATCATGGAACTCATAAACAAAGACATTGGTAACCTCCAAACTCTGGACCCTACCCAGTTCGGGTTTGTGGAAGGCAGGTCATGCCTTCTGAACCTGATCGACTTTTTTGAGGCAGTCACCAAAGCCATAGATGTGGGTAAGGTGGTTCACACAGCCTATCTTGACCTCGCCAAGGCTTTCAACACCATCCCCCATTCTGGAATTATAGCTAAACTCACTAAACTAGGTATAAATCCCTACGTCACAAGATGGGTTGCCAACTGGCTCACTGACAGAACCCACACTGTAAAAGTTGCAGACTCCAAATCTGACTTCAAACCAGTGTACCACAGGGTTCAGTCCTGGGACCTCTTTTGTTTGGTATCTACTTCTCTGAAGTACAGGCTAACACAGAAGGCCTCTGGCTAACGAAGTTCAGAGATGATTGCAAACTAGGAGCCATAGTCGAGTCCCCAAATGATGTGGACATCCTACAGAAGGGCCTCACTGA
The DNA here is from genome assembly GCF_019279795.1 of Protopterus annectens. NCBI lineage: Eukaryota > Metazoa > Chordata > Ceratodontiformes > Protopteridae > Protopterus > Protopterus annectens. Next base: position 1,099,700,945 of record NC_056730.1, read on the forward strand.
GACAGATGCCTGGTGTCAGAGGCATGACCTCAAGCTCACTGCCAAAAAGTGCATTGTCCCCCTTTTTGGTAAAAACTCTGTACCCATGAGCCACCACATAAATGGCAGTCTACTTAATGCCGAATGTGTGATAAGAGACCTTGGGACCCAGGTAAACAGTAGCCTCTCATTTGATAATCACATCACCACAGTAGTCAGGAAATCCTTCTATGTGGCATACCTCATCACAAAAGGGTTCTCATCCAGGAAAAAAGAGGTCATTGTTCCCCTCTACTCGGCACTCATTAAACCCATTATAGAGTACAACGCCCCTTTTGGAATGTACCTCACAAGAAATCTGCAGCAGCTGGAAAGGCCACAGAAGTACCTCATAAAGAGGATTACTGGCCTCAAACAGATGCCCTACACTGACCGTCTCAAAAAACTCCAGCTTTACTCTGTAGCATATCGCCTACTCTGAAGAGATCTCTGCCTAACATATAAAGCTATGTTAAACCCTGAGCTGTTGGACATGCTACACTTTAAGAAATCCCAATCCCTCCGAGCTACATGCTGTAGAAACCTAAACCTTGACACCACAATAAACAGGACATGCTGGAGGGATAGATTCTTGTCCCAGAGACTGCGTATAATCTGGAACAAGCTACCCATCTATGTCAAACAAAGTTCCTCATTAGCACTCTTCAAGAAAAATTTTGATGAGTGGATGGGAAATAGGAAATACACCCCGGGGATCACTTCTGTGGCTCTGCTCGACAGGGGCACAGGAAATTAACTTTCTTGAGTGGCATAAGCCAGGGAATCTTGTTGGCTAGGCTTACTTAGGCCCTTGGGCCGATAGCCTAGTACCTACCTATGAACCTATATATATATATATATATATATATATAAAAGGACACCTAGTGCAAAAGCGATCAATACTAATTGTAGGTCATTGTGTGTATTGTATCTAGTCAGCCACTGTATCTAGATAGCACGTGCATATAAGTTACTGAGCACGTGCAAGATCAGTGTCATTTTTGTATAGTCAGTCAGAGTGAATGCAGGCATGAATAGAGATGCACATGTGAGTGTGGTTGAAGTAATGAGTTAGTCAATTAGCTTAAACATATGTTCCAGTTATAGCTCCTGATGTGTTTATGTACAATAAACAACTTGAACCCATCGCAGTGCCTCAGTGTGTCATTTGAATAACTAAATAAAAGCAAAGCTTACGCTAGCTGAAATAAACTATGGCACCAGGCTTTGATGACCTCATTCGGTCACTTTATTAACAACATCCACTTCAATAATCTTTACAGATTGAGTTTAGAACATATTTATTCCAGTTTTACAACATTTTTGAGTGCTTTTGTCTGTTAATGTTAGTCAAACTTCATAAAAAAAATACAAAGTACTGGTTAGGTACAAGGTAAAAAGGTTAAGTGTGAGTTTGCAGGCAGAAGAGGGGGGTGAGCTTAATTCAACCTTTGCCATTTAAGGATACTTTTTATATTAAGGTTTTCATTTAGCCCTGGGGGTGTGTCTGCTTTTAGCAGGACTTGCCAATATAGTTATTTCACTAAGAAAAGGGTGTTTAAGTTGCTGAAGGGGTCAGTGACCCAGACTCTGCTACAGTTTGCTGTGAGGGAAAGGTTAGTTTGCTTTTTATTTGTTGTATTTTGTATTACTTTATTGCATTTTCTATTTTGTATTCTGTGATTTGTTTTCTTTACACTTTGTTTTACTTGTATTCTGCTTTTAACTGCATATTAAAACTTGAAAAGAGACCACAGCTCTGTCTCTTGTGAGTCAGACAGAAATTAGAACAGGTCAATTAAGTAGTCACACATAAGTTAGAACAGGTCAGTTAAGGTTAATCATCTGTGAACTGAGGTTGTGGAGCTAGGAACTAAACATTCTATTCAAAGGGTAAAATAAAACATTTCAGAGCTTTACTGGAAAGGCTCACCCAGACTCTGCTGCAGTTTGCTGTGAGGGAAAGGTTAGTTTGCTTTTTATTTGTTGTATTTTGTATTACTTTATTGCCTTTTTCTATTTTGTATTCTGTGACTTGTTTTCTTTACACTGTTTTACTTGTATTCTGCTTTTAACTGCATATTAAAACTTGAAAAGGGACCACAGCTATGTCTGTTGTGAGTCATATAGAAATTTTTCCCACCCTCACACCTGGTTACTGTTGTGTTCTTAAACACCACTCTCTTTCTAGTTGCCTGACCCTTATGTTAATTTGACCATATATCTCATTTCCTCTGTTTTACTGGCTGGTGTGCGTATGCACAAAATTATCATTTTGTGAAATCACTCCCCTTCACCTATTTAAATTTATTGGCCATCCTACTGTATTCCATAGTATCAGAATACAAAAGTTACCACTCCCTTTCAATCTATCTTGCTGTTTTAAAAATAGTGACTCTCCACTAAAACTTAAGTTTTTAGACAGGTAAAACTTAAGTTACCTACTTTCACACCTAACCCCTGTAGTGCACACTCCACCCACGACTTTTTTTATCTTACCTTTAAACATCTATCGCAAGACCACCAGTTATTGGAGAGCCCACATTCTGCCTCTTAGTAGTCATCTTGGGATTAGTGCTTCTGTTTTCTCCTGGTGAGAGAAGGAGTGCAGTTACATTATTTCCTGGAGACTGCAGATCACCAGAAAACTTAATAACTGCTTTATAGGTGATAGCTTGGAATCTGTGCTTATATTCTGACCTGGTGAGACTACTCTCCTACGAGCAGAGTGCATTGATTCCTGACTCTTTCTGGTTGGAGAGTGAGTGTCTGTGCTTAATGTACCTAATTGTTCTGGTTGCTGTTTGAGGCATCTACCAGAAAAAGGCTACAAGCCTGCAGACCCTTAAATTTTCAGGGTCTGTGTATTAGTTTCCCCTCAAGTGTTTGGCAGTGCTCTGTACAGACTCAGACACCTCAAGTGACATTTTTCCTGTGGTCAGAAAGTCCTTCTATGTGGCACATCTCATTACTAAGGGTTTTGCATCTAGGAAGAAAGAGGTCATCATCTCCCTCTACTCTTCCCTCATTAGGCCAATCATCGAGTATAATGCTCCATTTGGCATGTACCTCACTAGACACATGCAACAGCTGGAAAGGCCACAAAAGTACCTCACGAAGAGGATCCTAGGCCTTAACACATATCCTACATGGACAGATTCAAAAAACTCCAGCTGTTCTCTGTTTCATATCGTCTACTAAGAGGCGATCTCTGCTTGACTTACAAAGCAATGTCTGAACCAGCTCTGTTAGAAATGCTACATCTAAAGAAATCCAAATCCATCTATACCACACACTCCAGAGACCTCAACCTCATTACCACAATCAACAGAACATGCTGGAGGGACAGGTTCATAACCTAGAGACTGCCCATGCTCTGGAATAGACTTCCCATACATGTCAAGCAGAGCACCTCACTGGTCCTCTTCAAGAGAAATCTTGATGAGTGGATGGGAAATAGTTCACCCCAGGGATCGCTGCAGTGGCTCTACTTGATGGAGGCACTGGGTGTGAAGATTGGTGGAAGATGGGCAAAGGCTGCCAGCCTAGTCAGGTAGAATTTGATACATAATTCTATCATTTGTAAATATAAATGTAAAAAATACAGCCTTGTTTCTTAAATGAAAGAAAACACTGGAAAATATGAACTTCAAGATTGTAGCAACATTGCCATCTGCTGTAAGGAAAACTAAGCCAAGCATTTCATCTGTTCTTTTGAAGTTGCTAAAAGCAGTTGTCAAGGGTTGCCATGGGCACAGGTTTTGCCAACTCATATGCAAACCTGGTTATGGTTAACTGAGAATATGAACATCTATTGGGTAATCCCCAAATAGCCTTTTATAGGTGTTTCGTAGATGATCTTTTTATTTTTTGGAAAGGTGATGGTGAACAATTTAAATCCCTGTATGCACACCTGAATACTACCAGTGACTTTTAAAAGTTCACGATGAACTGTTCTGAGATGAGTTTAGGCTTCCTGGAAGTTACCATATACAGAGAAGATGACCAATGGTTTATGAAACTACATAGGAAACAATGTTACAGACCATCTTTTCTACACAGAAACAGTATGCATAACCCTAGGACTTTTCCTAACATAATCAGAAGCAAGGCAATGAGAACATCTCACCTATGTTGTCAAGAGGAAGTATACAGAAATTAGTTAACTAAGCTAAGAACAGGTTTCATTAATAGGGGGTATAGTGAACATGAAATTGATAAGGTGTACCATAATGTACACAAAGAAAGAAAAGGCAAAGCTAAGCCTTACTACTCTGATAGAGTAGGCAGTGATAGGTTAGGTATTAGGAATAGCGTACTACCGCACATTCCGATGGTTTTACCATATACAAGGTATGTGAAAAGGTTTGAAACCATCATACGACAAAATTGGTATATGCTATTAGTAGACGAGGATACCACCAACATAGTCGGTGGACAACCACATTTTGCATTTAGAAGTAAGAAAAATCTGAAACAGCAGCTTTGCTATCCAAGGACATCTGTTCTGATGGATAACATAGTGAACGATACCTATAGATGTGGAAAATGTACACAGTGCATTTATATAGATGAATCAAGGTTTTTTAAGCACCCTGAAACAGGGCATCTATGGGAGATAAAGAATTCTGCTGACTGCAGTACTAAGAATGTAGTGTCTGTAGCTCACTGCACAATATGTTTTCACTTCTATGTTGGCAAAATTGTCACCTTAGGGAATCACCTTTACTGCACTAGAAAAGGGCAATTGTATAGTGCTTTGGTTAAGCACACATTGGATAAGGGGGGGCGACCATATATTTTTGTTTCAGGTCTTACACATCCAGAATGTCAGCAACAGGATGGGGGACACAGTCAACACTACTGAAAATATGGAAGTAAAATGGATTTTGCGCTAAGGAGAACATAGTGGTTTGGGTTTGAATTATACTGTTCCATTGAAGCCAGTGCTAAAATCCAGAAGGTTAAAATAATAATACCATTTAAGCAAATGTTGTTTTAACATGAGAAGACTATATAAACACATGCAGGGCTTTGGGTCAATATGACAGTATTTCTTGAGCTGCTTTTAGCATAGATATCATTAAAGACAAGTATTTGTTGAAATGTATGTACTAAAGTATATGTATTTATTAGGTGGACAACATGTGCATTTATTAGGTAGAATATTTATTAGGTAGAATATGAGTATTCATTAAGTTGTTGAGTGTGTACTGCTTATACTTTTATATATATTTTTATGTTTATATCTATGCACATAAGTAGTTACTAAATGGGAAACATGAATATGTGTATTTATTCATTGACTTTTTATGTATTTTATTTACATTTATCCACGTCCTTGCCTTTACACTTTGTGTATGTGGTCTTTAAACAGAATTTTTCTGACTTTAGCAATTAACCAAGGGCAAAACTTAACCATAGTAATTAATTGATTGTTGAGTGTTGAATTAACTTTGAGTGGTAGGATTGGTTGTTCTTGTAATGAGTTAAAGTATTTAAGTGTTGTTGCTGTTTGATGAAGCAATGGTTACCATTGTGAAAGCGTTCACCATTTTGTATTAAAAAAAGAAGATTTTACTTTGTCGTGGTTCAGCTTCTTTATTCCAGTTACCTTCCTACTGGGCACCTGTGTTTTAACATTATTAAGATGGATATGGCTGTGATCATATGTAGTGAAAAGCACTTAGCCTAGAATGGAAAGTATTTATTTATTTATTGATTGGCATTTGTTTACTGGGATAGTCCACTGGGCCAAGCAGAGCCCATTTCAGTTGAGGGCCAGGGAGAAAAGCTGCAGAAAAAACACAGCTAATATTTAAAGCACAAAGGAAAAGCTTATTACAAAGTAACACATTTAGGTATATAAAAGCACGCTGGATAAGGTTATTGCAAAGTGATACAAGTACAGTTGACATAACAGAATGGGAAAACATTATATGAAATACTTAGCAAACATAATGTAGCAGAGGTTCCAAGCTTCAAATACATTAAGATACTAATGCAGACAGTTTTGGGACGTTATAGGGTATAAGAGGAAAATAGTGGGGAAGATATGTCAGGGCAAGGTGAAAGAAATAGATAATGTTAGATTAAGTGTGTAAGGGTGAGAGTAAGAAAGAATTAGAGATAGATGACTGGGGAGAAGTTGCTAAGAGTAAAGGGTAAGGAAAGAGAGAGTGTAAGTTAGGAAGTATACTCGAAGAGAAGAGACAGTAGAGTGTTCGATGGAGTAGGAGACTATGGGAATATTAGGAATTAGGTTGTAGAAGGAGGAGGGAACTGAGTAACTGCGTTATATAAGGAGGAGGGATCTGAGGAACTAGGTTATAGAAGGAGGAGGGATCTGAAGAACTAGGTTATAGAAGGAGGAGGGATCTGAGGAACTAGGTTATAGAAGGAGGAGGGATCTGAGGAACTCTGTTATAGAAGGAGGAGGGATCAGAGGAACTAGGTTATAGAAGGATAAGGGAACTAAGGAACTAGGTTATAGAAGGAAAAGGGAACTGAGGAACTAGGTTATAGAAGGAGGAGGGATCTGAGGAACTAGGTTATAGAAGGAGGAGGGATCTGAAGAACTAGGTTATAGAAGGAGGAGGGATCTGAGGAACTAGGTTATAGAAGGAGGAGGGATCTGAGGAACTCTGTTATAGAAGGAGGAGGGATCAGAGGAACTAGGTTATAGAAGGATAAGGGAACTAAGGAACTAGGTTATAGAAGGAAAAGGGAACTGAGGAACTAGGTTATAGAAGGAGGAGGGATCTGAGGAACTAGGTTATAGAAGGAGGAGGGATCTGAGGAACTAGGTTATAGAAGGAGAAGGGATCAGAGGAACTAGGTTATAGAAGGAGGAGGGATCAGAGGAACTAGGTTATAGAAGGAGGAGGGATCAGAGGAACTAGGTTATAGAAGGAGGAGGGATCTGAGGAACTAGGTTATGGAAGGAGGAGGGAACTGAGGAACTAGGTTATAGAAGGAAAAGGGAACTGAGGAACTAGGTTATAGAAGGAGGAGGGATCTGAGGAACTAGGTTATAGAAGGAGGAGGGATCTGAGGAACTAGGTTATAGAAGGAGGAGGGATCTGAGGAACTTGGTTATAGAAGGAGGAGGGATCTGAGGAACTAGGTTATAGAAGGAGGAGGGATCAGAGGAACTAGGTTATAGAAGGAGGAGGGATCAGAGGAACTAGGTTATAGAAGGAGGAGGGATCAGAGGAACTAGGTTATGGAAGGAGGAGGGAACTGAGGAACTCGGTTATAGAAGGAAAAGGGAACTGAGGAACTCGGTTATAGAAGGAAAAGGGAACTAAGGAACTAGATTATAGAAGGAAAAGGGAACTAAGGAACTAGGTAATAGAAGGAAAAGGGAACTGAGAAACTAGGTTATAGAAGGAAAAGGGAACTGAGGAACTAGGTTATAGAAGGACGAGGGATCTGAGGATCTAGGTTATAGAAGGAGGAGGGAACTGAGGAACTCAGTTATAGAAGGAGGAGGGATCAGAGAAATTCGGATATAGAAGGAGGAGGAGGGATCTGAGAAACTAGGTTATAGAAGGAAAAGGGAACTGAGGAACTAGGTTATAGAAGGAGGAGGGAACTGAGGAACTAGGTTATAGAAGGATGAGGGATCTGAGGAACTAGGTTATAGAAGGAGGAGGGAACTGAGGAACTAGGTTATAGAAGGATGAGGGATCTGAGGAATTAGGTTATAGAAGGAGGAGGGAACTGAGGAACTAGGTTATAGAAGGATGAGGGATCTGAGGAACTAGGTTATAGAAGGAGGAGGGAAAACGCTGAGAGAAGAAAAGGAGCCACTTTTGTGATTTTAAGTATTTTCTTCTGATTTTTTGTTAAGTTTTACTGCTTTGCCGCCTACTTTTTGGCATTTTCCGGCTTGCTAACGTTTATATCTGTAACAGTAACAGTACTTGGAACACATCTAGAGCCTGTTTACTGCATTTCCTGTGTTGCACTTAATTTAAAATCATTTTTTTCTCTAAAAACTGCATTTTACCTGACTTTGGCCTAGCACTCAAGTGTGGGGTCATTTATTGCACTGTTGTGATTATTTTGCTGCTTGTGTATCTCTGCTACCTTTAAACTACAACAAAAAGAAAAACAAAAAATCTTGCTTTTTTCCCACTTTCTGAAAGTTAAGAAAGTTCAGTTACAGATTTGCTGTTCTGAACTGTTTGGAAGTTTCTAGAAGGCCAGTGCTTGCTTGGGCTAAGGGGATGTCTCTGTGTTCACCAGTGGGAGTGGTTAACACTGAACAGCCTGCCTGTCCCTGGAGGAGTGGTTACTACCTAGAAGCTGTAGTTTTATTGGCCATTTTGGGTCAATTCTAAACTCCTTGATTTCTCTCTCTTAAAACCCTACAACTCTCTTTTTGTGCGGTTTTGCGCACCGAGCAGAGTCGGGCAGCACCGCCTAAACAGGTTTAAACTATTCCAGGCTCCACAAAGTCTGCTCTTCACTTTTTCCCTTAGAACTGTTCAAACTTTCAAAGTAATCACTCTATTCTCTTTCTAAAGCCCTGCACTTGCTCAGCTCAGCCATTATAAGGAAACACTAACTAACTAAAGCACTACACCCTCCTTGACTTCTCATAAGTATTAGACTCCCGATTGGTCCTTCCTGATCAAGTGAAAAATCAGTTCCCTTCCCTAATCTGATCAGTAAAAAAAACAGTTCCCTATACTAATCTGGTATGTCCAAGGGTCAGTTTCAAGGTTACTCTCCAGTCCAGCTGGTGAATCTGGGAATTTTGAGGCAATGTTAAATTGCCTTATGTACACAGACAACCCTCTCTTTCTTCCAACAAACTCTAATACATGTGAGAGATGCAGTTACACAGCCAAACTGGAGGCAGAGCTCTCTCAACCCAAGACTGGCACAGTCAGTCAGGAGGAAAAGGTAATCACCCACACCACAAATCCAGTCTCACACAGACCTATTGCATCTGCATACCCAACACATAAACACACAAAAACATACTCAGAGGCTCTAAATAAAAATCTGCCTAAACAGCAAAGACCTCCTAAGCAGATATCCAAGCAACAGCCACCCCTCAACAATACCCACAAATCACATATCTCACAAAATCAGTGTGCCTCACAGTCACAGCCCATAAGGCCAAACAACACACCAAATACACTTGTTATAGGGGACTCTATTGTCTGGCACACTGATGTCCCACTCACCAGACTGAACAAGGAGAAGGTCACTGTAAGCTGCCTGTCGGGTGCCAGGATCCACCACATAACGCAAGCACTCAGGTCACTCCAAAGCAAGTACAAGTATGACTCTGTCACTGTCCATGCTGGTGTGAATGACCTGAGACGTACCTCCCTGGACTACATGAAAAGAGACATAGAGGAGCTGTCTGACCATGTAGCCCAGGCTGGTATGTCCCTGACCTTGAGTAGCATCTTGCCCTCACCAAGAATGATGCTACAGTATAAAGACAAAATGATCAGTTTCAACAACTGGCTAAAGTATTGGTGTCATTCAAAAGGGATCCAGTGTCTGTCAGCCTGGGATGACATGCTCAACAAGCCACATTGCTTCGCTAGGGACGGCTTGCACCTGTCACCCTTAGGCTTTCGTATACTGGCCAAGGCTCTTTCCACCCTCATAGTGCCTTTTTTAGGCAAGGCTCAAAGGACAAACCCACCTCCATAGACAACCCAAAGATAAAAAAAACTAAAGGTAATGCTACTCAATGCCAGAAGTCTAAACCTCAAGATGCATGCACTCGAGACTCTCCTCAGTATGGAGAAAATCAATGTCTGTGCAGTAACAGAAACCTGGTTCAAGGCTCCTGAGAGCACCCCAGCACTACCAGGTTATAACTCATACCATGCATTTCGGCCCCAAAACTCGGACCGAAGCACAAAAGGAGGGGGAGTACCTATATTCATCAAAGATACCTACACCTCCAGGTTAGTGGCACTGCACGAAGCATCGGAAACCATCCATGTGCAACTAACAGTGGGAAAAACTGCCTTTCAGTTTGTAGCCTGCTACAGAACACCCTCCCTATTACAGGAACCCCACTTGGCATTCCTGAGAACACTGGAGAATATGAAGGTCTCTCCAAACACTATGTTATTGGGTGACTTCAACTACCCAAACATTGACTGAGAAAACTACTCAAGCCCAAACACCTTCGCCCAACGGTTCCTTGAATTTATAAACTCTAAAGCAATGGAACAACTGGTCACCACTCCCACAAGAGGGAACAACATATTGGACCTGGTCATCACCAACATGGGGACTGTATGTTCCACACCATAGGTAAACCCCTCATTGGTAAGATCAGACCATAAACAAATTTCCCTGGACATCCATATCCCGTCCCCACCCCCAGCCAAGGAAATCACTGTAAAGAATTTCTCCAAAGCCAACTTTGCACTTCTCAAGACTGAGGTGGAATCCTTCAAAGCCCCCTGGGCCAGAGGATAATACAGCCCAATCCGCAGAATCCTTTACAAATGCATTCTATGAGCACCTGCAGGAATGCATGGATTGTGCTATCCAAAATAAAACCAAGACTCACTCCTCCAAAAACAGGAGACCGGTCTGGTGGACCCTGGTCATAAATAAGCTATACAACAAAAGGAGGAAGCTACTACATGACAGAGCAAAATCCAAAAAAGAGAAGGCATCTCTGATCAGTATTAGCAAGAAACTTCGATCCCTCATAAAATCATCAAAGTCCAGTTTCGAAAGAAAAATTGCCATAGACACTAAAGATAATCACAAGGCCTTCTTTAGTTATGTCAGAAACATGGGTGGAAACTCTCAGATATGCTCTGAATTGGTGCATAATGGTACAAAATATACCGAACCTACAGACATAGCCAACATCCTGGCAGGCAGATTCAGCGTAAACTTCTCCCCACCTTCCCCCCCAAAGGAGCAAACGCCTATCCCAACTGAATGTAACCTCTCTGACATCACAGATGCACAGGTGAAAGCTGTCCTCTCCAAAGCAAAAAACACAGCATCTATGGGACTGGACGGTGTCCCAGGCTGTGTCTTACACCAGCTCCAAGAAGAACAGAACCCTCACATTAAGTCACTGTTCAAACTTAGCCTTACTACAGGATATGTACCCAAAGAATGGCGTACAGCTACAGTGGTCCCACTCCACAAAGGTGGTGCCACAACGGACCCCGGAAACTATCGCCCCATAAGCCTGACTAGTCTGGTCTGTAAAGCTATGGAGCATATTATCATGGAACTCATAAACAAAGACATTGGGATCCTCCAGACACTGGACCCTACCCAAATTTGCTTTGTTAAGGGCAGATCTTGCTTCTTAAACCTAGTTGATTTCTTTGAAACAGTTACCAAAGCCATAGATGAGGGCAAGGTAGTCCACACAGCCTACCTGGACCTCGCAAAAGCCTTTGACACAATACCCCACTCGGGCATCATAAATAAGCTTACCAGCTTAAATATCAACCCCTATATCACAAGATGGGTTGCAAACTGGCTCAGAGATAGAACCCACATGGTCAGAATCGCAGGTGCCATGTCTGAATCCAAACCAGTTACAAGTGGCGTCCCACAGGGCTCATTTCTGGGACCTCTCTTGTTTGGTATATACTTCTCTGAGGTTCAGGCTAACACAGGAGGATTATGGCTGACAAAGTTCGCAGATGACTGCAAACTGGGGGCCATAATCGAATCTCCAACTGACACAAGCATCCTCCAAAAGGGTCTCACAGAGACGGATGCTTGGTGCCAGAACCACGGCCTCAAGCTAAATGCTAAAAAATGCATAGTCATCCCCTTTGGGAAAAACAAGGTGCCCACAAATTACCACATAGGTGGTAATCCATTAAGTATGGAAGAAGTAATTAGATATTTGGGGACCAACGTAGATAGTAATCTCTCCTTTGATAATCACATTGCCAAAGTGGTTAGAAAGACCTTCTATGTAGCCCACCTTATCACGAAAGGGTTCGCATCTAGATCAAGAGAGGTCATTGTGCCCCTCAACTCGTCACTCATCAGGCCCATAATTGAATACAATGCCCCTTTTGGGATGTACCTTACCTGACACCTGCAGCAACTGGAGAGACCCCAAAAGTACCTCACCAAGAGGATCATGGGCTACAAACAGATGTCCTATGCAGCTCGACTAAAGAAACTCCAGCTCTACTCAGTTGCTTATCGCCTACTCAGAGGCAATCTATGCCTGACATACAAAGCCATGTCAAACCCAGAATTAATGGACATTCTCCACCTCAAAAAATCCAAGTCCCTTAGAGCTACACTCTCCAAGGACCTAAACCTCAGCAGAAAAAGAAATAGGACATGCTGGAGGGACAGATTCATTTCCCAGAGGCTCCCCTCACTCTGGAATAGAATCCCAATTCATGTTAGACATAGCCCCTTGCTGAGCCTCTTCAAGCGAAATTTGGACTCGTGGATGGGAAATTGCAAATTCACCCCTGGGATCTCTCCTGTGTCCCTGCTAGACAGAGGCACAGTAAGCTAATCTTAAAAGGGTACCTTCTGTGACCTACTTTACAGAGGCACAGTAGACTAATCTAATAGGGAGGCGGAAGCCAAATACACTCTGGCTAGGCTTATAAATGCCCTAGGGCAGATAGCCTAGTATCTACCTATGAACCTATGAACTAGGTTATAGAAGGAGGAGTTAACTGAGGAACTAGGTTATAGAAGGACAAGGGATCTGAGGAACTAGGTTATAGAAGGAGGACGGAACTGAGGAACTAGGTTATAGAAGGAGGAGGGAACTGAGGAACTAGGTTATAGAAGGAGAAGGGAACTTAGGAACTAGGTTATAGAAAGACGAGGGATCTGAGGAACTAGGTTATAGAAGGAGGAGGGAACTGAGGAACTAGGTTATAGAAGGACGAGGAATCTGAGGAACTAGTTTATAGAAGGAGAAGAGAACTAAGGAACTAGGTTATAGAAGGAAAAGGGAACTGAGGAACTAGGTTATAGAAGGAAAAGGGAAATGAGGAACTAGGTAATAGAAGGAAAAGGGAACTGTGGAACTAGGTTATAGAAGGAGGAGGGAACTGAGGAACTCGGTTATAGAAGGAAGAGGGATCAGAGGAACTCGGTTATAGAAGGAAGAGGGATCTGAGGAACTAGGTTATAGAAGGAGGAGGGAACTGAGGAACTAGGGTATAGAAGGAAAAGGGAACTGAGGAACTCGGTTATAGAAGGAGGAGGGAACTGAGGAACTAGGTTATAAAAGGAAAAGGGAACTGAGGAACTAGGTTATAGAAGGAGGAGGCAACTGAGGAACTAGGTTATAGAAGGACGAGGGATCTGAGGAAATAGGTTATAGAAGGAGGAGGCAACTGAGGAACTAGGTTATAGAAGGACGAGAGATCTGAGGAAATAGGTTATAGAAGGAGGAGGGAACTGAGGAACTAGGTTATAGAAGGATGAGTGATCTGAGGAACTAGGTTATAGAAGGAGGAGGGAACTGATGAACTAGGTTATAGAAGGATGAGGGATCTGAGGAACTAGGTTATAGAAGGAAAAGGGAACTGAAGAACTAGGTTATAGAAGGAAGAGGGAACTGAGGAACTAGGTTATAGAAGGAAAAGGGAACTGAGGAACTAGGTTATAGAAGGAAAAGGGAACTGAGGAACTAGGTTATAGATGGAAAAGGGAACTGAGGAACTAGGTTAAAGAGGGACAAGGGAACTGAGGAACTAGGTTAAAGAGGGACAAGGGAACTGAGGAACTAGGTTATAGAAGGAGAAGGGAAATGAGGAGCAGGTTATACATGGAGGATGGAATTGAGGAACTAGGTTATAGAAGGAGGAAGGAACTGAGGAATCATGTTATAAAAGGAAGTGCCTTACTACATTTACAGACCCAATAGAGTGAAGGTGATTACGAAGAGTTGTTTTGAAGGAAACGGTGCTTTGAGGGTGTGAATGGCTAGGGTATGGCTGTTCCTGATTTTATCTATGGCCCAGGAGTACAGTAGATGACCAGCAGGTACTTTTGAGTTTATGCATTTACAATAGGTGTTGGTTTTCTGATCTTAAGGACCTGTTGGGCTTATAGTGAGAAAATAGGAATTTAAGGCAGGGAAATCCTGAGGTTTTGTAAGTATTTTGTGTGTTGTGGTTAGATGGAGATAGGTAAGGAAGTGAGGGAATTCAAGCCAGTTTAGTACTTTTAGAAGTGTGTAATGATGGGTAGAAAGGCAGGTATTTGTTGCAAATTTAGCTATTTTGTTAAAGCATATTTCTAATTTAGTTCTGAGCACAGAGTGGCCGTTGGTTAATTTTAGGGCACCATTGACAAGAGAAGAAAGAAGATACTTGGAAGCTAATACTTGTTTTGTAGGGAGAGAAAGGAAATGTTTGTGTGTACAGAAGGCCTAATGTATTTTGAGTCTTACTGATGTTATTTTGTATGTATAGGTCAAATTTTAAGTTTTCATCAGTTATGATTCCCAGCAGTTTGATGTGGGAAACTAATTAAATTTTTATGTGGTTCAGGGAGAGTATGTTAAATTGAGAATTATTGATGGGAGTAGTTTACTTTGAAGTGAATATTATGAGCTTGGTTTTATTGGGGTTTAGTTACAGATGGTTATTGTGGAGCTATATCTCTATGGTGGTAAATGCAGATTGAGTGATGTGTTGTAGCTGTGTTGAATTTTCAGCAAAGCAGATAATAGTGGAGGATTCATCTGCATATTGTATAACAGACCCTTGAAAAATTATTAGTGAAGGTTGTTGATAAAATCATTAAACAGAAGAGGACCTAATATAGAGACCTATGGAACTCTAGTAGGGTTGTGAATGTATAGAGAAATAGAGTGTTTGCATTTTACAGCATGTTGTCTGTTAGACAGGTAGCTTTTGAACCAGTTGAGAGATGGAGTGGATAATTCAATGATAGAAAGTTGGGAAGAAGGGGTGAGGAAGTGATAGTATCAAAAGCCTTAGATAAGTCCAAAAATAGAGTGGAGGCAATCTTCCCTGAGTCACAGGCTTTATTGACTCACCCATAGGGCAGTTGAGGTACTATGGCCTGGTCTGAAACCATGCTGAGTTTTATAAAGGATATGATTGTTGAGAAAGAAATGTAGAAGTTGCTTGTGAACACATTTTTCTAGGATTGGAGATGGAGGAATAGAATAGCTATATCATTTGGAAATATCGGTTGAGGTACCCCTTTTGTGGAGATATAGAATGCATGCTTTTTTTCCAGAGGTTGGGGACACAGGATTCCTGGATGGATCTATTTATGAGTATGCCAATGGGCAGGCAGTAGCTTCTGCAGTGACTTTTAAATACTCTGCGTGTGACCCGTCTGCGGCATTGCAGCTTGGTTTTAGCTGTAGAAGTAGTCTTTTATGGTTGTGGTCGGGACAGCAGTGAGTGTGAGCTCAGGCAAGGAATTGGTTGTACTTAAGTTTGTAAGAGTGGTTGTGGGGACTAAAGCTGTGTGTTTAGAAAGAGCAGTTTGATCTAGAATGTTGTAGTGGGAAATGGAAACTGTGGCTGTGTGTGTTGAGGGGGAGTAGATCTGCCAGGAATGTTTGTTGTTGAGAGAGGTTGTGAGGAATTGGCTGTAATATTTGTGTTTATGAAGTAGGAGTTAAAGAGACTTGCTGTTTGATCAAGAAATGCAACTGTTCTGTATGGATATAGCTTTGCATTGGCTATGAATACCATCTCACCTAGCTGTTATTAACCAAAGAGAACCCAAGAGAAGGTGTATCTGTCATGAGTGTAGACAGTTAATCTGATGGTCTCTGTTCCTAAGAGGGATGCTCTTATGAGATTAAATATTTAAAAAACAAGAAGCAATGTAGTAACACCATTCAGCTTTCATGACTATTGGACGAAAAGCCTGATAAACCAACAGCCATGGGCCCAGTAGATATAAGAGAGGTCACTTGTGAAGTTAATCCATGGTGGGCAGTGAAAACAAAGCGAAACCAAAAAATGTCCCAGCACTGTAATAAGTGTATTCATTTGTTGTAAAAAAAAGGGCCTATATCACACATGAGTGGCAGTTGGGAACAATTTATTTAATTATTGCTTGTGCTGACTGGGGGTAGTCCAACTGGGCTGTGGTAGCCCCTTTTCAGCAGAGGCCCGAGGAGTAAATCTTCATTTGCAACATAGGCAGTTTTATACAACAGAGGAAAATGTAAAAGTTACAGTTACAATACAGACAGTATACTAGAGGGAAACTGTAATAAGTAAAATACATAGTCATTACATATTAATACATGTATCAACTGCGGTGGTGGTGCTGCGGTAGCGTTGTCTCCTCACAGTAAGACGTTGACCTGTTCGATTCCCAGCTAGACCGTCTTCTGTGTGGAGACATGTGTGAATGGGCGTACCTTCGTTGAAGGTTGTGCATCAGGGCTGGCAACTTGGCATGTACAAATCTACTGCCAATCATTAGCGGACCGGAATTCTGCTGTGGCAAACCCTAACCAGGAAAAGCCGAAAGACACAACCACAACATGACAAAATGTTATATACAGTGATGTTTAAAATGTCATATTATAATTTTACATTTATGGGTAGGAGAAATAAGAGAGAGGAGGTGTGGGAGGTATGAGCAGAAAGCAGAGTGGAGTTGATAAGGGTAGAAATCAGACAGTAGGTGAGGCAATGTGAGGAGTGTGTATATTTGTTAGGTGATATAGAGAAAAAAAAAGTTGTAGTAAAACTGAGGTAGATGTACAAGCTGGAAATTCTCTGGAGGGAAAACTTGTCGGGAGTAAGTAAAGGCAGAAGAAGTGGCAGTAAGGGTAAAAGGATAGGCCTTGTCAGGGGGTAAGTAGAGACAGTAGAAGTGGCAGTAAGGGTAAACGGGTAGGAAGACAATAGGAAATTTTCACTGAGAATTTGCTTTAGTGTAAATTTCCTATTGTCTTCCTACCCTTATACTGAGAATTTGCTTTAAATGCAGTGGTTAGCATTGTCACCTGACAGCAAGAGGTTCTCCCGTTCGATTCTCGGCTGGAGCACCTTCTGTGTGGAGTCTGCATGTCCTCCCCATGTTCGAGTGACGTCTAAAGACATGCAGGTAGGTGCGTGCATGAATGGGTGTGCCTTCTTTGAAGGTTGGGTATCAGGCTGGCAACTTGGCACTGTAAAAATCCACTGCCAATCATTAGTGGACCGGAGTTCCACTGTGGCGACCCCTAACAAGGAAAAGCCAAAAGAAGACACACTGAGCATTTGCTTTATTGAGGTATGCAGGGGTAATGTAGGAGAGTAAGGGGCAAAGTAGTCTAGCCATACCTCTCAACTGTACAGATTTTCACAGAATGTTCAGATTTTGGCCTCATACTTTTGGTCTGTTTTTCATAAATTGTGATATTCTGGCAAATTACTGGTAAATCATTTAAAAATGAAGTTAGAAAATAATGACAGACATTTGAGTTTCAGACTTCATATCCTTCAGAAAATTCATGCTAATGCAAAACCTGTTATTCTATCAACTTTCTAAGTTTTTAAGAGCAATATTTAACATTGTCCCTATTTTTGAGTGTTTGTCCCACTTTTATTTATGGCTTTGTCCAAATTTCTAACTCTAAGAGGTTGAAAGGTATGGTTTGGCCATGGGATGCTGGTGCAGAGTCAGGTGTTTTTAAAGTGCTGTTTTAGCAAGTTTTTGAATCTGAATAGGTTGGTTTTCTGTCTGAAGATAGTAGGGATAGAATTTGAGATTTTGGATACATAATTTGAGTACAGGGACAGACCAAGAGAGTTGTAGGCTTTACTTATGGTTAATGGGGACTTGTCCATGGAGTGTAGTGATTATGCAGTGGTGTAAAGTTCTACTAAGACTTGGAGTGCAGGATAGTTTTGATGTTTGTAGATTATATTATGAACAGTTGCTAACTGGATGATAGAGAGATAGTGTAGAAGTTCTAGCCAGCCTAACTTGTTAACAAGTTTTCCATCCAAAGCACTATGTGATGGGCTGCCATTGATACAGGAATTGAAACTTTAGTATAGTGAACTCATTAGCGTATTTTTGGAAGGTATGAAGAAACTTAGAGTACATAAAGAAAATCTAAACAAACATAAAGAAAATCGACACTGACTGAATGATTTCATGTATTTCTATCTTGTTTTGTGGGGTGGGAGTTGGGGAGGATGATGGATGAGTAAAGAAGAGAATGAATCCTGAATGGGAAGGCAGCATATGATGGAACAGATGCAGACACCCCCAGAGTCATGTGACATACATCTATGGCCAATTTATGAGTTTAGCTATACAATTAATGATATAAGCTTGAAATATGGAGAAATACTTCATGTGAGATAAGACATTAAATGACTGGCACATTAATGACCTCCTTAAAGAAAGTATAGGATTATTCTGGAGGTGGGAGTAAGTAGAACAGCTATCAAATGAAAATTGATATAGATATGCTTATTTATTTTATATTATGCAGTATTTCTGTACCTGTTCTTAATACCATGACGTGGAAGGCTGAAAAGACAGTGATTGAAGGTTATATTAGTTACTAGAAGAATTTAAGGATAAGGGAGTAGGACCAGTCATGGCTTAGAGGCAATTATTAACAGAGTGTAAATGAGTATTAATTGACTATACATGGAAATTAGAAGTGTATAGTATTATATCACTTGTGTCTCACATCAGGTAATACCTAAAAAATAGTACTTAAACCAGTTAATCCAGGCAGTTTCATAAAACCAAAAAAGGCAAATTCCCTTCCAAAATAAGGTGCTTGTGTCAGACGTTGAGCAGCTTCCACCCCCAAAGATGAAAACGATGAAGGTTGAATGAAAGTAAGCAAACTCCAGCACCCCAGAAATATACAGGTAATGAAATATCTTCTGAAAAACACCATCTCCACCTGCATCGCAGCCAAAACCCACCAAACTAAATATCCGCATAAGGAAATGTCTGCTGAAGTATAATACTTCACCACTGAGCACAGCCACTAAGCCACATCCCATGGCCCTACATTTCTTGGGAATACATTTTAAATATTCTGTTTACTAGTGCATGCTACCAGTATCTTTTAGTAAACTTTGAGTCCGTTGTGGGTTTCATTTTAAAAATCAACCTAAATCAAACTGTTCAAGCTTATGCCAAGAATATTATGGTACAGTCTACCAATCTAATGGCTTTAAAGTGCACAGCCGAGATGGATTTACTGAACTATGAGGTCCACAGTATTGTTGACACTGCCCACGTCCTCTGAAATGTTTTTAAAACCTAAGCTGATGGTAGTAAAGCACCTTCTTCATGCTGACTTTTAAGAGGCTGATTGGTGATAACAGCTTACTGGTATCATGGCGACCTTGATTCCTTTTCTGTTCTTGAACTACTGCACTTGCTTTATTCGCATATGCAGACATCTCCATCTGCAGAGGATATTATATCAGAAATCATGAAATGAATGTTAATTCACACCCCTGCAAAGCTACTGAGTGTTAATTTAAATCTGCTATAAGGATTGCAGTGCAAGGAGATCATGTTTTAATCTAGTTGCTGTTTGCATATAGATTTACACAGGCTTTCTTCATTCTGTGGCATTCCACAGAATATAAATTCTGTCAGGGTGCACCCACTGACTATGAGAACTTCTCATCTTGTAATTAACTTGGTTCTTTATCACTTGTTTAACAGCACCGAAGGCAAAATATATTATGTCATTGCAAATTATTAGATTTAATTTAGTTCTGTTGTTGTAGGCAAAGGACTGTAGAATTGTATGCATTTTAACTCTTATGGTGGGGAATAATATTTAATCATGGAATTCAGTGTAATGCTCAAGCAATTTAAGTATTTTAATCCCTTCTGGTTAGCTGAAAGGACTATTCAATTTTTTTATCTCAGTGCTTAACTGGATTTACTTTGCAAATGCTTTCTTCAGATTCATATTTCTGTTTCAGATGGTCAGACTGATTTACCAATTTCTAATGCCTCCTCCTCCTCCTATAGAAGATTATGACCTTTGAAGTGATTCCTCAGCCCCATGTGCAAAATAGGAAAAAGGGGTTGTGGCTAGATGAATGGACAGTGGATCTGTTCTGCTCACTGATCTCTGCTAAACATGATTGGGAACATTTGTCACTACCAGACATCCTACAGCAGTTTTTTTTCTTCAGATTCCTCCCTGCATGTTTCAATGTGTGGTGACATGATGCTGTTTATTGTGTGATCCTGTAAAATATGCCCCATCATCTGACACCGTAACTTGGAGGTCTCTTAGTTAAGTGCTTCCTCTGAATTTCACAAACATTAAGCAAGAATAAATTACTGGCAATTTTGCCCTAGCACTTTATTTCAGTCCATTAAAAAAAATTCTTGAAAGATGAGTCTGTCACAGGAAAAGTGACCAACTTGGTTTTGAAAGTGCATCTTTGTCTTTGACGACAACTCCCTCACTCACACTCAGAAGGCTTTGGCCTCCGCAACTTCAGTTTTAGAATGGTCATCTCCAAAGTCAGTGCAGCATGGGACCAGGGCAAACCCAAACTGTAGCAACCGCCTTTGATGAATGCGTGTTTTGGCCAAGTGCATGTCATAACCTTCGTGCAAGCTGTAGACTTCTCTGTTCCAGAAGGAAAGTGGACAAGTGAAACAGTTTTCCCGATACCACTTTCCCAGTCCACCTTACAAAAACCCTGATCTGATTGTGAACTTGTTCTGTCAGCATCAGAGATTTAGTGCTGTGGTTGTGAATCAGAGCTGAATCTTCACATTTTGATATTGGAAATACATTTATTGAATGGCCATTTACACCTGCAGCACCAGAGAAGTATCTCGGCTGTTCATGTCTTTGCACTCTCTGATACCTGGCTGACTGGTTTTAAGAAAGTGGAAACTGTGTATGTATAAGAACTGGGAGAATAGCCCTTACATGTTTTCCTGTGTAGAAAATGTGCAGTCTAAAAGGAAGAAACATGTATTAGAGGTGATGCAGAAATACAGTACAAAATGTAAATGAATGGAGGATAAATAAGGCAATGCTTGGAGAAAAACATTGAAAGTTGACTGCACTCTTAGTTGCTTCAGACATTAAATGCCTATTACAAGAAGAATAAATGCAGGGTTATTAAACTTGCTTTAAGAAATAACAGTTTCTGACAGTTCTCAGAATGCAACTTCTGTTCCGTTTGTACACTCAGCAGGAGAGGAAATTTCAAAAAGCACTGCAGAACAGGTGCTTTGACATACTGTCAGAAGCTTTGATTCAGTTAGGAGATTGTCACAAAGCTGACAGGGAGAGATTTCTGCAGACTTGTAAAATTAAAATGCTGTTCTGACCAAAAGGATGCACTGTATATGTTTCAAATCTGACATGAAGGAAAACCAAAAGCTCTCTAAGCTAAACACTTCAAACAGACTGCATAGCAAGCAGTTTTGGAAAAAAGTCTGTTTTCAGTTTCAAGAGCTGGTACCAACTGTGTTAAAAGAGAAATGCTCATTTCAGCGGGTAGAGTATCTAGAATTTTACAGAAAATATTTGCAAACAAGACACTTCACTTCTATGTAGGCAAAATTAGAAAATAGTCAGAATAGTCTGACATCTGACAGACATTCGTAGAGTTCATAGAGTATTTAAGTGAGAGGTTTGATATGTGTTTTTGAACTCTTGAAAGGCCATTAGCCGAGATGCTACAGAGTGTTTTATTCATGTTTTAATAAAACTGGAAGTTTTTCAGGCCTTTGTAGTGGTGTATATATATATATATATATATATATATATATATATATATATATATATATATATATATATAGATGTATATATATATATATATATATATATATATATATATATATATATATATATATATATATTGGTGTTTGGTTATTTTTGTATCTTTAAAACTCACTGATTTTACACATTTTGCAAAGTGTCACAATGTGCTTCAGATACGTAGTTTCAACTGCATCTTTATTAATACTTATTTTTTTATTCTGTCCATTCATCAAGCTAGCGAATCTGTCAATCTAAAACTCATTTCAGGCTGATGCAGACTGCTAGATAGCTTAAAAATATCTGTATCAGTTTATCAGATAGATTTATAACCATTTTCTATGTCCTCTGTAGAAATTACTTATGTTACCTTCAGTCATAGTCCTATGAGGGTAGATACCCAAATGTAACATAATGTCCTGATCTGGACAGGCAGTGATTTCTCTTCTTTTGTTATTTTTTTGTTTTTTGTTTTTTATCAGATGATATATACTGTCCCCTCTAACTACCTAAAGAGGGAGTCATCATGACTATATCTGTGCAGTCCCTGTTTATATCAGCTCTCAGAATCTGCATGTGATTCCTGTTGCTGCCAGCAACCTTCTATGACAGATAAGGAGGAACATATTGAGGTGTGGGAGTTCAAGCCTGTTAGTTCAGTATTTTTTTTTACTGAGAAACATAACTTTCAAATGACCACCAAAACATTCCTCAAGACATCTCATACATAACAGAAAGGAAAAATAAAACATATTATACACTATAGCATTTCACTGCATATAATGGTATTCCTTTTTTTTTTCTGCCAGTGCAGGCTAGATAAATACAAGATTATATAATACTGAATAAAGTATATAAGGGTCACATTCATATATTCACCTTTCCACAAAGCTATGAAAGAGGGAAAAAGGTGTAATGATTTAAAAGTAACATTTTAAAATGCATGGAAATATTAACTTTTCCAATTAATAACACATTTTTACAGCAGTTAGCTTCACTAGCTGTGATGCTTGGTTCTTCAGTTTCTTCTCAGCTGAGAAAGCTGGGGTACCTTCTTGATTTTGTCAGGCGCTCCATTTCCCCCCACACCCCTATGAGTGGCATTCCTCAAAGCTTTCTGTACGTGTACTTCTCATATGAAAATGTGTGTACATATGTGTGTGTGTGTGTGTGTGTGTGTGTGTGTGTGTGTGTGTGTGTGTGTGTGTGTGTGTATGTGTGTGTGTGTCCTACAGTGATCTGGTGCTCTATTTGGGATCAATTATTGTTCCTTGAACCCAGTGAGTACTGGAATACGCTCTGTCCCATGTCCTTGAGTTGGATTGAGCAGGTAATTGGAGAGTGAACGAATTAAACATTTTTTTTTTCACTAACAAGCCAAATTAGGCATATTTTCATTTATTTTCTGTTCATTTACTATCAGTTGGTCACATGCTTAGTCACCAAATTCTTACTTATCCACGACAAGGAGGTGGAAGAGGACACTGCTGTGATGATTTAGAGTTATGCACATTTGTCTGAATTTCCCATTCATTTTATGTGATCACTGCAGGCAGAAATATATTTTATCAAAGCTCTGTGACCTCAGAGTTGGTAGTAATAAGGAATGTAAGACAGGAGGTTGTCCACAAAAAATATATGTATTTTAAAAATCACTGTCTAAATACTATTTCAGACTGTGTATTTCTGCCTGAAAGTACATTCATTCAAATGTCCCTTCCTCTGCTAATCTAAAGAAGCAAGGAAAAAGTGCAATGCAATTTTTATTAAATATCAAAATTTAAAGCAGTTAGCTATGTTTCTTTCTCTGTTGTAATTCTGTGACTCGTAATTATGAATCCTAGAAAAAAAAAAAAAATGAACTAAAGAAGAACGAGTGCCTGCAACTGTTTTCCTTTAAAGTTATTTTTTTTCGAAGAAGCAAGCCCCATATACCCCCCCTCCCGTATTGTGGGCTGCAACCTGCCTTACTTCTATTTACTTGCTCTGAGATCACTGTACCTCAGAGAAAGGGGAGTACTCCAATACACAGTCATCTCAGATTTAAGTGCACATTTTTTGCACATTCAGTCCTGCAATTTCGTGGACTGAGACTTTTGAATGTATAACTATTAACCATGTGTCACTCTCAGTCATCTGTTTATTAGTAATTGCTTAACACAATGGCTTTGTATAATTTATCATAACGTATGTGTATGTGTATGTATGTATGCAGTTAAATAATCTTGTAAGAGACCTTGTACTGCCCGTATCATACATGATGCTGATGTTTGGTCACCTCTGAATTATTAAGGCACGGCCACACTAGCAGTGTCAAACATTCTGCATTATCTAGAATTGCCCATAATAGGTGTTTTCTGGCTGACCTTCTATCTAGATGACCTTCCTGCCAGCTTCAGGAAAGTCTAGATGGTGATTGTACATTACCCCCATAGTCCCCTTATGGTGATTTCTCTCCTAAACACTTCACATGTAGACCTTGTTCGTAGTAGTGTGCTGCTAACTACAGAGCCTTTAAAGTACCTTTAAAGGTTCATTTTATCACTTCTGTGTGGATAGGACTTATTTTAACTACCGCTTCTGCATACTTAATTACTGACGCTGTCATTAGATGGATAACTGCATAAATGCCTTCTTTTTGAATTCAAGATCGGGCACTTTCTTGATTGCTCTGCTATTCTGGGTCTCTTGTTATTACTTACTAGTCCTGGAAAATTTTCAGATAAAAAGCAATCATCCAAGTCCAAAACTATTTCAGTTTTACTAATTCTTGCTGCACTCTTTAGCTTAAATGCCACACTGGAATGATTCTTAAGTCATTGAAAGATGGACAGCTTCAACTGCAGACATAAGTGCTTCTTGTATTTTTGCGTAACATTTTTCAGGAACACATTTACATTCTATTATACTAATGTCACTGAGGTGCCCCTACCTTCTGTTAACAAGGACTCACTCTCTCACTTTCCCCTTGTTCTCTCTCTCAATATATATCCTTCAGTATAATGGAGTGGTTCACGCAACTTAACTGTCGATCCTATGCTGCACGTTTAGTTTTTCCAGTGGTGAGATTGTTATACTTCACTGGTGAGACTTCTCTTCACTGATTTATGTACAAGCTGTTTGAGTAGTCATCCTGAGTTGGTGCAGTGGACAAAGCCTTGAAACCCCTGGTACTACTAGCAGTGTAAACAAATTTCTCCATAGGCTGTTGTGCTTAGCAAGCAAAGTGGTAGTTTTCATAGGCAGTTAATTAGTTCTTTTAGTCTACATGCCAGACCCAAATTCTTAGTCTCTTCTAGGCCATACTAATACCTTTTGTTTTACTCCATTCTGACTCCTCTTGGTGATTTCCCCTAGATTATGTATAGTGTGTCATGCCCCAGACATTAAAGTTTCTGTATTAAGTTCCACTTCTGCTGTTTGCTCCCCGGAGTAGGTTATTACTTTTAGACTCGTCACTGTACAGTAGTTCTGCAGTATTTAGGTGTGCACAGTTTTAGCGAACAGTGACATACTACACTTTGTATTTTCAGTATTTCTGCTTGCAATTCTACTGTTCCTGAAAGCCATTCACCTTTGACCATGCTTAGCCTAATGACTGTTGACTTTCTCCATTTATTGGTTAAACATTTGATCTTCTGAGCAGAGCCCTCTCATTATGTTAACTTGTCAGTCATAACCAATCAGTTTTCCATCGATTTAATGTTTAAGCATGCTTTTAGTACCACACTGCACTTTTAGGATTTCCCCATGTGAAAACCATAACAGGAACATTTTATGAGATATTTTGTCACTTGTATATGTATGTATTCCTGTTAAGTTTTGTAAAATTATATTTTGTGAAATAGAGCTGAGCACTATGTCAATATGAAATGCATTAGTGAATCAGACTGTTTATTCCATAGCACTTAGTTATATGTTACTACTGACTTTTTTGTTGCACTTAGTTATATGTTACTACTGACTTTTTGTTGCAGTTTGAAGGGTAATAAGATATACCATTTGCTACATTTTATCAGTTTGCACACTAATAGCATTCTGTGTGTCACACTGTTAATCTGTATTGGGTAGTGCTACAGTATTAGCTTAGTGATGCTTACATTTATCGTAGCTCATGATCAAAATAGCTGCTGCATATGCATGCCTTTGTTGTCAGATTTCTTCTTGGTTGTGGCATGCAAGGTGTCCATTTCGGGCTACTGAGTTACCATGATGGCTAAGGCTTTGAAAACTACAAATCCTACTCCCTTTTCCTATCAGAAGTGGAAAATAAACTGCTGTCTGTTGTGGTCCGTGAGGGAAGTTGTACTATCTCCAAAGGCATTTAATTCGTTATTTTATTCTGCTTGCCTCACCCAGCTTCTTATTGTCCCATACGGTATAATATTTTCCTTGTTATTGCTTCTTTCTGACTACCCCGGGTGATTTCCTTTCATGAATATGCCATGCCCCAGACATCCCAGTTTCTGTTTTAAGCCCCACTGCTGCTGTCTGCTCCCTTGAGCAGATTTTGCATTTCGACTGTAGCTTGAGCTACGGTTTTTGAGAACTTTGTAGCAGAAACTAGCACTACATTGTATTTTCAGTGGTTCTCCTTGTAACAGCTTGTAACTTTGTGTTACTGTTGCTGTTCTACTGTGCATGGTAAGCCTGGCTGATATACTGTCTATCCATTTGCTGGCTTTGCTTCACTACCAGATATCCTGTCTACATTTACCTTTATAGGCTGTTAACCCCACTCCCTTAATTATGATTGCAGTTTCCAAGCTAACTTAAATGATGGTATAAAAATGCACTACTTATTACTCACTATTTACTTAACAACTTGTATCTGGCGGAAACCCATGTGACTGCATGTCCTCCCTGCGGTCACATGAGTTTCCTCCAGGTGCTCCGGTTTCCCCCCACATTCCAAAGATATGTTGCAGCTTTGCCTTCTTAACTTTCTTTTCCTTATTCAGGAAAATCTTTTTCCACTGACACTCAGACACATACCAGTACATGCCCTAGACCTTAAACGTTTCTAGAGGTACTGCATGGAAAGCCTGGAAGGCAGATACTAATAACTATACTAAATTTATAACATATCATCCGTTAGATATTTACATAATAAAACAAATGAAACTATGTCTACATAAATGTATAGAATGCAAACTGTCTAAACCAGTGTAAAACATTTTAAAGCAGTGTTAAAAAGACTAGCTTTTCCAGGTATCCTAATACTAATATCCTAAGCCATTAATAGGTGGCACAGTGACACAGCAGATAGCATTGTCTCCTCACAGAAAGAGGTTCCCTGGTTCAATTCTTGGCTGGGGAGCCTTTTGTGTGGAGTCTGCATGTCCTCTCTGTGTTGTGGAGGTTTCCTCTGGGTGTTCCGTTTTTTCTCAAACATTCATAAGACATGGATTGGCACTATAAATTGGCCATAGATGTAAGTGTGCATGTGAGTGTCTACTGTGGAAGAACTACCATGGCAGGGCTAGCCACCCAGTGGTGTAAACCTTGGCTGTAGATGATTGTCACTGTTGAAGTGACACCCCAAGCCCATGTGCAAAACAAAATGGGAAAAAGGGGGTGAGGATGGGTGGATGGATTGCCTTAATGCTGTTAAAGATTTTAATCTTAACTCATCAACACCTATATGGTCTGGAATATCACACCTCTAGCAGCCTACATTCATCCTTGCATTACAGAGTATTTTCTGGAAAATCAACTTAAAAGGAATAAGAAAAATAAATGTAAATATTTTGTGAACAATAAAACCTGTTAAAACTATAGAAATAGAAACATTATCTGGCAGACATATTCTTTACAATGATAATAGTTGATGCATTCATCATTTTTCCATAATTAAAATGCACACAATCCCAGAATTGCATTTTTTGCTAAATTTTCACAAATTGTCATATCTTAAAAACTGTATAAACCAGAATGATATTCTTAGAACACTTTTGGTAACCAGACATAAACTTTCACATGACAGCAAGAAATTCCTCTTTGAGTGCAAGTTTATTGAGATATTTACAGAAAGATTAAAACATGGCTTGATTGTATAATTAGCAATATAAATAACAATTTCTCTCAATATGTGCAATTTACAGAGCAACTATCAAAAACAGTTTTTTTTCAACATCATATGAGGTTTCACCTGATGCCATGCAATAGTTTGTAAGTCACTTGTTTTTGAGGTATTAAGTACATGTTGAGATATTGCTTATTTTTATATTTGCTAACAATTAGCGGATTATTTAGTATAGTATGATATAAGCACTCATTGCCAATGAACAATCCTGTCTCCCACCATGGCATTTTGTAACATGCCTCTCAATAGCTTGTAGGTCTCTCAGTTATGGAAATATTAACACCAATATGAGAATAAATATGAATAATAAGTGGCAAACAATAATTCATTTCTCTCCTGCAGGACATCTAAGATTAACAGTCTTAGTATCATTCAGTTAAATATTCTTTCCCCTTTCTAATTCTCCCTGTTATTAGCTGGTGAGTCACTTAGTTAAAGAAGCCAGACCACAAAAAGTCTGGACACCATAAGAAGCTATGGGTGTTAACTGAAAGTGTACAAAAAACATGCTATAGGCTTGACAGGCAATTCCACAAATGTACTTATTCCTATTCCTGTATTAGAAAATGTTCTTCCGTTGTATATTTAAATGTTACAAAAATACAGCTCTACTGCAATCTACAGAAAACAAAATCCTGAGTTTTTTTCATCCAATCTAGCCCCAAATGTGGAACATCACTGCTTAACTATTCAAAAGGCTAAATAACTCCCAGTGACTGCCGCCTTCCTCTCAATACTTATACTTTAACCTGTTTAATGAAATGTATTATCTAAGCCTTGATAACAAAATCTACCTCTTGTGGTCTGAAAAGCCAAGAAAACATCTTTCTAAACAGATCTCATGCCATTTTTTGAGTTGCAATAACATTATTCTATAAAACTGGCCCAGTAAGCTGGACGTTTATGCCAGTCAATATTAAGAAGTGTAAACTTAGCAACAGATTAGAAACCCCCTACAGAAACATGTAACTGCCATTTATAAATGCAGATGTTACAATGACCATGGTTAATTATAGTGGTTCTCGTCTATTGTGCCACTCAATTCCCTATGCTTCCTTACAGATACAGTATACTTTTGTAAACAGTATGCTCTCAGAGATGATAAAAACATACCACCTTTATGTACTATTTTATAAACTAACTGAACTATGAGCTTCAGTAAAGCAATATAACTTAAGCTACTTATATATAACCTTAAGATACTTATTGTTAACAAACAAAGCTCTATTTCATAACTTTAGGCAACAGTAACTATTATTCCAATAAATGGATATATTATAAAATCAACATAGCCTTTATTCATCTGCTGTAACATCTACAACTAAAACTTTCACAAACCATTTTCATAACCACTGTTCACAACAAATCTCTTATACATAACACTATATTACAGGTAAACATTTCAACATCACAGTTTTCAGTTTCTCTTTTAAAGTGGCTAACCTCTCACTCAAAACAAATAAGAACTAACAGTAAGATCCCATATGCATGCAGGTGTTATGGTAATTCATTTGTTTTTCTTCTACCTTCTGCAATGTAAAACACTGTACTTCATATATTACAAGAAATGCATGCAATAGAATGCATTGTAACAGTAATTAAAAAAACAGAGACATTATGCAGTTGAAATTTAAGTCTCTTCCATTTTGCGCAAATATAACTATGACAAAAATCTCTTATGTTTAATAAATTTTGTAGAATCTGTGTTATGGAAGACAATTTTGCAAATATGTATAAATGTAAAGAAAAGTGAATCTTCTTCTTCTTTCGGCTTTTCCTGGTTAGGGGTCGCCACAGTGGATCACCTGTCCGCTCATGATTGGCAATGGAGTTTTACAGTGTCAAGTTGCCAGCCTGGCGCCCAACCTTCCACAGAAGGCACACACTCACACCTAGAGCCACTTTAGAGTGTCCAATCCACCTGCAGCATGTCTTTGGGATGTGGGAGGAAACCGGAGCATAAAGAAAAGTGAATACAAAAGAATTTGCATGTTGCTGAACAAAAATATAAAAACAGACTTTATGCAGGCCCTATTTAAGCAAAGAGTCTTGGGACTGTCTGAAGTTGGAAACAAGACATTTGGCCTACATTTTGCATCTAGGTAAGTATATTTAAAGTACATTTAAAATATTGCACTTATCTTACCATTTAAATCAGTTTTGTGTTTTTCCTGTTTGTGTTTATCTGAAACTACAGTTATAAATTGATTTGGTTTTGTCTTCCGAGCTCTTAAGTGTATCATTAGCATTGCTTATCTAATTTTGTGTTTTAGTTACTTTTCAGACTTAAAACAAAAAGCCAGCTTTGGCCAACTGTGTGAGTTACAACTACAGTATGTGGTAATTTAACCCAGCTCCCTGGTATTTTATATTACACAGGCAATCAGCCATCTTAGTCTTTAGACTGCTGGAAGCTTGGAAACAAAGCAGTTGGATGACATCTTGGAACCAGGGAAATACATTTAAACTACATTTAACATACTGTATCTTACCATTTAAGTCAGTTTTGTATGTTTCCTGTTTCTTAAAGCTATTAATTGAAGGCATTTTTATAGTTGCAGTGCTTTATTTTCTTCAGTGCTTTTCATTTGGGTTTTGTGCTGCACCTAGGTGTTTAAATAAGTATCAAGCAACCACAACCCAACACTACCCGAACGACACATAGCCCACAAAATCAGTGTGCCTCTTAACCTCAACCCATAAGGCCATAAGGCAAAATAAGGTACCCAACACACTAGTCATAGGCGACTGTATAGTCAGGCACACTGACATTCCTCTCACCAGGCTACACAAGGAGAATGTTACTTTTGGCTGCCTGTCAGGTGCCAGAATCTGCCATATAACGCACGCACTCAGGTCACTCCGCAACAAGTACAAATATGACTCTGTCATTGTCCATATTGGAGTGAATGACCTGAGACGTACCTCCCTGGACTACATGAAAAGAGACATGGAGGAGCTCTCTGACCATGTGGCCCAGGCAGGTATGACACTAGCACTGAGTAGCATCCTGCCCACACCAAGAATGATACCTCAGTACAAGGACAAAATGATAAACTTCAACAATTGGCTAAGCTTCGGGTGTCATTCCAAGGGGATCCAGTATCTGTCTGCCTGGGACAGCATGATTGGCAGGCCACGATACTTTGCCAGAGATGGCCTGCACCTGTCGCATCTGGGATTCCAGATACTGGCTAAGGCTCTTGCTGCCCCTATAGTGCCTTTTTTAGGCAAAGCTCAAATATCAAATGCACTACCACAGTAGATACAAACAAGTGAAATCTAAGGGTAATGCTACTCAATGCTAGAAGTGTAAACCTCAAAATGCACTCACTTGAGGCACTCCTTAAGATGGAGAATATCAACATCTGTGCAGTGACAGAGACCTGGTTTAAGGCTCCAGAGAGCACCCCTGCATTAGCAGGCTGCAATTCTTACCACACCTTTCGGACACCTAACCTGGACCGAAACACTAAAGGAGGAGGTGTGTTCATATTCATAAAGGATATCCACACCCCAGGCTAGTTGCTCAACATAATGTATCTGAAATTATCCAAGTACAATTAACACTGGGCAAGACTGCAATTCAGGTTGTAGCTTGTTACAGATCCCCCGCCATGCCCCAGGACACCCACTCCATGTTTCTCGATATACTGAATAATATTATTGTACAGCCCAATACCCTAATATTAGGAGATTTCAACTACCCCACCATCAACCGGGAAAACTACTCATTCACTAACTCATCTGCCCAGTGTTTTCTGAAATTCATTAATTCCAATGCCCTGGATCAGCTTATCCATACCCTTACCAGGGGTAGCAACATCCTGGACCTGGGCATTACCAATATGGGTAACAGATGCTCCATGCCAGAGGTCATCTCCTCGCTGGTCAGGTCCAACCACAAGCTAATCATCCTAGACATGCATATCCCGCCCCCACCCCCCCATTAAGGAAACCACCGTAAAAAGTTTCTCCAAAGCCAACTTCATGCTTCTTAAGTCAGAAGCGGCCAACTTCATGTCACCCACACAGATAGAAAATAGAGGCATGACTGCCGAATCATATACAAAAGCACTGTATAAGCACATACACAAGTGCATGG
This sequence comes from Protopterus annectens, assembly GCF_019279795.1. NCBI lineage: Eukaryota > Metazoa > Chordata > Ceratodontiformes > Protopteridae > Protopterus > Protopterus annectens. The sequence goes on from NC_056730.1 coordinate 1,099,732,889, forward strand.
ACCATGTCATCCGCAACAGAACTAAGATGCTATCCTCCAAAAAAAGGAAGCCAATCTGGTGGTCCCCTGCCATAAACAAACTCTACAACAGAAGGAAGAAACTGTTGCAAAAAAGAGTAAAATCCCATGATTGCAGGAACTCCCTGGTCAGCCTCAGCAAGAAGCTGAGATCCCTCATAAAATCCTCCAAAGCAAGTTACAAAAATAAAAGCAGCATGGATTCTAAAGACAACCACAAAGCTTTCTACAGCTATGTCAAGAATCTCAATGGCAACACTCAGATCTTCTCAGAACTACAGCACAATGGCACTACATTTACCGAACCAACTGATATTGCCAACATCGTGGCAGGCAGGTTCAGTGCAAACTTTACCCATCCCAACTCCCAAAGGGCCCATTTCTATACTGGAAGATTGCAAAGCCCCTGTAATCATGGATGCACAGGTAAAGGCTGCACTCTCCAAAGGCAAGAACACAGCATCCATGGGACCAGACAACATCCCAGGCTGTGCTCTGCATGAACTACAGAACGAACTGGCACCCCACCTAAGTACTATGTTCAACTATAGCCTCACTTCAGGCTTTGTGCCTATGGAATGGCACACAGCGATGGTTATCCCATTCCATAAAGGGGGTGCCACCACTGGCCCTGGGAACTACTGCCCCATTAGCCTGACAAGCCTGGTCTGCAAGGCCATGGAATGCATCATCCTGGAGCTTATAAACAAAGACATAAGTAACCTCCAATCTCTGGACCCCACTCAGTTTGGGTTTGTAAAAGGTAGATCATGCCTCCTAAACCTGATTGACTTCTTTGAAGCAGTTACCCGAGCTGTAGATGAGGGTAAGGTGGTGCACACAGCCTATCTTGAACTCGCCAAGGCTTTCAACACCATTCCCCACTCTGGTATTATAGATACGCTCACTGGACTAGGCATAAATCCATATGTCACAAGATGGGTGGCCAACTGGCTCACTGATAGAACCCACACAGTGAAAGTAGCCGACTCCAAATCCAACTTCAGACCAGTGACAATCGGAGTACCACAGGGTTTGGTCCCGGGTCCTCTCCTGTTCAGTATCTAGTTCTCTGAAGTCCAGGCTAATGCAGCTGGTCTCTGGCTAATGAAATTCGCAGACGACTGCAAACTAGGAGCCATAATAGATTTGCCTAAGGATGTGGAAATTCTACAAAGAGGCCTCACTGAGACTGATGCTTGGTGTCAAAGTCATGGCCTACAGCTCAATGCCAAGAAGTGCATTGTCATCCTCTTTGGGAAAAACACCGTACCCATGAACTACCACATAGGCGGCAGCCTACTAAACACCGAAAGTGTCTTAAGAGACCTCGGGATACAAATGGACAGTTGTCTCTCCTTTCATAATCACATTGCCACAGTAGTCAAGAAATCCTTTTACTTGGCACACCTCATCACAAAGAGGTTCTCCTCCAGAAAAAGAGATGTCATCATTCCTCTCTGCTTATCCCTCATCAGCGCCATTATAGAGTACAACGCCCCATTTGGCATGTACCTCACAAGACATCTGTAACAACTATAAAGGCCACAGAAATAACTCACTAGGAGAATTACCGGCCTCAAACGGATGCCATATGCAGACCATCTCAAAAAACTCCAGCTCTACACTGTCACATATTGCCTATTCAGCAGCGACCTCTGCCTAACATACAAAGCCATGTCTAACCCAGATCTGATGGACATGCTACACTTAAAGAAATCCCAATCTCTCCAAGCCACATGCTCCAGGGACCTAAACCTTTGTCACCACAATAAACAGAACATGCTGGAGGGATAGATTCCTGCCCCAGAGACTTCCCATGCTCTGGAACAAGCTATCCATTCATGTCAAGCAGAGCTCCTCATTAGCCCTCTTTAAGAGAAATCTTGACAATTGGATGGGAAACAGGAAATTCACTCCGGGGATCACTGCTGTGGCACTGCTCAACAGGGGCACAGGAAAATAATTTTCTTGGGTGGTAAAAGCCAGGGAATCTTGTTTGGCTAGGCTTAAATTGGGCCTAGGGCCGATAGCCCAGTACATACCTATGAACCTATAAATCAGTTCTGAGTGGGCTCTCATTTTACCTGTTGTGCTTTTAAACTTGGAGGCTTTTGAGTTGCCTGACCCTTCTGTATAGCCAACCTTGGAATATCCTCCCAGTCCCATCTTTTGTATACCTGGCCCTAGAAGCTCCTTTTAGTCTTATCATCATCTTATTGGGTATTGACAGATGAAAATGGACAGGTCCTTAGACTTATAGTGTGTTTTAAAATTGCCTTAAATTGTGTGTTTTCACTTTTGGTTAACTAAAGTGTGTTTTTAAATTAAGATGACCATGACTTCAGTTCTAGTGGCAGTGGAAAGGTAGCGTAGTCTATATGAATTAGTATATACACAGGTAGGCTTAAGTGAGAATTATTTGTTGTATTTAGTTATGTGATTTGTCTTTGATGCCTTTTCACTTTTGACTAGCTAAAATGTGTATTTACATTAAGAAGAATGCAATTCTAGTTGTGGTAGAAAGGTAAAATGGTCTGTCTGAATTGGAAAACACATGGGAGGCTTAAATTGAGAATTATTTGTTGTAGCTACTTATTTAATTTGTTTATGATAGCTTTTCACTCCTGGATAACTAAAGTGTGTTTTTACATCATGAAGACTGGGCCTGCAAGTGAAAGTAGAAAGGTAGCCTGGTCTGTCCAAGTTGGGAAACATACAGGTGGGCGTAATGTGAGATTGTTTCATCAGACATTTTAGTTGATTTAGGCACTTTACTATGAGTTTATAAATTCTGCATTTTTGCTCAGCTCTTGGCTCAGTTCCACAGAGCTCAAATGCTTGGTGTCCATGTCTGTGTGTTTAGCTTGCATTTGCTGCTATCCAGGAGAAGATAAATACTTTAAACTGAAATACTGTACATTTCTAAGCTATTTCTGAAGACTGTGGCTATATTTTCAAATTATTGTATTCCATTTTTTCTATATTTCATTTTCCTTGGTCTCACTGTTATTGTACTTTGACATTGCATTAAGATGTGTGTTCCTCATTGCTGGCTCACATTGTAATTACTTGTTGCAGCTAGTCTGATTTATTTCTAGTGCATTTTCCCTTTTAAATGTTTTTTACATTAAGAACACTGGGACTGCAATGCTAGTGGTAGTAGAAAGGTAGCCTGATCTGTCTGACTTGGGAAACACACGGGAAGGCTTAAAGTGAGACTATTTCATTGGCCAGAGGGGTTTTTAGTTGGTTGTGTCACTTTTGTTTGAGTCTATAAATTCTGATGCTCTTCGTATAGTGGCATTTAGAAGTGCCTTGTATAGATGCAGGCAACTTAGAAACCTATAAAACTTGCCCTGTAACTTTACCCAGTGCACAGTTGCACAAAGATCAACTTGTTTACATGTAGAGGAGCACTGTCATATGACTTCAGTCATACATAACATAGCTGACAGTTTTTACCCTCAGAATCACCCCTTTGTAGTTTACTTGACACCATGAATGAGCACTTTCACAGTTTCTCCTCTCTAGCTTGGTAGATATGGGCATCCTGAGACAATGTTGGAGTTGTGTCATGTTCATTGACAACCAACTAATCCGTAGAGAAATGGATACAGTATGTGAGATATGTAATTATGCAATGTTACTCAAGGCAAGACTGTCACACAAAATTGCCCAAAATAACAATAAGCATGTAATGTAAGCATTACACCCACCACACATAGTGCTGACCCAATACATAGACTAAGAGAAGCTGAAACACTTAAAAACAACCTTCCTAAATTCCAAAGACCCCATAGACATTCATCCTACAAAAAGAATCTTAAGAAACCCCCATGTCACTCCATCAGAACAGCACCCAACATGACACATACAGCAATACCTTTTGGAGCCTCAACTACAAAGCCCATATGGCAAGCCACCGTACTACCCAATATTTTAGTCATAGAAGTCTCCATTGTGAAATACACAGGTGTCCCACACACAAGCCTGTATAAGAAGAAAATCATGGTCAGTTGTCTATCAGGTACCAGGATTGGCCAAGTCACCCATGTACTCAAGTCATTACACTACAAGTACCAGTATGACTCAGTTATAGTCCACGTGGGTGTAAATAACCTGATATGTACCACCCTGGACTATGTGAAGAGAGACATTATGGACCTCTTGGACTATGTACTGGTATGTGCCTAGCATTGAGCAGCATTCTGTCTTCACTAAGGATGATTTCACAATATGAACAAAAGACGGTTGACTTCAAAAACCTCTTAGTTAATGTTGTCATTCCAAGGGGGTCAGAATATTTGTCAGCATAGGAGAATATGGTCAACAGACCACATTGCTTTGCCAGGGATGGTCTACACTTGTCCCCACTAGGCTTTCAGATATTGGCTAAGACATGGCCCTTTCTCACAGTGCCTTTTTAGATGATTCCAAATGGAAAAAGCTTCTGATGGTGCAAACACCAACCCAAGAGAATCTAAAGGTATTAGTGCTCAGTGCCAGGAGCCTAAGAAGGAAGCTCCACTCCCTCCAGGCTGCTCTTACCCTCAAGAATGTGGACATCTGTGCAGTTACAGAGACATGTTGTAAAGCTGTGGAGAGCACCCTGGCAGTGCAGGGTTATAATGCCTGTCACACATTCAGGTCAGCTACTGCCCAGGCAGGGAACAAAGGTGGAGGTGTCTTAATCTGTATGAACAAGCATCTCACCTCAAGACTAGCAAAATGGGATGATGTGCTTCAGCTTCTCCATGCCCACCTTTCCACAGCCAAAGCCCCATGTTATATCCTTGCAAACTATAGGTCAGCATCACCCAAGTAACCAATAACTCGTACTTGGACTTACTTGAGGCCCTCACCATTTAACCCTGTACCATATTCATGGGCAACTTCAACTATCCCACTATAAATTGGTGTACTTACATGATCCCAAACTTATAGGCCCAATGATTCTTGTTCTTCATAAATGCAAACATACTCAGCCTGATACTCACAAACATGTGCGAATGCTCTACTCCCCTAGTGTAGTGTCCTCTTTGGTAAGGTCAGACCACAAAACTGACTTATTCATAATAAAAATCAATTCTGAGACTCTGGCTTACCCCGTAACATTTAGAAAGTATTATAAGCCTAGAACTAACTCAAAAAACAAACCTCCCTGATGGATTCCAAAGAAACAAGTTGTACAACAAAAGAAAAAAATCATAGCAAAGATAAGGTTGTACTACACCTAGCATGATTAAAACACATTAATCAATCTAAAATAAACAAAACGGAAAATTAAATTCACTGAAGCCAAATTTGAGGTAAAGATAGACTCCCTGTCAAAGAAGAACCACAAAGCCTTCTGGTCCACAACTTTTTGGCATCTCCTTCTCAGAAGTCGAGACCAATGTCAGGGGACTCTGGCTGACCAAGTTTGCCAATGATTCCAAACTAGGAGCAGTCATAGAATGACCCCAAAACACTAATATCCTATAGGAAGGACTAACAGTGAGAAATGACTGGTGCCAAAGCCACAGCTTAAAACTTAATGCCAAGCAATGTATAATAGTAACCTTTGAGATGTCAGCCACCCTAGGAAATGACCTTATTAATAGCTCTCCTGTAAGAGTAGAACCAGTGGTCAGGGATTTGGGTACATATGTAGATAGTAACCTGACTTTCATCCAGTATGTGTCTATGGTAGTAAGGAAATCATTCAGTGTTGCTCAACCTATAAGCAAGGGCATGGCAGCTCAGCCCAAGGAAGTCATTGTTCCACTGTATTTGACCCTCATCAGACCCATCATTGAGTACAATACCCCCTTTGGTGTATAACTGACCAGGCACATGCAACAAATGGAATGTCCACAGAGGTTTCTCAAAAAAAAGAATACAGAGAGTAAACAGCATGTCATATGGAGATCACCTCGTTCCCATCCCTATATACTGTTTCCTTTAGACTGTTAATAGGTGATCTATGCCTAGCATTCCTTCAGACTGTTAATAGGTGATCTATGCCTAGCATTCCTTCAGACTTGTAATAGGTGATCTATGCCTAGCATTCCTTCAGACTGTTAATAGGTGATCTATGCCTAGCATTCCTTCAGACTGTTAATAGGTGATCTATGCCTAGCATTCCTTCAGACTTGTAATAGGTGATCCATGCCTAGCATTCCTTTTAGACTGTTAATAGGTGATCCATGCCTAGCATTCCTTCAGACTGTTAATGGGTGATCTATGCCTAGCATTCCTTCAGACTGTTAATAGGTGATCTATGCCTAGCATTCCTTCAGACTGTTAATAGGTGATCTATGCCTAGCATTCCTTCAGACTTGTAATAGGTGATCCATGCCTAGCATTCCTTTTAGACTGTTAATAGGTGATCCATGCCTAGCATTCCTTCAGACTGTTAATAGGTGATCCATGCCTAGCATTCCTTCAGACTGTTAATAGGTGATCCATGCCTATCATACAAGGTATCATTGGATCCCACTCTGCTGGACCTTTTGCATATCCTCAAAATGAGTACATCAGAATTACTTGATCTAGGGATTTAAACTTTGCTTATGACAGAAACAGGATACATTGGAGGGCTAGGTATGTATCTCAGAAAATTCTCTTTCTACGGAACTGGCTACCCATCTGTGTGAACCAGAGCTATTCCCTAACCCTATTCAAGAAAAACTTGGACCAGTGGATGGTAAATTGGAAATATACATAGCTAAGATATAAAAACTTGCAGGACACTATTAGGATTCTTGGCTGGGTTTATAAAGGCCTCACTGGTCCCTAGCCCAGTATACAACTATGAACCTACACCTATACATTAAAATCTGGGAACTCATTAGAGGCACTGAGGCAAGAATGTAAATCAGAAGTGTGGCAAAAAATGCTGAGGTTAATAAGCTTAATGTTAAATTTAAACCTCAGCACATGTACAGAGTACAGTATTTTGCATGGAGATACTTTTTCAAATGTTGAGGTTCTAAGATACTAAACAGAGAAGTTTGAGAGCATTGTTTACATATTATGGTCATCAAGTAAAGCCAATGAGTCAAACATTACTGAAATGAGTATAAAAATAAAAAGTACAGATCATGTTTATGTGCTTAAAAAGTAAATTATGTTAATTTTTTTGTCTGATGCAGGTGGTACAGTGGATAGCACTGTCACCTTACAAACAGATGTTCCCCAGTTTGATTCTCAGCTGGGGTGCCTTCTGTGTGAAGTCTGCATTTCCTCCTTGTGTTTGTGTGGATTTCTTCTGGGAGCTCCAGTTTCCTTCCACGTTCCAAATAAATGCAGTCGGTAGATTGGACACTCTAAATTGGCCATAGGTGTGAGTGTGTGGTGTGGAAGAACAACAGTGGCAGGGCTAGTCACCTGGTGGTATAAACCTTGGCTCTAGATGATTGCCACTGTTGATGTGGCAACCTGACCCCATATGCAAAAAAACAGGAAAAAAAGGAGTTGTGGATGGATGGTTCGATTTTGTCTGATGCTCTGGCCTGTATAATGCAAGTTTGACTACTGCATTATATTCTATACTCTCAAAAAGTGTGATGTTGCCATATCTGACAGTTGTCCACAATGTTGTTGTTCTTCTTTCGGCTTTTCCCGGTTAGGGGTTGCCACAGCGGAACTCCGGTCCACTAATGATTGGCAGTAGATTTTTACGGTGCCGAGGTGCCAGCTCGATGCCCAACCATCAACGAAGGCACGCCCTACGCATAAGGTTCATAAGTTAGTACTAGGCTAACTACCCTTGCGAGCCTTTGTAAGCCTAGCCAATTATCCCTCGTGAGACTCAAACTCTGCACCTTGTGTTTGTAAGGCAAACACCTTAACCATTAGATGACCCACCCTCCCATTAAAAAGGTTGATCCTTCCCAGGGAGACACACACACACACAGTTGGCAAGTGCAGGACTCAAACCCCTACCTAACTACATTATGATACTACAGCAGTATGCATTTACACGACGCGCTATGCACATTACTGTCTTTTGAACACCACTCAACTGTGGGGAGGTCATGCAGACTCCACACAGAAAAGAAATTCAGAATGACTGGGTGTTCAGACATATAATGTACATCCCACATTATCAGCAGTCAAATGGGCCATTGGAGATAACCATCCAAACAATGACAGATGTTAAGAGAAAGGTCAGTAAGGGATAGTTGGAAGACTGTTGTTTCACAGTTATGGAATATAGAAATACTGCATTGCAAACAACCGCGGTGGTACGGCGGTAGCGTTGTTACCTCACAGCAAGAGGTTCTCCCGTTCAATTCTCGGCTTGGCTTGGGAGTGCCTTTGTGTGGAGTCTGCATGTCCTCCCCGCGGTTGGGTAGCGTTCGAAAGACATGCGTGCGTAAGTGGGCGTGCCTTCGTTAGGTTGAGCGTCGAGCTGGCACCTCGGCATTTTGTAAAAAATCTACTGCCAATCATTAGCGGACTGGAGTTCCGCTGTGGCAACTCCTTACAGGGAAAAGCCGAAAGACAAACAACAAGGGACTTGAGTCTGTTACGAGCTCAGCTGTTAATGGACAAAAAGAGTGCACATCAAAATGCTTCCTTCTGCAAGGCTACTGATGCATTATGATCAGTAGAACAAAAATTAAATGCTGTAAAGAAATCAGATCATCTAAAAACACTGTCACAGCTGAATCTGCAGGCAGACTACCACATTTACAAGTTGAAAACAGAGTAAAGAGACTAGAAGATGGAAAGCTGTATAGGAGAAATCATGGACATCCGTATAACTCAAATGCAACAAACCTTGAGGAGAAAGAGCAACTGTGTCACCACCAGTATTGTTGCAGGAAAATAGAGACTATGAAAGCTAGAGTAGTTAAGAGTTGCTAAGAGAGGTTTCTTAGTCTCCAAGTAAGGATGTACAACAGCTAGAAAATTACCAAAAGAAAGCTGTCATGAGCATAGCTGTATTAAATTCTTCAGATTTAGGACATTTTAAAGAAACCAAATACACATATGAGCAGTGTGAGAGTTAAGCATGATTCTAAATGCTAGAAAGTTATATTTGCTTCTGAATGTGAACATAAAATATCTTATTTAATGTAGAAAGTGTATAACGTGCCTGATATGCAGTCATGATTAAAGTAAAACAATCACCGTAGTGTAGTACATCTTACTTCACAAATGTGGTGTGTGTGCTTAGGTGGATAGCTTTTGTCTCTATAAATACCTGCTGGTGAGACTCCTGTTTCCAATCAGCCATGTCTTTTTAGCATTTTGGGCATTACAGGGGAAAACTAAGACCCTGTACAGGTTCACTTTCTTTTCTTGGCAGGTTTATTGCTATACGTCTCTCCTTCACTTTCTTCACACAGACACCCTTCATTATTTTAATGGCTGGACTCTTCTGACTGGATTCCAAATTGTGTATGTTGGGTTCTTCGTCGACTTTTTTAACTAATTTAACAGCTAGGATTTCCTGGCATGACTTGGCAACAAATTTCTGATAACATTCATGTTCTTCTATCACTTGTAGCCACAGCCAGATTTTAATTCCTTTGGAAATGTCTACACCTATCGCTTTCTCTGTATTGGGTCTATGTACTTTTAACAATTGGTTAGGCTGCTGTCCCACTGACATTTTACTCTGGTTATATCCTTGACTATAGCTATTGCCACTTCTCCACAGCTTTACTAGAGGTATATTCTTGCTATGGAGTGTTAAACAGTGCTTCCATACTTTATAAGATCCACACTGCCTGGAACTGAGTGAAGTTTTTCTCAGTTATGACATTATTATATTTGTTAAATTAGGTACCAAAGCTACAGGATATAGTAGTTTACACAACAATGTCTGAATTTGTAAATGTGTTATAAGATACTCGTTCCTACCTGTGTAAACAGAAGTTACTTTCACCTTTCTTTTGTAAGGTTTTATGATTGCAGACAGATGATTCCTTAATAACAGTGACTATGGTCCCAGAATCTAGTATTCCTTTCAATTCCTTTCCATCTCTCAATACACATCTGCATAGTAGTGGATCATAGAAATATGCCAATTCTACTACTCTAGCAGTAGCATTACCTTATGTCATTGGTACATTTTCATCAGCATCGATCCATTCATAAACAACCCCTTTTTTTCCCATTTTTGCACATGGGGTTAAGGTGTCACTTCAACAGTAACAGTCATCTAGAGCCAAGGTTTATACCATGCGTTGGCTAACCTGTTGCTTATAAACTGCATTTTTGATAGGCACAATATTTATCTCTTCATCATCAGCAGGTTGGCCTCAAATCCCTTTTTGTTATTTGCAGTTCCTAATTAAACAATTCTTAGCAATGTGCCCATCATTCCACACATGAAACAGTCCATTTCAGTTGATTACAGCTTTTATGTATTGAAAGACATATGCATATTATAGGTTACAGGCTTAGGCTACTCCTTTAAACAGTTCTTTATTAGTTAGGAACCTTCTGGCTAATACAGCTACATTATCAGTGCTGTTAAGGTCATTATAAAAAGCACATAACTTACTTGGGAGAGCCCTTTTGAACTAATCAATTCTACAATGTCCATCATTTGCTTCTGTTTTGAACCATAAATTTAAAACATGTTTTAAAAAATACATTTGAGCTCTTACTGGTTTACTTAAATTAAATATCTGATTATGAAATTTCCAGGCTTGTTTTTCAGATGGTACACCCTCTTGAGCTGATTGCTCTTTTCTTAGTTTTTGATAATATATGTAGTTAGTAGCTTCTATGTTCTTACAGGCCATGAATGCTTCTTATACATTCATAGGTAGATACTAGGCTATCGGCTCAAGGGCCTACGTAAGCCTAGCCAACAAGGTTCCCTGGCTTACGCCACCCAAGAAAGTTATTTTCCTGTGCCACTGTCGAGCAGAGACACAGAAGTGATCCCCGGGGTGTATTTCCTATTTCTCATCCACTCATCAAGATTTTTCTTGAAGAGTGCTAATGAAGAACTTTGCTTGACATAGATGGGTAGCTTGTTCCAGAGTATGGGAAGTCTCTGGGACAGGAATCTATCCCTCCAGCATGTCCTGTTTATTGTGGTGACAAGGTTTAGGTCCCTAGAGTGTGTAGCTCTAGTTGGGATTGGGATTTCTTTAGGTGTAGCATGTCAAACAGCTCTGGGTTTGACATAGCTTTATATGTTAGGCAGAGATCACCTCAGAGTAGGCGATATGCTATGGAGTAAAGCTGGAGTTTTTTGAGGTGGTCAGTGTAGGGCATTTGTTTGAGGCCAGTAATCCTCTTTGTGAGGTACTTCTGTGGCCTTTCCAGCTGCTGCAGATGTCTTGTGAGGTACATTCCAAAAGGGGCATTGTACTCTATAATGGGTCTAATGAGTGTCAAGTAGAGGGGTCTTCCGTAAGTTGGCAGGATAAAATTTTGGCCTAGTTAGACTCTCCCAAATTTTCACTGGTGGCACATCTATCCAAAGCATCATGAATATATGCTTCAATGGCATCATCATTTCTTAGTTTCCTAAGTGGTAAAGTGGTATTTGGGTTGGTCAGTACTGGTCAGATTATTTTATCCTGGAGTCGGACCAGATGTCCATCGATAGCTTCATTTTTTTCCCAGACAACCATTGTCCTGTTCTGAAGAGCCATGACATGATGATTCATATCTGTCCTAGTTTGTTCCAAAGTCTGTATGAATTTATTAGTTCAATCACAAAGCAGAACCCTCCCATTCTCTCGCTCAGTTTTCAGATGGAGAAGTACAAGTAACAAAATATCGTTCTTTTTAGGTGGGATAATTAAATCAGTAATAATTTGCACTTGCAGACTATGATGGAGGAATGATAAAAAGTGTGGTATTGTAAATACTGAGCAAACGTATGCCCACCAAAACCACTAGTCTAGTACATAGTGCACACTGGAGACAGTCTCTTTGGTGCGAGTGCAATGTTTTTACAGTGATGAAAACAAAACTTGGATCTCTCTAACAATGTAAAGTCAGTATGTTCTTACATCATATAATTTCTGCTTGCTTACAGTTCAGCTTAATGGCTATCAAAGGAACACACTATTTTCTGACAGTCAACAGCGCTGGCACTGCAGTTTAGCTCACGCTGTCTTGTAACTTTCAATATGTCCATACACAGGTCCCTCTTACTACATGAATATTCACATTTCTGGAATAGATTCACATGTTTGCCTCTGGTACCCTACAGCTGTTTCCAGTGTATGCTTCTCAAGAATCTTCATGCTTATGAAAATCTCTCTCTATGAGAAGCAAATGTCTCTGATGTTATGGGCTGCAAGCTCTCCTTTTAAAAGGAGCTCTTTCAGGTGACACATATTATATTTCCTGCAATTTATAGGTTCATAGGTTCATACTAGGCTATCTGCCCTGGGGCAATTATAAGCCTAGCCCGATTTTGTTTGGATTACACCACCGCTTGATTTGAGTATACTGTGCCCTTTTTACGGTTTAGTTTACTGTGCCTCTGTCTAATAGTGACACGGAAGTAATCCCTGGAACAAACCTACGATCCCCCATCCACTCATCAAGATTCTTCTTGAAGAGATTCAATGAGGTGCTCTGCCTAACATGAATTGGAATTCTATTCAAGAGCGAAGGGAGCCTCTGGGTTATGAATCTGTCCCTCCAGCAAGTCCTATTTATTTCTGTGCTGAGGTTCAAGTCCCTCGAGCATGTGGCTCTAAGGGATTTAGAATTACTGAGGTGGAGCATATCCATTAATTCTGGATTGGACATAGCTTTATATGTCAGGCATAGATCGCCTCGAAGTAGGCGGTATGCAACTGAGTAGAGCTGGAGTTTTTTTAACCGAGCAGCATATGGCATCTGTTTGAGTCCCTTGATCCTTTTGGTGAGGTAGTTTTGGGATCTTTCTAATTGCTGCAGGTGTTGGGTAAGGTACATCCCAAAAGGGGCATTGTATTCTATGATGGGCCTGATGAGGGATGAATAAAGGGGCACGATTACCTCTCTTGATCTAGATGTGAATCCTTTCATGATGAGGTGGGCCAATTAGAAGGTCTTTCTAACCACTTTGGCAATGTGGTTGTCAAAGGAGAGATTGCTATCAACTTGGGTCCCCAGATCCCTAATTACTTTCTCTGTACTTAATGGTTTACCGCCTATGTGGTAGTTTGTGGGCACATTGTTTTTGCCAAAGGGTATGACTATACACTTTTTGGCATTTAGCTTTAGACCATGGCTCTGGCACCAGTTATCCATCTCTGTGAGACCTTTTTGAAGGATGTTTGTGTCAGCTGGAGAGTCGATTATGGCGCCCAGTTTGCAGTCATCTGTGAACTTGGTGAGCCATAGTCCTCCCACGTTGGCCTGTACCTCTTGTATTTCTTGCATTATATTTCCAAAAATAATCACTTCACCAAACTACATATAATACAACTTCTGACAAGAGCTCTACGCTAGACTAGATAATGATCTCTGACCTTCAAAAACATACCACCTCAAGAACCATTGCCAACCTCCTTAGTGACTATCTTCCCATCAGCATTCATAGATTAGTCACGCATGTTAAACAACAGAACTACAAATCGACCTGTAGTCTCTCAAAAATGTTATCCCAGACATCTTCACATCAGCTCCAGAATCAAGTGGGTCTATATTAGAACATTAAAGTTTCAAAACTTCAGATATTCTAATATCGAACCAAATTCAGCAAAAGCTGAAAATATCGAAGCAACAAAAAAACAAATTTTTTTCTTAGGGAAATAATTCAGTTGTCCATTTATGTTGCTTTGATATTTTCAGCGCTGTGGTGGAAAGTTACGGGTCGGGTTCAGGTAAGTGTGCGATTGAGTGCGGGTTAGGGTTAGTGTGCGGGTTACGTATGTGTGCGATTGTGTGGATGTGAGGGTTAGGGCGGATTAGGAGAGTTAGGGTTAGGGCGCGGGTGAGGTGAGTGTGCGATAGTAACGGACCTTAGGGTTAGGGTTTGGGTTAAGGTAAGTGGATAGTTAGTGGTGTGTGTATAGTTTAGTGTAGGGTTAGCTGTAAGATTTTAGGTGTATGTGTTTGGATTGCTGTTTGTTTGGTGTGCTTGTGTTGTGTGTATGTGTTTTGGAACAGCAAATTTCTTCCCTAGGAAAAAATTTGTTGATCTGTATGTTCGATGTTTTCAGCTTTCGCTGAATAGGGTTCGATATTAGAACATTTGCAGTTTTTAAACTTCGATGTTCTAATATAGACTCGAATCCAGCAAATGGTCTAATCTAAAAATCCTCCCTTTGGATGAAATAGTCCTCAGTTTTAATATGGTATTCTTAAACATTGCACCACTTAGAAGAAAAGGAATTAAAACCAACCATGCCTCCTGACTATCTGAAAATACTAGAAATCTTATGCATGAGTGATAAGACCCGAACATGCCAAATTAACGAAACACCAACACCTGCAGGAGTTTAGAGAACTTTGAAACCTAACAACAACAAGAACAAAAAAAAAAAGTAAAACAGTGATGAGGAATAAAAAATTACAATAATCAAAAGAACTGACATAGACATCATCCCAAAAATTCTGTTCTCCCACTAAAGACTTACTCCATTCTTTGACAAAATACAATCCAAATTGTGCATCTAACCACTCCTCAGTTGAAATTGCTAACCAATTTAATGCCTACTTCACAGACAGCATAACTGCCCTTATCAAAAAAACAAAACAAAAAACAACCCCAACATAATTAATACACCAACCCACCTCACCCCCCCTCCCACTACTACACTACCTTTCATCTTAAAATAATTCCCAATCTCAATTTCTCAAACCACACTCACCATCTGCTAAAAAAGGGGAGACCTCAACAAAAATATCCAGCTTTAGACCAATTATCATCCTATCTCCTCTCTCAAAAATATGGAAGAAGTATCCACAACCAGCTTTTTCAACACCTCCAACCACAACTTTTAACACCTACACAACATGGCTTCCATCCAGCACGTAGTACTACCACTGCTGTCATATCTTTCCAAGAAACCATCAATAAAAGCTAGGGACAATGGCAAATGTGTATCCTCTTTATTCCTAGACCTTTGTAAGGCCTTTGACACTGTATCAAACAACAAACTCCTACAAAAGATGTCTTCCCTTGGCCTGTCACACTCCTCTGTCACCTGGTTCAGAAGGCACTTGTCTGACAGACAACGATCCATTAAATAGCCCAACACCCCCAAAAAATAAATAAGTAAACAATCCTTCAGTCTCCCCAGCTCTTAGTAAAATTCTACAAAATTACACCTCACAGTGTTTCCTAAGACCAAATAATAACACTTTTTATCCTACAAAAAAAAAAAAAAATCTGCAGGACACTCCCTGTACTGCAGTGTGGTAGCTGAAACCTGAAACTCCCTCCCTGTACCAATCAGGTTATCACCTAAATTCCACATGTTCAAAACATCTTTAAAAAATTCCTAACTACTTCCTGTATCTGCTCATGCTGTACTCTAGGCTAGTCCCAATTCATTTTTTTTTCTTTTGCCCTGCCTTCATCTTTCTTTTAATCAGCTTTCTCTCTCACCCCTTTTTCTTGCAGCTATAATTTCCCTTCACGTTCTTCTGCTATAATCATTTTTCTCATCTGCTATCCCTCTCACCAACATTAGTAGCATCTCCTGTTCCACTGCTTAACCTCTTACTCACTGGCTATGCTACCAGCTTTATGCCAGTCTGCTTTTAAAGATTTGTTACATCTCCAAAGAGAATAAGATTAGCAGTGAAACCTGAGCAAATAGGGTACGGATGAGAAGGATTACATTTTGAGCAACGTTTTGGATGATTTCCTTTGCATTTATAGAAATTTGTTAGATGCTGATGGATTCAGGACTGAGCCTTGTTTTGTGATGTGACTGAGAGTATGTGGCATAGATTGACGTAGTCTGGGAGCAGGTACAAAGAAGTTATTACCAGAACTATCTAGTTTGGTAGAAATTGTTTGGAGTGGGGGAATGTAATGTAGCCTTGCTTCTAACATTACAAGTTTGTGTGGTTGTGGTAAATTTCATTGCAAGAGGAGATAGGGTGTTTTGTTGGAGCAGATTGAAGATTAGCGAGCCAAGAATTTAGGTTGGTTCTGGCTTGAACAGGTAGACAGTTTGCTTTAGTTATTGTGAGGCACTGTTGTTCATGCCAAGGAGAACAGATTATGAAAGAGCATATTTTATTTGATAAGGTCTGTAAATTTGTTGCATTTTTGCTTGAGGTATTGGTAAACAAAGGTAAACCATATTGTTATTGCAATTGCTGTCTTACTGCAAACATTATGTTGGTTGTTCAGCATCATAATCTGAATTCAAACTGCTCATCTCCCATCTTATCTTTTACTATTCTGTGTATTCATTTAGCAATCACCCTCCAGCACTTTCATGCAGTGTGACAGCAGACTGATACCTCTATGCTGCCCACACTAGTGTGTGTGTGTGTGTGTGTGTGTGTGTGTATGGTTTCACTTTACAATCCTGAAATACTGAAATATTGAAATTCAGTATCTCAAGACTGTAAAGCCAAACACTGAAAAAACCCGAAACCCCAAAAGTGCGAAATTCAAAATCGTGACTGCCCACATACACACTCCACACACAAACAAACAAACATACACCTTCCACCCTACACTACAAACCAACAAAACACACACAAACACAACAAAACAAACACACGCGCGGACCCTACATATAAGCAGGGGGGCAAGGCCCCCCCCTGCACCCCCACACCACCACTACTTTTATATACTAACTCTGAGGTTGCACTAAAACACAAA
Source organism: Protopterus annectens (assembly GCF_019279795.1). Lineage (NCBI taxonomy): Eukaryota > Metazoa > Chordata > Ceratodontiformes > Protopteridae > Protopterus > Protopterus annectens. The sequence continues at coordinate 1,099,749,663 of NC_056730.1, forward strand.
CACACAAAAACCACCACTACACATTCTACCCTCCCATTGCACAAACACACATCACATAAGTATAAATACCACCACTCACAACATTTACACACTCACATTATTACCTATATACCCTAACCCACACCTCAAAACACCAAACACACTCACACACACTAAAATCCCTAGCCAAACCCCTAGCAAAACATCTCTTACCTGAATCTCCAGCTATATCCACATACCACATCGCACATTACGAGCACAGGGAATCCCACGGCACGTACCCGCCTCCACAACCGCAGGTCAACATTTCCGCATTCGGGATTCTGCACATTCACGCAAGTGCATTTTCAACACTTCTGTCTCGAGCTATTGAAATTTGATATTTCAGTGGTTTGAGATTCTGAAGTAAAACTATATATATATATATATATATATATATATATATATATATATATATATATATATATATGGGTCTAGGAACTAAAGCACATTTCACCTAAACTCAAATGACTGAACACAAATCACTGAAAGCACAATTCACCTAAAACTCAATTCACCGAAATACATTTCACCTAAAGTTTTAGATGGCCTTGTCCCCACTGTAGTGTGATGCTGGAGTTAGTATATATAGTAGGGGGGTGTGGGGGCATAGCCTCCCACATATTTTAAGTAGATATGTTTGGAAAAGAGTAATATATTGAAATTACAAGTATCCATGTATATAGTTCAAAATATTTAAC